>NW_024354550.1:531639-1023490 GCF_902729225.1 Pteropus medius
AAAAAAAAAAAAAGTCAGTCCTTTCTCAATCAAACCAAAATATTTGTCTTTGATCCTAAAGCAGAGCCCATCAGGCTCATAGCAGTACTTATATTTGTACTTTCTGCCTATCTATTTGGATACTTACACCCATACATAGAAGGACCTCAAAAATCATCTAAGAACTAGTTCAATATTTCTTTGGTTAGGGAACTCACTAGGCAAAGCTAACCCCAACCACAATTTGAATGTGGCTTCTAAAGACTCTTTCTATTGAAGCCTGCGGTTTCCCCACCATCACATCTGTTCTTTGTCATTTCTGAATCTGAAGAAAGTAGTTTATCTCTTCTACTTTCCAAATACCAGCAACTTGTTGTCCAGCATCGTGGTGAGGTATAAAACAAAGCCATGAAGATATCTTTCTCCACCACAATAATCTTTGAGAAATATCTTTTGTTTTAGACATGACCGACCCTAAATAATGCATTAAAAACCCCTATAAGTTTTAAATTAGGTAACAGCACATATTAAAAAAATTAAAAAAAAAACAAACCTTTCAAGTCAGCCAACCCATCTACTCTGGGATATTTGATTATGAAAGCATATAACAATACAAAAAGCACGTGTGTGTGTGTGCGTGTGTGTGCGTGTGTGTGTATACATATATACACATACATATATATATAAGCATATAGGAAAAAATGTAAAGTTCTTAGGATGATAAGATTTTTTTTCATGAGTCTTTTTCTTTTAAAAAAATTCCAATTATCATTATAAATTATTTTTATAGTGAGTAATATCCTAATATTTTAGTGAACCATAATTATGAGTGGTGGTCCCAAAATAACTTGTATGAAATGAGAGTCTGAAATTTTGCTTCTGCTTCCAGCTCTAGCAATGAACAAGAAGAGACAGAAAAAGGGTTTTTTTCACACAGGACAGAAAAAAATCAGGAACTTATCTCAAACCAACAGCCAAAGACAAAGATCTAAAATTTTCAGAGGCTATTTACTATCTCCACACTCTTTTCTGGCTACCTCGAAGACAGGATACGCCCCTGATGACAAGTGATCAGAATTTCTTCTTGCTCTTCCTCCAAACCAGCTCAGGCCTGCTCAGCCCACTGTATTTTCCAGGCAGCCACGAGACAGAAATACAGGGCCAAGGTTTGTTACTTGATGTGCAGCCTAGTCACATGTCCAAGCCTTTCTGCCCTGGTTGGGCTGGCAAACAGAAGTTTGCAAGTAAGTTGGGGTACCTCGGCCTCAAGACCAACAGGAAACAGAATTAGGATGCTTAAGGTAATGAAAAGAGCTAGTAACTCAGATGTTTAAACTCTCCTTTTCCACGGTCATGTCATAGAACAGAAGGCTCTGAAGTCACCCAAGAATAATGTCCACTCTCACCTCATCCATTTCTTTTTGCACAATTTGCATTTGGATGCAGTAAACTAAATTTCCTTTACTCACTGCTCCCTGTTTCTATGCTGTACTTAATTCTGAAAGGAGTCACAATCTAGTGGTGGAAAAGTCAGACTTAATGGGAAAAAAAGGGTGTCAGTCCCCCAGAAACAAATATTCTCTTATCAAGATCTCTCACACAAAATCTGGTCACTGGGTCAGCCAGGGAATGTCGACCTGTTCACAACTGTTGTGTGTACAGTTCAGACTAGTAGGGAAGATGCTGGGCAAGGCCTGTCCCCACTCACCTGAAGCCAGCCTAGAAGCGGGGGAAGTGAAGATTTGTATCTCATCACAACAAGTTTTCTCTACCTCCTACCACGTACATGGGTAGAAGCTGAGTTCAGATGAAGAAAATGACTTACTTTCCAATCTTTCAAAAAGTCTGCGGCTATAAATGTAAGAGTTATATATTTCTAAAACCTACCTACTTACTCTAAACAATAAGAAATATTTTTGTGATTCTGGGTATGGAGGGAGGTCTTGCCTAAAATCCAAAATTGTAAGGTTCTTTGATTCTTAGTAACAACCCTAGCCAAATAAGTGATCCTCTCATGAACACCATCTTCAAGGAAAGCTTGGATCATATTAACATTTCATCCCTTATTCACCCACTTACCAAAAATGGGCTTTTCAGTCTTCACATACAAACCCCAAATATAAGAGGTAATAGATACATAATAACCATAAATACAGCCACACTATGAGACAACAATCTTCAGGTAAAACCTATAAAGGAAGTACTCCATCTTCCTTGCCCATACCCACAAAAAGTGAAATTCAATTCCTCTATATCTTCTTCTCTAAAACAGAAAAACCTCTCATCCCCTATAGTCATTCTTCTCAAATGGCCTAAAGAAGTAGTGACCAGAGCACAAATCTAGACCCAAGAGCCAAGAGAGGCCATTAACACATGCCAGGGGAGGCATTTTATGATTCTAATAGGACTAAGCAGGTCCATCTGCAACAGGGGTGATGGCCCTGTGCTCCATGCTTGGTAGGGAGGCTGCGAGGCACTGCGCCTTACTAAATTGACAACTTTAAGCACTTGTTTTTTATAACTTTTATTTTTACTTATTTATTAATTTATTTTTGTAGCCATAATGAAGTCCCTCCGCACTGGTCAAGTTGCCCCAGGTTCTACTCCCTTTCGAGTATGACTCTGACTCTAATGAAGAAGGCAAGGCAGTTTCCATGTATGAGGAAATTGGGCTTGCTGAAGTTATGCAAGCTCATCGAGTGGCAGAGCTGTGATTCAAATCAGAACGTCTGACTCCAAAACTCAAAAGTACTCCCTGTGACTGCTCCCTGCTGCTCACGACCAAGTCTCCATGAGCACAGACACAGCCGCCAGGCCCTGAGTCCCACTTTTAAAGCAGCAGAGAGAAACTGCTATTGACGATTATAGAAACCACCGCAGGGAAAGCCTTTTTCCCCTCAAAAATAAGTGTAATTAGCCAAATGGTGAAAACAACCCAAATGTCCAACAACAGACAAATGGATAAACAAAATGTGATACATTTATACAATGGAAAATTATTCACTCATAAAAAGGAATGACATACTGATATATTCTACAATATGGATAAATCTTGAAAACGCAATGCCAAGCAAAAGAAACCAGTCACAAAGCCCATATAATATATGATTCCATTTATATGAAATATCTAGAATAGGAAAACCTACAGAGATATAAAGTAGATTAGTGGTTACATAAGGCTGGGCAGATGAGAGTATGTGTGTGTGTGTAGGGGTGGTGACAGTTAATAAGGTATCTAGGTAATAAAGGATTCTCTTTGTAATAATAAAACCATTCTAAAATTTATGGTGATGGTTGCATATATCTCTGAATATACTAAAAACCATTAAATTGTACACTTTAAATGGGTAAAATAAGGTAAATAAATTATATCTCAATAAAGTTATTTAAAAATAAATATAATTGGTTAAGAAACTTAAAAGAGACCTCAGCTATTATCTCTTTCAAGTTTCTCTTTTAAAGATGAGGAAACCTAGCAATAACTCCAATATTAGCGTCTCAATCAGTGTACCAATGTGCTCTGCCTACTAGACCTACTACTCGGTGCCTCCTGGGTACGCGATTCAGTGCCAGGCTGTGAATAATGGGAGACTCTCATCCCTGCCTCCGAAGAGCTTAGCTATAGTTGGGCTTTTTCAAGCCTGAAACAGCGAAGTTATACCCAACAGCCTGTAGCATTGGGTTCAAAACAGGTAAAGGCCATAAGAGCTGAAGAATCAGGCAGGAGGTGATGAGGGCACTACAGGGAAGGCCCTGGCAAGTGGGAATTCGATTTATATCAGGTCTTGCAGATGAGATTTAAATAACATTACAGTCCCATTACTAGGTGAATGGATAAACAGGCGGGAGTTCAGTCCCAACAGGACAGGATGCCAGGGAGAGTTCTGAAGTGGAGAATGACAAGATGCAAGCTGTCTTTACAGAAGATGAGCCTGGCTATGGTGTGCAAGAGATTGAGGTCAGAGGCCATTGTGTTGTAATCTGCAAATCAAGTATCAACACACCAGGCTGGGGCAATGGGAATGGAGAGGATGGAAGAATGAGAGATCATGCCAGAGAAAAAACAAAATCCAACCATTCGAGACCTGTGGCAGAGAAAAGAGGGACAACCAGGGCACTGACTCTGGGCCCAGACTGCCTGGGTTTAAATCCTTACTAGCTGTGTAACTTTGGTCAAGTTACTTAAATGCTCTGTGTCTCGGCATCCTGAGTAAAGTAGGGATAAAAACAGTGTTTCTGTCAAATATTTGTTGAGAAAAGTAAATGTGGGCAATGCTTAGAACAATGCCTGGTGCTGAGTAAGTGCTATGTACATGTTTGTTAAATAAATACATGTAAATTCATATTAAGATCTCTGTGACCCAGCTTCTGAAAATAATAGCAGTGACAAAGAAAAATCTCGTTATCTCCCATCAAGCTTTCTTTTTCACTTGATTTTCCCCATTCGTTCATCCCTAGAAAGAATAAAACATGCTCCCTGCCTCTGAGGGTAATTCTTCTGGGAGAAATAGGCCGGAAAACAGAATCGTGACTGTTCCCTACCAACATCTATGCACAATAAATGGCCGAACAACATGCTTGGTGAGCACCCCACAGAAGCAAGTGAAAGACCCTGGACCAGACAAGCTGGTGTTCCACAGGCAGGCCAGCAGAGCTCCTGTTTAAAAAGCAGCCAGTACCCTAAAGTAACGCTTAGCTGGCATTCACCACTCCAAGGCTGCCTTTTCCAGGCACTGCCTCCGACCCCGGAACTGCTGAGCCTCCTTCCTGCTCTGCTTCCTAGTAGTTCGCCCTCCGGGCTTGGCCACAGTATCTCCTCACCATTCCTGTCTCATCGTAACTTAAATAAAAGACTGTGAGGCCAAACCTTGAACCGATAATGCTGGCCAGAAAGCTCTAGGCAGGGCTTTTATACCACAGGAGAGGAGAGATCCCTGCCTTTCCAGCACTGAAGGAAGGAACAGTCTGTAATCTTGATCAAAGAGCTTGGGTGACAGAAATCAGAACAGAGTTCTGTTCTACCCTCATCTTCATGTGGTCGTGATAATGTGGTGGTGTGCCCACTCACTGCACCCGCCCACCCCCCATGCATATTCGTAAGACTGCTGGCCATATAATGCCCATATATTTTAAGTTTTAAACTATCATACAAATGTAATATAATTTTAGTAACTGAACTTGTTGATTCTCATGTCTTTGAGACTGTCTCCCTTCAAAATGATGAAAAACTCAGATGAAGTAAGAATTCGATTTATACCAAGTTTTTCAAATGAGGCTTAAAACAGTCTCATTACTTTGAAAACAAATAAATAAACTGTGGTACAGCCATATGATGGCATAATAATATATAAGGTAGAGCTCTAGCTACTATCATGGAAAAACATACTTTAAAGTGAAAAAAAAAAAAGGAAGTTGAGCTACAACACAGTAAAAAAAATCTGAATCACGGATTTCTACGTGCACATGTATGTAAGTCTGAAGGACAGACCATGAACTGAAAAGGAGGCTCAGCTTCCCAGGCGGGGAAATGATCAGGACTAGGGTAAAGAGTCAAGAGAGATGGTCCCTGGCTGGATTTCTTAAAATAAAATATAGCTTGGGCAATTTTAAAAACTTAAAAAATAGATACTGTTATATTTAAATACATTACCATCTATGAGTAAAGTAAATGTGGTTGAAAACTTTAAATTCTTCTTCTCTTTATTCTGGCCAGAAGGAGGCTCATTTTCCAGTCTTCAGAGATCTGAAAATCTGATAATATTAAATCCTGGTTCTGTGTGACCTTAAGGAACATGTCAAGAATAAACGAGCCAAAGCCAAATTTTACAATAAAGATATCAATAATAGATATACAATTTATAATGTGATGTTCCCAAGAAAATCATTTCTCATAGGTTTATCTGGCTAAACTTCTTTTCAAGTTTGTTTGTGGATGATAAAGATACCACTGAGAATGAACTTGAAGCTGAGTTTAAATACTTGCTACTAACTAGCTCCTCTGACATCTCTGTATTCACTACTGACACAATTAATCTGCTTAACTACAATTTTGTTGATAACTCAAATTCCCCTTATTTACTTTGCATCCTGAAAAATCCTTTGAAACCTAAACCTACTACCTACTACCTCTCCAGCTCTATTTGGAAAGCTTACAATTTTAAGAAAAGGGGAGGAGAAGAGGAGGGAGGTGGAGTGGGGAGCTATATTTCCGGCATAAAGTAGAATTTAGAAATAATCTGGGAATAGATACATATACTGGATTATTCCCACCAACTTTTCCTCTCTTGGATCACCATTGTTCTGTTTGAAGGAATGATTTCTTAGAATTTATTGTTAGACTAATAATGAAATACAAAGAATAAAATGTTCCAAAGTATGATATACTTTATGTGTACCCAGTATGCTAAGCACAGTACCAGTACCTGACATATAGTATGTGCTCAATAAATACCTATTGGGTTACGTATTAGGAAAGAAGCACCAGATGATCTAAATAATGGAGATATAGAAATTCATTTATATTTCTTTCAGCAAATATTAACTGGACTCCTACTATGTGTGCCAGGCATTACGCCAGGCACTGGATAAGTACAAGGGAGATAAGATTTGGTTCTAGTCGCAAAGGAGTTCACAGTATAAAGAATGAAAAGAAAGCACGAGCACTCTCCATTGGAACAAGTAACCAAGGTTGTCTATTATTTCTAGCATTCGGTTTCAAATCAAACTATTACATCTAACCTAAAAGCATCCATTTCTGCCTCTGATGACCCAGTAACATTTTGATTATCTCAACAGCATGTTCAATATTGGCAATGATCTCACCAAATATTCCTTGGTGCCAGTGTATGTTGGGCATGAAGGACGACACAACACCAGGTCCATATTCTAAGAGTTGACATGTTGGGAAAATTAAATAAACCCATTCATTGAACAAGACTTATACAATTTAATGGACAAGAGAAAAGATTAATTGCCAAATTATCCATACATATCAAATTACTACGGGAATCTGGAGGAGGAAGAGATCCCTTTTAGCTGGTTGGTCCAATAAGGTGTTAGAGAGGAGTTTGGTTTGGCTGAGTCTTAACAGACCAAGTGAAAAGATGGAGGATATTCCAGACCAGTGAGAGAAATGACACATACTCAATCAGAAGTCCAAAGCCTCTCTCTACGAAATATGCAGAGGCCACGAGCATAAAATAGAGAGAAAACTGGAGGCCAAAGAGGCACATGAACATTTAAAATTATTATGGGCTGTCTTCAGGCAAGTTTGTTAATATCTTCCCAAAAAATCACTCCACTGTTACATACACATAATCTTGAGATGAAGGTGACCGACTAGAAAGGGATAAAAGCCCTCAAGTAGAGTATAATTCTCTGATATTTGTATTGCCAAAGAGTTCATGTGAAGGGCAACTGCATTAGCATAATGCTGGCTCCGGACTTTGGATTTTTAACCAAATAACAAAAATGACGCATTTTCTCTTGTCTCTGCATGTGCTTCCCTCATTGTCTTGGCCTATTTCACTTCTCCCTTCTTTTATTTTTCTCTCTCCACCCTTCCTTGTATAAGTTTAAAAAAAAAAAAAATCAGTGCCACAAGTCTCTAAGTTTAAATTCAGCCTACGTGACATTTCCTTACAGTTTAACTGCTTCCATACAATTTATATCCACTAGTCACGCTAGACCCCAGAGTATTAAACATGCTCTTTTACAAAGAAGCTCTTGTCCTATAATAACCTCCATAATCAAAGTGCAGAAATTATGGGTAAGGCCCAGGCGGATGATGACGGGCGAAACAAACAAGTTTTTAAATTCACCCAAAGCAGACAGGAAGCAAATCAAAGCCGGCACCACTACCATCAGGCTTGAGAGCAAAAACACTAGAACACTAGTTCAAATGCAGATCTGGGCATCTCCATGCAGCCAGCAAGTTGGAATGAAGTCAGATACTTTACCTTTGGGTTGCTGTGACACAATGTCACCTAAAGAGACCTAGATACAGTCTCTCTGCTTTCAAGTCAGCTCATTCCAAAAAGCTCTAGTGGTGGTATCCAAAGGCCACTCTTTAAAATGTCTTCAAAATGAATAAATAATTCTTCTTTGTTACTCTGAGCAGACTAAAGTAAAGTAACCTCTTCCCATAAACCACTCAGGGAACATTTCTGGTCTTGTAACAAGGACATCTACAAGCATTTCACAGTCTTTTATAAACCTTATCTTTCTGGACACTTATTCAACTTATTCTATTATCTTCCCTGCCTCTCAACACACCACCTCCCCCGAAGTTCACCTTTGAAATGTTATAACTTCATGAAACACTACAACAGGGCTCCCTGGGTCTCATTATTCAGGTAGCCCTCTTTACACAAGAATAATGCCTACCTTTCTTACAATATCCCTTTAGGCAACATTATTGGTCCTCCCCACTGTATTCAAATAAATGCCTCTCCACTAGGATCAGAACCAACAATTTTTAATTCTATGTAATCTCTCCTTGTGTTCAAAATCCATTCAGAGCAATAGCAAAATAACCTCAACTACTTATCAGATCCCCATGCTCACAAATTCTAGGATTCTTTAAATGTTTCTATAGCTTATCCCTTAACTTATATTTCCTCCTTGATTTTCATAGACGAATGATTTTGTGTATGAATAAATGTTAGAACCAATACAGTCTGTATTGAACATGTTAATCTAGTCTTAGAAACTGACAGATAAAAACATTTTGCTTATTGCCAATGAACTACTTTTGACCTATTACAATAAAAAACATTTTCTATGCTACCACTAAAACAGAATGTCATTTGAGGTTCATTTACCTTGTACATACTATACAGATGTATTATTTAGTGTAGTAGTCTAGATCTCGACATATTCAGAGTCATTATCACTTTATGTATCAAGTCACTGGACAAATCAAAGTAAAGTCAGATTTTTAAAACATTCATTTAGAAGTTCATAATTACATTTTAGAAAGGAAACCTTATATTTTAATGGTATTAGATATTATTTATTTTATAATATCCTTTCATCTTGTTCCACAATACGATATTCTGTTTTACTCTTGGAGACTTTATCCTCGCTGTACAAAACAGACATTGTTTTAAAAACCCATTTGTAATATGTGTCAGTAAATATAAACTTTCACTTCAGCTGAAGCATCTCAACAATATCAGTTTATACCTCCATGCTCACTTGGAAGTTTATAATACTCTTTTTCAGCAGCTCTCAAAACTAGACTCCAAATAGATACGTACCAGTCACCAATATGTTTACCAGGCCTTAGAAAGATCTTCCGAGAACTCTTAAAACTTAACTTGTTCCTGATACCTGCTGCTTTAAGGGGAATATGGACAATGCACTTTAATTAGTCACACCGTGGCCTTTTTATTCACAAACATGAGGCAAGTTGGACATTCCAAAATCATGTGCAACTGGGAAACCTGAGTCCTTAAATGGTTTTCAACCAATTAACTAGGGTTGGCCAGTTATTAGGTTAAATGAAAAAGCACTCTGGTAAAAGTTGACTCACTTCACTCTGGCTAATAATTAAAAAAGGCTGTGTGGGTCCATCCCTTGCTCTATTCACCTGCCAGTTTCAAGCAAAAGCTTCAACAATTCTAGATCTAACTTTTAAAATCATTTCTTTAATGTTGACACTCCAAATTGTCCATAATGACTCTATATTCTACTCTGCTCCTACTGTTCAGTATCTGTTAATAATCATTCAGACTACTCAATAGTTATTAACATGTAAGCCACAAACAGAAAGAACAATGGCTCCACTGTGTACCACGTGGGTTACAGACCTTCACTGAAGAGCTCAGCTTTCCAAAACACAAGGCATACCCCTTGACGGCTCCATACTTACAGAAATGCAAGATCAGTAAACTCAAGTTTAACTTTTTTCAGATCATAGATAACTAAATTTTTTTGAAAGTCTGAGGAAAAAAGATTATATTTTAAAAATACACTTGGATACAGCTTAACCTTTAAGTAACCAATCTTTTCTCCATTCCTGTCTCTCCTTCAAGTTTTCAACAATATATATTTATGATTGAATTTTATGTTAAAATGGACAAATAGTCAAATATATGTTGGATGATATAATTATGTAAAAGGACTCTAAATTTGCAAAAGTTCTATATGCATAGGCTTATATTTCACATAGTACATAAAACAAAGACCCATGAAAATGAGGACAACTGCACTAGAGAGTGTGTCTTCAGAAAACATAGGTAATTTTATGAGCAGCAATGAATTTGACTAATTATTTTATGATTCTTAATTCCTCCTACTAAATTCATATGTTTATACAAGTCCCAAACCAGTAACAAGGCCACCAGGTACTTCCATACCAAAATGGAACAGAATAGCCTTTTAACTACCAGCTAACTACAAAACGTATCCAAACTCTAACTCAAACCAGTTTGATATAATCAAACATGTTTTATCTACTTCTGGCCTGGACATTTACCTGCATTAATTCCAAGTATCAAAATCAGTTCCGGAAAATAGAGAAACAAAGATAGCAAAGATAAATATTTATCTGGAACTATAGTTACATAATATTCTGAAACATAAATTTTTAATTGATACTCTCCAAACATAATCTGCTATATTTATGGCTGCAATTGAGTATGATACGTCCCAGCAATAACAGTTCTGTGAGCCACAAACTGTGACAAGGGTTTTTTTTTTACCACAGCTAGGACAGGAGACTGTAATTTTCCTCACAGCAAGTGATTATCATATCAATTAGAGTAATATTTTTACCAAGTCTTATAACTTATCTCGGTTAGTTATAAAACTGATTTCAGATCTCGTTTTAACAGGATGTTTAATTAAAGAAGCAAATGTATGGTTCTTCTACATGGCATTGGATCTGTACAGTGTGAGAATCATGCTCCTCAGCAGGAACACCATACAGCAGGGGTCCCCAAGCCCCTGGGCTGCAGCCTGTTAGGAACTGGGCCGCACAGCAGGAGGTGAGTGGTAGATAAGCGATCGAAGCTTCATCTGCATTTGCAGCTGCTCCCCAGCACTAGCATCACCACCTCAGCTCCACCTCAGGTCATCAGGCATTGTACTCTCATAGAAGCACCAGTCCCTGGTACCAAAATGTTCGAGACCACTACTGCAGAGTATACAGGAGTTGGTGGGACGAACCTTACCTAAGATGCTTATGTCTTCATTTTTCTTAATCAAAAACTAGATTATATAAATTAGTACCCCAGGCCTCTGCCCTTGCCCTACCTGTGGAAAAGAAATGGCCTCAGTAGCAAAACCATACACTAGACATTTTTCAGTTCTTAATTTCCTTGACCTTTGAGAAACAAGCCACAGAATTAACCATTCCTCCTTCTTGAGTTTCCCTGGATTTCATGCACTACTTTCTGGATTTCGTGCTATATCTCTAGCTGTTTCTTCTCCATCTCCTTTACAGGATCTCTCAGGACTTCTCTTTTCTCTCACTCTATTTGTAACTCCTCTCTCTCTCTCTCTTTCTCTCTAAGGGATCTCATCCACACCTGCATTTGAATAATTATACATATACATGGTTATAGTTAACTAGTTATACAGATATAAATAGATAGAGATTAGTTATCTGGAGATAGATTAGTTAACTAATATATCTATTATTAATTATCTGGATATAGATTAGTTAACTAAAATGTATCTATATATCTCCCTTGGATATCTTAATGTCACCTCAAACTCAACATGTTAAAAAATTTCTCAACTTTTTCTAAATCTTCCAGTACTATTTGTTACAATTAGAGACACCATCATTCATGCCATTATACAGCCTGCAAATCTTCCTTTCCACATCTTTTCCTTGCCGCCCTTATCTAATCTATCACCAAATCCTGTCAAATTTACCTTTTTAGTATCTCTAAAATGATTTCACTTCTTCCCTTTTCAGCACCACCAAAGCAACTTCCCAGCAATTAAGCCACTCTTATGAGTACTTCATTCCAGGATGGAAGAATATTCAAGTCACTGCTTGTGAACTCAGAAACTGCAGTTAAAATTTCTATCCCTTTCCATCCCAGTACAGCCCACATCAGACATCCTCTAAAACCTGATCCATTTTGTAGTACCAAGGACATCAATTTCTTGAACCACAAAGCTAAATCCCAGTCTGTGAACTATAGTTACCCCAACAAAGCTTTTCACCCTAAGACCTCCCCATCAGGCAGCACATCCAGTTCTCCATAATTTAATCCATACCAACACTCTATTCAGTCCTGAGGTTTTGTGAGGGTCAACCGGAAACAAAGACCACCTAAACTATAGTTCCCACAAAACCAAAACAACCATCCGATGTCATTATAAGTGAAATCATATGTATGCATAATAAACCCCTGGAAGACACACAAGCAATTGTGAATGGTGGTTACACATGAGTAAAACCAATGAGTGAAGTACTCTTACTTTTCACTTTATATCCTTCAGTCCTGCTTTAATGTTTTGTTTTGTTTTTTTTTGAGAGAATCTTTATGAGTTTATTTGAGCCAAACTGACAATTGCCAGGAAGCAAAATCTCAATGGATTGAGAAAATGCTCTTTGCTTTAATTTTTTTGGGTAAGACTATGTTAAAAAGCCAGCTTTTAAAAATAAATACTAAAATAAAATCATGTCAGAAAAAGTTATGTCTGTTCATTTAGTTACATTTGTCATTTGCTTGCATTTTCTACTTGTTGATGGGTTACTGTATCTGCTTCCTCAGCCTTTGAACACCTAGGTCAAGAAATGTTTTTCATTGACAAATTGGGAGAAAGACAAATATTCAGTATCTTAACATTTGCAGAAAACCCACCACAAAGGAATATATATTTTTAAAAAACAACCCAGCATGTACGTTTTTCTCATCACTACAATTAATTACTGAGTCTGTAGCTAGCAATGCTTGCAGGTAGAGTAGTCACACACACACACATGTACACACACACACACACACACACACACACAACAGAATTTAGATTTCTCTTCATTGTTCAGAAATGAAATATGACAAAGCATATCTTTAAAACAATGAGTTAGCATAGGGGCCGCAAAGACATGAAATATATTATGTACTGGGGAATAGATCATATATAACCTTTGTGCCATAGAATTTGTTTCCATATTGAGGTTCACTATTCAATATCTTAGATTGATTACTCTTGTTAATGACAGATATGATTAATTGATTGTTTGGTTGATACATAAAAGAGAGTTAAAAGGATGGATGGAAAAATAAAATGATAGGTAGGTAAATGGATGGATGGATGGATAGATGGATACATAGATAAGTATAATTAAGAGAATTAAGAGAAAAGATAGATCGGTGATTCTCAAACTATCTGTGGTAAAAGACCAGTGTTCTTCATTTTCAATCTGTCAAGACCAGTACATGACTTTATTGTAAATGGCTTGAACGTAGCTTGGGCTACAAGTGACTCACCACAGAAGTTTGACACACCCAAACTACCCTGTTCCACAAGACAATCCCATTGATCAGGTGCTTGGATGTCACAACAATGTCATTTTGCTATAAAAGTTTCTAAACACTCTTTACTTCTGTATCTAGCTCGTCACGTACCAGATACATTCGCACACTGGTATCACAATTTGGACCACACTTTGAGTAGCACTGAAACAGAAGATCAGCTACTTCACACTGGTATGCCATTAATTATGATTAGTAGGGCATCCATCTAACTAGTCAGTGTATTTGCCAGACTGTATCACCCGTATGTAAGGAAGGTAGGTGTACTGATTAATAGGCAGAACAGTTGATGATAGGTAAATTAGATAGATAAGCTAGAGAGAAAATAAATTAGCTAGAAACTCTTTGTGCAAAGAATATCTCTGGATAAAGTGTTACTAATGGTTCTCCCTAAATAGGGATCCAGGGAAGATCAGAAGAATTTATTTTCCACTTTCCTTCCTCCGGTGGTGTTTAAGCATACATTATTTTAGAATTAAACAACCTAGATGTCCACCGATAGGGGATCAGTTTTTAAAAATTACAGTACATCCATACAATGGAATACTATATACTCCTTAAAGAAATAAAGCAGATATTTATGTACAGAAGAGAAATGAACACCAAGTGAAAAAAGGGAAGGTACAGAAGAGTGTGTACCATTTGTAATATAATGAAAATAGTCTAGGTGGGTATATCCATTTAATTTACATATACATATACATGCTTGTACTCACAGAGCATTTCTCTGGAAAGACAACAGAAACTGGTGTTCTGGGGAGGGAACCAGAGGACAGGGGAGGGTGGAAGAGAGACTCCTAATAGTATATGCTTTGGTACTATTTCAAATACTATTTGAATTTTTGTCATTTACCTATATATATTACCTATCAGAAAGTTTTCAATTTAAAGAAGTCATCTGAGTCTACAGCTATGCCACCCTGAACACGCCCGATCCTGTCTGATCTTGGAAGCTAAGCAGGGTCGGGCCTGGTTAATACTTGGATGGGAGACCACGTAGGAATACCAGGTGCTGTAGATGTTAAAAAAAATAATAAAAAATAAGAAAGTAAAGAAGTCATCTGAAAACATTAATTAACCTGTGATTCAGCATCATGACTGAGTTTGAAAAGGCTTCAATGAGCTTCACTAAGAGGTTAGGAAGGATGCTCCTGAAAGGGAGGCTACTTGGCCTCTCAGCCAGGCATCTTTAGGGGACAGGGACTAGGTGAGCCTTGGGTTAACTGTGGTTGCAGAATCTCAATTTTGTCTGTGCCCAGTTGATCAGCCTCAGAAGTACTGAGAAACTGTCCAAAACCACAAGAGAGTATTCTGGGAACAACCAGACCCACAAGCTATTCATTTACAAGCAGACATAGCAGATTCATTGAGGGTGGGCCTGAGTCAAAAAGCAGAGATCACCCATTATTGTGGAAACTGCACAGTCTAAACTAAATATATGACAGATTGATGGTCTATGGATGGACACGCAGATGGGTGCACTGCTATCAAAGGAGGCTCTATCATTTCAGACTCTTTAGTATAAACACTTAGTTCCCTAAACAACTAGGAAGATTTCAACATAGGGGACAATGGCCAGGTCTTATGCTACATTCAGATAAAGTTAGGATTGGCATATCTCAGAATTAAGGGATGAGGAAATTGACATTTAATAGTAAAACGTCAGTTTGCCCATCCCAGCTGAGGTTCTAAAGACTCAGTAGGATTCAGAGTCACCTACCGACCAACACTTATCTTTTAACCCAAGTCAGGCCAGGCGCTTCTTGGCCTCAAAAACATACCCTTACCATTTCTGCCTCCACACTTCTCTTACTATCCACTCTTTCCTGGAAGGCCTCTTTGCCCGCCCACCCATATTCTTCCCATTTTCCAAGGCTCCATTTATATCTAAACACCTTTACAGAGGTTTCGCTGAACACTTCCCACCTTTCTGACATCTTCCACTCCACTGCATTTAGTATGTTGAGCTATGATTCTAAACTTTCAGTCCAAGGGGTATAGACATGATGGAACTACATTCCCAAACATGGTAGATTTCTATGAAGAATTTCAGTGTGTGCGCTTGCAATACAAATGGCTAAAAGAAAAAATTACAGCATTTCTTCCTTATCAAGCACCTATGTACCAAGCACTGTGTTCAGGTTATACAATGACAAGCAAGACAAACATCATTCTTGCCCTCATGGAGGTTACACTGCAGTAAAAAAGAGAAGTAATTAAATAGTAATATGGCAGTTGTTCTATGGCTTTGAGACACAGAGGGCTCTGGGACAACCTAGCAGGAGCATCTAAACTAGTGTGGGGGCTGTAAGTCAGTGAAAACCTCCTGCAGGAGTAGCATCTAAACTGATGCCTAAAGGTAGCATAAGAGTTAACCAGGCAAAAAGCAGGAAAATAATGTTCCAGGCACAGGTAACAGCTTGTGCCAAGTTTCCGAGGCCAGAGGGAGCATAACCAATGGGAGAAACCAAAAAAATTCAGTACAGATGCAAATTTCAGACCTGTAACCATAATAGAAACAACTGCCTTCTTAACACACACCTCACAAGAGCTTCCAACAGACGGAGAGCAGCTACTCTAGGCTATATTGCCCCACAGGTCACAAGGCAGCTATTTAGCCTGATTTTGTCTGTGTTCTCCTTCTCTTCCTAGCTAGACTGTTGGAAAACCTGGCACACATTTCTCCCCTCACAGCATACTGCATGATACTAGCACTCAAGAGGCGTTCGATGATATTTTGTTGCAAATGCTGAAATGACTAATGATCCTTTAAGTACCACGAAGGAAAGGTCCTGGGAGATTGCAGTCCCATCACCACCTCAACTGGGAACAGTAACAGTAATAAACTTTCAACAGGCTTACTGATCCAGGCACAGCACTAAGTACTGTGCATGTATTCCCTGATTTCACTTCATCTAACAGCACCAAACAAGTGAACATCGTTTTTTCTTTTCTTATATATCATCTGCTGTACCTCGATGAAACATTAAATAACAGCTAGAATTCTAAGAAAGAGAGCTTCAGGCTTCAGGTGCTGAGCTGTAGCTAAGATTCCCCCACGCCCCACACCAACCCAAATCCATTATTTCATTGATTCTTCACTTTCTTTCTCCTGCAATTTTTATAACTCCCCTCCATCAGTCTCCCTTCCCCCACTGCTAATTTAAAAAGAAATATATGTTAATTCAGTAGGACATCTGGGGCATACGGAAAGGCAGAAAGTAGACAAGAAAAATCATCCCTAATCCCAAAATGACCATTGTACACATTTTGGTATGTATCCTTCTATTTCACACACACACACACACACACACACACACACACACTTTTTAAAATAAAACCAGGATTATGATATTGTCAAACTGCACTGTAATTGTTGTTTTTCTTATGTTATATCCCACTTGTCTGACATTGAGGACCATTTCTCACCTCTAAGTTTTGGTAATTAACTATTAAGTCAAGAAATATAAATGAAAATATGCACAAAGCACACTGAAAAGAAAAACTATAACTTGATTCAAACATGAAACTCTCAACTATAATAATAATAGTGAAGGTCACAAAAAGGTTTCCCAAAGTGTGATCTACAGAATACTCCTGAGTGGATGGTATACATGACAGTTGTAATAAAAATGTTCAAAAGTCAAATAAGTTTGTGAAATATTAGCTTCAACAAAAATAAACTAGTTTTTGTAATAAGCGACTTTAGAGTCTTTAATGTATATTGTGAATTCCAAGAGAGATAGAGCATACAACATATTCTAAACCTACTGGTCCAGAAGCATCTGAATGGACTAGGATTCTAAAGAATATACTTTGGAAAACACTGCTCTACCAATATTTCAATGCAGTAAAATGTTCAAGACCCCCCAAAGACCAGCAGAAGAACCATCCTATCAAAATTTACCCTTCAATAATAAGCTAATTACTTCAGTCCTCAGTCTTCCAAATCACTCATCAAAAAAACTATCCCCTTGATTAGTCAATTCTTTTACTTCCATCACACTCTCCTGTGGTTAGATATTTAATTGAAGGAGGAAAGAGAAGGTGGGGATGATATACAAGGCTGTAATTCCTACAAGTCTTAATTCAGTTGTCAACAAACAAAAAATGAGACTCAGTGTTGCCTCAAACCTCCACACCAATTTATTTCCAATCAATCGCTATAAGAGAAAGGCAATAAGAAGCACCCTGGCTCTTTTCCTCCTTGAAACCACTTTACTATGATATAATTAACCCTCTCAACAAGACTTCAGCAGTGTGCCCCATCCTAACATCTACTCTCTCTGTCACATCTGTGTTCCCTGTAAAATAATATGGATTTTTTTTAACGGTGGAGATCCTGACAAGAATAAAATATAAATAGGCACTGTAGGTATATTATCCATGTCTGGTTTGTTTGTTTTTGTTTGTTTTTGTTTTTGTTTTTGTTTTCATCACCTCTCTCTCTTTCCAGCACCAAGAGCTCCAAATTTGATCACCCAAACTGAGTTCAGAAGCAAACTCTTATGCTCCATCCACCACTCCGGATTTATCTGGTCACCAAAGATACCTTATTACACAACCTAATTATGGTAATGTAATTGGCATGAGGCATCATATGCAATGGCAGGAACACAGATTTTATAATCACACAATTCTAATTCCATCTCTGCCACTCACCTGTTATGTGACCCTGGGCCATTTACTCAACATCATTGAGCCTCAGTTTCCTCAACGGTAAAATGAGATAATAATAGGTACCTGTTCACAAGGCCACTGTGAGGGTTTAAAAGAAAGAATATATGTGAAAGAACCTAGGGTTATGAAAAAAGATTTTATACACATGTGTCAGGAGTGTGCTTCACTGATTCTGGTGCTCTCTCTCTGAGAAGCACTGCCTTAGTTCCCTGCCTGGTCTGGCATAGAGCAGGTCACCACCAAATGTCAATTACCTCTCCGCTTCATCTCTCCCTCTTCTCAACTCCATCCTCCCTCCACCCCACATAAAATCAGCGCAGCTAGTAGCTACAAGCCAGATTCCAAAAAATAAAAAGTAGACCCTCCTCAGAAGTGGGTGGGTATTCTCTACCCAAGATGTTAAAGCAACAGGGTATCCACGGTGGACATTCCTATTTAAGTTCCTTAACAGGAAAACTGACTCTGAGTCCTTATTTTAAATTTTAAAAACTGGCTTTCAGTTCCAGCTCCAAGTTGTCCTTCAGAGCTATAACTATAAATGAGAATCAATATCGGCTTATTCTACTGCCAAGGTTTCTGCATCTGATTTTGGCCGGGTAAACAGCGTATGTTTATGGGGAGAGAGGGAAGGGGAGGCAAGGAGGAACTTGTACTGAAAGTCTACTATGTGCCAGACACTTCAAATATGTTATCTCATCTAATCTTTCAAAATACCATGAAATGGGAATTACTATCCTCATTTCACAAAGAAACAAAAGCAGCAGAAAATATTTTCAAATGACAAAAAACCCTCATGAAAACAACTAGATTATCTTTGTTACCCAAAGATAAACAGGAAAAAAAAAAACAAGCCAAAGTCAGTTCTTTTATAAGAAAATAAATTTAAAACATTTAAAATAAATATTTTTAAATTGAAAAAGGTTTGAAAAATGTACATCCCACAAATGTTTCTTAAAAGTTACTCAAGCATGTACTCCAGCAAAATGAAGGCATAAACTAAAAAAGAGGAAGACATGGAAAAACGAAACAGCTATGAAGAGAAGTAAAGAGATGTCTTAGGATGACAACTCTATTGTAAGCCTAGAAAGCAATCAGAATACAGAATGGCACAGAAAGATGAAGGAATCTGGCCATAAATGTTACAAGGAAAAAGACTTGATAGAACCAATTGGATTAAGAGCCTAGAAAATTTCGACATTATAATACAGGAAGACAATATACAGATTTATAAAAAGGCAATTAGAGATCCTAGAAAAAAATGGTTAAGGGAGTCAAAGTACAAACATGAAGAAACTAAAAGGTGACACAAATTTAAACAACTGATAAGAGTGAAAAGAAAGAATCTGTTTGACTTTGATTCTGAGTCCTGACACCAGACCCAAGGCACAAGTCTAAAATCTAATCTTAATATATGAGGCAATGAATTATATTTCTAGAATTTAAATAATGTAAATATTGTCAATGGGTTTTCAACTTTAAGAATAATTTATGAATAAAATGTCAATTTGGGAGCAAAGCACAAAATCTTTATTGGTTTTGGGTTCAGGGCTTTGGAATGTTACAGTGTCACTAACAAAAAGCGAACTGTAGAAGTGGTAGTTACCCAAACCTCCTTGACTTACAAAATGGGGTGTCAAGAAATACTGTGAAAAGTTGATCAAAAAAATAACAAAAGTGACCTAACCAATAAATTAAAAATAATATATCAAATTTGGGAGAGAAAGAAAAACACAGCTTAAAGAGCTATAGTCTCACTTTCACATCAGAAGTTAAAAGTTTTATTAAACAATAGTGGTAAACACATTACTTAAGGTTAAGGAGGTAACAATCTAAGAATTAAATATAAAAACAGTTAAAAAAATTAAAAGGTGAACCTTGAGGTGAAGGAAACCATTGTTTTTCAAAAAAAGTCTGCTCTATTGGATTTGTTACCAAGTGCATAGATCACTTTGACAAAAATAATTTTCTACCACACATTTCAAAAAAGGCAAAATATTAAAATTATTGCTAAAAACTGGGAGTGGCCGGCAAATATTAAAATTGGAATTTTATTTAAGAGTGGAGATAAAATATTTTCTTATAGAATGTTGTTCAAATAAAATTTTCTGCAAGAATATAAAGTTCTACTGAAGACAGATCATTTTAGTCTTCATAATTCTTTATTTTCCGGTTTATGTACAATAAATATGTTCCATTTAGAAGCAGAAAATTTTTAAATTTTTAATGTGATCAATGTTCAAAGTCAGTGTACCAGGTTGCTAAGAGCCCAACATCTACACACACACTGCAACCTGATTTATGAGCTTTAGAGGACAGCAAGAACAATGCAATAGTTTTCAGGGGCCATGTGTTTTAACATTCAATCCTCTCCATTGTTACATGCTACCCTAAAGGAAAGCCTGAACACCACAGGAGAGGTGTGAACACTCAGGAAAGGTGCCCTTTAAAAGAGGTACCAGAAAGTGATTCCATTATACACCTAGGAACAATCTTACCTGAGAAAACAAAAAGCTCTTTAAAGCATCTTAGATGTCCATAAAGCTCATTGTTCAGCTGGTGAAGTGATACAGGGGAAAAGGTAGGAATGGGAAAAACAGAAAACTGCTCTATGAACAGAGGGCAAGAGATCAGAGATCCAATCCAGGGTCCACCATTAAATAACCACATGACTTTCTCTAAGTCAAGTCATCACCCTTCCCTGGCCTGTTTCCTAGCAAACAAACAAACAAACAAACAAACAAAACCTTTGTCAATTCTAAAATACTTTGATTTCTGATTTATAAAGTCAACTCCTAAAGTAGGATTCTACTGCTAGTCCCATTTCAAGATGATGGGGCAAAGTAAAGGTAAATTTTAAGAAAATCAATTCAGGGTCAGTTGCTATCATTTTTCAAACTTCTACTTAATCCAATTGCCTTTTGAGGCTGTGTAACAAAGTGTGACATATAACAGTTATCTTATTTCAACCTTTAACAAAGTTCCAAAAAGAAACTCAGAGAACTCTTGGAAGATTGCTTATCTTGACTTTATTTCTTAAATTCCCTTAGCTACATGGCCAAAAATTTTCCAGGGATAGCATCAAATCAGGCCTATTTTTTCAGCTATTGTCTTCACTGACTATCCAAAGTGAAATGAAGATGCACTTTACTTTGGGTTAGGAAGTGGTTATAGTTGTGGGATGGGCAGAAGGATCAGAGCAACTTTCTCTAAACCCAAGGCTAAGTTCTGTTTTTGCTCTAGTTTCACATAGTTCTGAGCTACTCCAATCATTCAAAAAAAGGGAATTTTTTTGTTTTGCTTTTGTTTGAGAGTCTTTTCTTCCTAGTTTTCCTCAGATATTAGGCAAGCCCAGCTCTTACTTCTTATTTATCTGTGTGGGTATATTCATAAATACAGTTTAAAAATCATTTAGGTCCAAAATAGGTCCCCCTAAATTATTGTAAATTATTGTGTCTTTAACTATTTTATTTATTGCTAAGCCCATTTCTATAAAAGTCACCATAAAATATTCGAAACTGCATTCACCTAAGCAAACTTAATACAAGATGCTAGGTATTTTGGACCTTTATGTACTACAGAAACTAATACCATCCTTTAGAACAACATCATCACATTTAGAAACTTGTCATATTATTACATCCCATACTTGAATTCCACCAGCCATTTAAAAGTTGAAGAACTGAATACATGTCCACACTATCACTCAATAACTGGGATAAGACCAAAGGTGGAATAAAATGACCATCAAGTCTGTTTCAGGAAAAGTACTTCTTAGCATTGCACTAACCGCAGAAACAAAATAAAGAACTCCTCCTTGCACAAGATGTCAACAGCTTTGAGATGGGGAAGGAATAATTGGTCACCAGTATGAGTCAAAGAGTTGGTTCTAATAAACATCTATTATTGTGTATTCGTTATTATGGCCCTCACATAGCAATCAAAGTATCAAATATTAGTGCCAAAGAAAGGACTAATTATACATTTTAAATAGCAAATAACATAACTTTTAAACTAAGGCTACTCCATCAAAGAAATGTGGATTCTAAATAAATAAACTTTAAAGACAAGTTCTTAGAGGAATTTTCCTCCATAGCAGTGAATGGGAAGCCAGTGCAAGCAATCCTGAAGCAAGTGGTCCAGCTGGCACAACTTCTATCTAGGCCATGGATAGCCTGACCTCCCCATGACTTCACTGGTCACATTTCAAATTCCAGCTCGGTTTCTCCTCTAGAATACAATTATCTTAGGGTACCACAATTGAAACAATCTTCTTTATGTCTGTGAACACATTTTCTTATACACTCTACTACCAAGCTAATGTAAAATTAATTACATCAAAAAGCTGGAACAGTGTGTAGGGAAGAAGAATAACAAAGTAGGCTCCTGATTTGATGGTATTTTAGGTTACCAACTATGACATAATAAAACTCCTGACCCAATTTCCACACAATCCATTTGCCCAGCACACAACTACTTCACCACGCAGTTGCTAATTACATCACTGTGCTGCGTGCTCATTACATCACCCAGCTGGGACCACTAAGGTCCACCAGGTAGCGTTCACTTCTCCAGCTTGTTTTTCACAAGAATGGAGAGACTGCAGCCCATCTACACTACGAAGAGTCCCTTTCCTCCTCAAACCTCAGAACCTTTCTCGCATTTATCTTGGTGTCACATCCCAATGAACCAGGCTCTGAGGTATCTGACTTGGAGTGGGCAGGAAAGGAGGTTTGTGCCCAGGAGTTTGTATCAATATTCCAGATTCAGGGCAAAGTCATCAATGTGTTTCATGAGAATCCCCCCGAAACTACGTTTTTTTCTTCCTACCTCTAAGAGTTTCCATGTCCTGAATCTCTTGGGACTTCCAGGACACTGGAAGAACTTCACCAGACTGCTTCTGATGCCTTAAAATTCCAACACCCAGAGAATCACTCCCTATTTCCAGCTTCCCAGATCTTTGCGAAAGAACCGTGGAGGGGCACACCATCACACACGCGCGCGCGCCCTGGGCATCGCAACTCTGTGTCTCCCATCCCCAACTCCAGGCTCACTTACTTGAGGAAGTACCTCTGGCCAGTGGCGGTGAAGGTCATCTCCCAGCCCGGGGGCAGTGGCAGCTCGTCGGTCACATCGTAGGACTGCTGGCGGAGGTGCGCGTGCTGCTGCGCCGGGCTGCCAGCAGCGCCGGTGCTGGTGCCCAGCTGCAGGGACGCCGGAGACGAATGTGAGCGGACGTGCTGGGCGCCGCCGGCCAGCCGCGGCCCTGGGTGGCCGCCGGACGAGTCGGTGCTCGACTGCCGCGAGTGTGAGCCGGAATCAGGCTCCTTGAAAAACGACTCGGGCAGGATCTTCTTCCTCCACGAGCTGGGCTTGGGGTTCATGACCGAGTTGAAGAGGGCTTCGAGGTCCGTGTCTAGGTCCTGCGTGACGTGGATCACTTGCTGCCCGGGTGGCGGGAGCGGAGGGGGCGCCGAAGCCGGATTCATCTTCTGCAAGGAGAAAGGTCAGATCAGCCTTTTATTTAAAGTCGGGGAAGAGGGTGCGAGGAGAAAATAGAAAAGAAAAAGAGACAGATAGGTGTCTGCCTCAGGATCCCAGGCACTGAGCAGTAAGACCGGCCGAATGGGGGAGGGGTCCCTCCTGGCCTCGAGAATTATGCAACTTTCTTGAAGCAAAGAAGTTACTGAGAAGAAAGGGCGGGCGAGGGTGGGGGGGAGGGGTAACTGCACTTGGAGGGACGTTGCTCAACTGCTGGTGGCGAAGGACAGGTCGCCAAATTTCCAGGGCAGGCAGCCCCCAAAGAAGTCTCAGCCCGAGCCAACTCCACATCTCGACTCCGGAAGTCTGAGGAGCAGGGCGCCCCAGAGTGGTGCCGGGTGAACGGGCGCGCTCCAGCGGGTACTACCTGAGAGCGCAGCGAAGCCGAGTCTGGGCGTGCGGCGGCCGCCGTCCGGCCTGGGTCGCTCTGGTGCGTCCCGAGCTTGCAGAGCTGAAACCGGAGGCCAGTTAGCAAATCCTGACCCGACTCAGTGCCTGGCAGCCGAGGGGCTTCGGCTCTCACATCCCCTGAACTGGCCTCAGGCGTTCGCGCTCCCGGAGGAGGAGGCGGAGGAGAAGCAGACAGCGCGGCCGCCGCGGCTCCCGGACTGTCCCATAAACAAAGTTTGGAGCAAACTCCCACTCCCAGGAAAGAGGCGGGCCCGAAAGTTGAGCTGTTGAATTATGCATGACCTCCAAGTCCTGAGCCTGCCTGCCCCCGCTCGTCCCTCCCCTTCCTCCTCCTCCTTTTCCCCCACCCGGCTCCAGAAAACCTCGGGCGTAATGGGTGCTCTGCACGGTCAGAGACAAGTGCCCCCCACCCACTCCTTCTGGTCGCGCGGACCTCTCCCGCGGAGCCCTAATTCTGCATTCCTTTGAGTTTACCACGGACTTGGGGCGGGATCAAAGGGAAAGTGACCCAAGCCTGTTTAATCAAGGACTTGTGGACCGAAACCAAGGCCGGGGGCGGTGGAGGGCACGCGGGTGAGGGGCCCAGGACCGGGAAAGGCGGGTCCTGGGCGCCACACCCTCCGTTCGTGTCGGGCGCCGATAGAGCACCCAGAGCGCTGCACTGATCCGCGGTTCAGCCGGAGGGCGGGCCCGAGTGCGCCCCAGCGCCAGGAGACACCAACAAGGCCAGCTTTTCCACGGGAGGCTGCTTAGCGCTTGTGACCATATTTGGTCTGGCGAGCCGGCATCTCGGCTGTTTGGCTTTCAGTTGTCTGCTCGAGCGAAAACGGTGCTCAGAAAGTGCCTTTGTCATTAGAGATGCGGCTTCGCCAACGGGTACGTTGTAAACAAACAACCTTCAAACCATTCATCAAGGTTTACTTTCCTCTCCCGGACGACTCAGGTCAGTAGGAACTTAGAAGAAATTTAGTCAAAGCTGAGTGCTGGAAACCGAGAGCAATCGCGCTCCTCTCCCCAGCCACATCCGCACGAGTAGTGGGCGGACTGGAATGTCCCCGACGCCCTCCAGAGAGCCAGGAACCGGGATGGAACCCGAGCAGGTGGCTGGGAGTAAAGAGGGTGAGCCAGTGACCCAGAAAAAACCACCTACCCTCTCACAGACTAGATCTGGGGAAGGGGTGGCGACTCCCTCCCCCTAGATCTTGCCTGGCAAGACAACTGTGAGAAGGAAGGCCTTGCCCTCTGGAGCAGCTCAATTCCTTCTCTCCCTGTCTTCTCTCCATTGAGGGAAAGGGAGAGTGGGTACTAGGAAGCCAAGTTTCAAAAAGCCCTACCCCACGCATTTGATTCATACAGAAGTTTATGAAATAAGTCAAAAGTGCAACACATGTAAGTCAATTTGAACAGCATACAGCCTACCTACATACTTGTTTGTTAAATAAAATAGAATTGTATTAAGTGCAAGTATTGTGACTCAACATTTTTATGTGGGTGGAGTAAAATCAAAATTAAAATCTGTAGTTGCCTTGAAAGAGAAAAGTTTACAGGAAAGACAAGGCCACCGCACAGGTTCGCCTTGGAAAAGATAGGAGTATTTGGAATTGCTCCTTCAATGGCTGCTGTTGTTCAATGCCCAAAATAGAGCATAGCCCACTGAAGTGAGCCACTTTCCCCCATTATCTATTCTTGAGGTGTACTCTGATTCCAGACTCTCCACAGTGTGAGAAAAATCATGGCTGCCTTAGAAAAAGACAAGCAGGGGGGCACCTTCAAAGATAAGCAGAGCATTGAGAGTCTGGAACTCTGGGTTTTCCATGCAGTAAGTTCTCTGCCCACAGAACCCACAGAGGGAAAGGGGGAAACTACTACAGGTCACTCCATAGGAAACAGCATTTTTGCAAAAGCTATCTTCAGAAGCTACCACGGTTTCAACAGCGGAGAAATTAGCTATGAAAATAGAGGAAGTGACAGGGACCATATGGTTACTAATTCAGAAGCCGCAAGGCCAACCTGATGATTAAATAATGTAAACTTAAGGCCAGCCCTACTCCAGGAAGGTCCTGCTTTGTAAAGAGAACTTGGCTGCTACAAAAGAAGAAAATGCTGAGGGGGCCATGAGTCTAATCATCCAGTGAGAATCAGGGTTGGTATTGGATGGGCGAGAACGTTGTCTTCATTCCTTGCCAAGCTTCAAGAAATAAATAGTGGAGGACAGAGGAGTAGATACAGAGGACCAAATGAAAACTGCCCTGATCACAGAATAACTCAAAGGGAAAACTCTCAGTTCCCAAACAGCCTATAAGACAAGATAGTGGATGGTTGAAGAGATTTGCTTCAGTCTTTCATCTTTCAAACGATAGCTTCAGATTAAATAACATTTACGTTGTGCTTTGTATGTGTCAGATACTGCCCATACAAGGCAGCATGGTGGATAATCGGTGTGGCAAAGAGACATCTCGGCTGTTTGGCTTTCAATTGTCTGCTCAAGCACTGCATGATGGCTAAATCTCCAGAGCAAAATACTTATGTCACCTCAAACAAAATACTTAAGCTCTGGGTTTCCTCCTTTGTAAATTAGGGACAATAACCCACCTCACAGGATTCTAGATCTAAACACTATGCGGACATACCTTGGAGATATATATTGCAGGTTTGGTGATTCCAGACTACCACAATACAGCATCGCGGTAAATCGAAATGAAATCTTCATGCTAATGGCGGGTCTTGCCTTCAATTTGTAAAAAAAAAAAAAAGCAACATCTGTAAAGTGCAAATAAAGTCAAGAGCAATAAAATGAGGTATGCTTGTACAAATTTTATCTGTTGACTCATGATTTAGAACACAAGATTTGAAGCGCCTAGCTCTATTCTCTATATTGGGCCAGTAACTTAGCCTCCCTAAGTCACAGATTATTCATTTACAAATTGGAGATAATATTGTGATAGTCTGTGACATTGCTGCCCTTCAATGGACCACCCTCTTGTTAGTCACACCCTTGTAGAGTCCTTTCCACTTAAATCTGAACTGGACCAGTGACTTGCCTTAGCCAGGAAAATGCAGTAGTGAAGCTATACTAGTTCCACACCTTAACCCCTGAGAAGGTGTGGAAGTTTCTGCTTCTCTGTTTTTGGGAGACCTAAGCCACTAAGTAAGAAGTACAACTACACTGCCGGAGAAACCACACGGAGAGAGAGAGTGGCCTTGAGATATGTGGAGATGATAGGGAGAAGACCAGCTACCCCACATCTGAGCTGCACTTGGCCCCCAGCAGGTCCACCAGCTGACAACAAACACATTGCTGACACTGTCAAGACCAATAAAAAAAAAACATAGAGCCCAGCCCAGATTGTAGAATTGTGAGCAAATAAAATGGATACTGTTTTAAGCCACTAAATTTTGAAAGTTTTAAAAATGCAGAATGGGCATTCTAAGGATTAAATAAGAAAACGCAAATAAAGTTCTTAACACAAATTCTGTTACATACTAAAGCATTCAACAAATAATGCCTATGATTTAAGTCTCATGGAAACCCAAAGAATAGATAATATATTATATATCGCCATTTTACAGATACAGAAACCGTTCAAATCAGTTTTAAAGTATTTTGCCCAAGTAAATACAATGAATTATTAAAAGGAAAAAACAAAAAACAAACAAAAAAAAAAACAAAAAACACCTGGGATTCAGCCCAGGTTTTGCAATCCTAGATTGGATTGCCTTTTCCCCTCTCCTATCCTGTGTGAGCCAGGAGTTACTCCCTGGTATTATCATTTTAAATCAGTGTCATTTTAAAACTTATTGCCTTCCTATCTTTTAGAGAAGCTCTACAGTTTTTATAAGATAATCAATTGAGAGAACACACCTGCCGATATGTAAATCTTTCTCTACATTTGCAAAGACTTTCCACTGGGAGTTGATGTCTGCTTCCTAATTCTCCCCTCAACACACTTCCAGTTGAAACCTTCCCTGAGCCAGCTGTCCCTCCCCCCTCTCTCTCCACATCCAACCAGTGGCAGTGCTGTGATTCTTTCTTCTGGTGTCCCTCAAATCCATTCTTCCTTTCCTCCTCCCACAACAGGACCTTATCTCAAAATGTTTGCAATGGCCTCCTAATTGGTTTCTCTACCTCCAGTCTCTCGTGTCTGGCCTGTCTTTTCATGACGTCATCCCCTGGCTCACAAGCTTTTAGCAACTGCCCATGAGAATAAAGGTCAAGCTATCAATCTAATACCCAAGGTCTCCCAATAAACTGCCATCTTCCTAGCTTTCCGACCTTGATTCTTACACAAATGTGTCCTTCATCCACTCCAGCCAGGCTCTGACCCAAGCATGTTTGACTTATTCCTTCACTACATCTCTCTCTTTGTTAGAATCCTGAACAAAACTGCCCTCCATACTCCAATGTTGAGGCTTCATTAATCTTTCCCTATTTTCCCCTAAATTCAGGTTCTTGTCTTTTAGCTTTCTTGACACATAATAATACATAACACTGCCTTAGAGTTTAACTTTGACCTCAGTATCTCTTTCCTTCCCAATTGGATCGTAAATAGTTGCAAAGCTAGAAGCATCTTACATTTCTTCAAAGAATTGCTCTTCTGAAGGGCACAATTCCTGGTTGAGGGCATGACAATCCTTAGATGATTTTACCTATTTTTTTCAGCATGCATTGGTGTGCTCTTAACAGTTTGTAAGGTATCTTTCCACCAATCACAATTTCAGCACTGCATATGGACTCAACTCCCAATAGGACTGCAAGCTCTTTGAGAACAGTTCTAAGAGGACTCCATTTCTTTGTGTTCTTCTAGTACCTAAGGAGGTGTTCTCCACACAGGAGTGTCCAGTACATGTGGTCACCTTGCCCCGTGGCTGTTGTCCCGACTATGTCATCTGCTATTTTTGCCCTAGGAAAGCCACGAGCTGTTTTTCTTAGCCCTACCTCTCTGAATCGCTGACTTGGTCTGAGTGACCAATTCCAGCTAAGGTGAATGGTCAGAAATGTGGTGAGGTGGGTGAGTTGTTAGAGGACTCTGGCCCAGAAGCCCTTGGGGCAAAACCTGCCTGGACTTGCTGAACCAGCCTGAAGAAAATTCCCAGAACAGGGTCACCATTAGCACTGAAGAAGAGTGAAAACAGATGTGGACCTTGAATAGATAAGAGTTTGAATAATAAAGAGTCCAGAAAACTTTTGAATAAGATTAGTCTTTATTTCAACAGGAAGATAAGAGTTGACCAGTTTCTTGACAGATCAAACATGATGCTTGTGTATTCATAATTTACCACCTTCCCAAGTGTCTAGCACAGTGTGAGGCATATAGTAATTTTAAAAATTCTTAAAACAAATTGGTATTGCCACTCATTTTTGCATTTACTCTTCCCAGGTGCAGGTCTCATTGTCATACATTGTTTTTGTGGTCCCAATAAATGCATCACTGGCATGATTATAAGGAAGATAATTTTGATAATGATGGTGATAATGGTGTGTGGGACTGTCTTCCGGCCTTATGTTATCTATTGCTTTGGAAATGCGGTTGAACCAGAAGAAAAAGAAATTTCTGAGATTTAGTCTTAGGTACTAAGACTAAAGTTGTTTATCCTTTAGTATCTTCACTGATTGTTTTAACCTGGAAAATATTTATAAATTAAAGAAATTAATTAAGAAAATTCTCTTAGAAAAGAAAAATACACTTCAAAAATACATAACAACGTAAAGCATGGTTTACAGGTTAACCATCAAGCTATATTGTGAAGTTGCCCATTGCAGCATAGTCTAAAGTAGGAGAAAATTAGAAAATGGTAGGGAAAATCTATTAGGAAAAACATTTAACAAGAGATCGGCTTAAGTATATCTGAAAGCTTAGTGTAGCCAATGACATTTTTGGTAGCTATCTGAAAGAGTATTTGTAAAGACAATGTAAAAAAATCTTTTTTATGAATTTTGGTTAAAAAATACAGAAACAAATATTTGTGAACACCATAATTACAACTCTGTTCAAAAACATATGAAAAATGAATAAAAAGTAAGATGCTAAAATAATACCAAAAAATAAAGTACCTGTGTGAAAATAAAAAGATAAATGTTTTTCCCCATGTACTTAGATCTGTGTAAATCTATGAATGTGTAATCTGATAGGGAAATTGAATCATCACTCTGAGAAGCCTAAACCGTATTATTAACATCATTTTGGGTGTGACAAGAGAACTAATTAGCAATGTGTGGAGGAAATTTCAAAGTGCTTAATATTATCCACACATTCAAGAAATATATATTTCTTCATTTCTTCTTAAATGTGTGTGTGTGTATATGTATATGTGTGTGTGTGTGTGTGTGTGTGTGTGTGTGTGTGTGTGTATATATATATATATATATATATATATATACTTTTTTTTTTCTTTTTTGAGTGTCCTCTGTTTGAAAGACCAGACGTGATCTTTCAAGCTGAGCTTGGAAGAATCTGCAGCCCGAAAGGACATTCATTGGTTTCCTATGTTGTTCAACTCCTCCCTCTACCCAAATAAGTCCCAGATCTGGTTACACCAGCCATTCAAGCCGCTGCTCTTCCCCTGTCTTATTTGTCATGTTGACAAGAGCCAAGCATATATGAGCTCTACTATGACCTCTCTATCTCAGCATTGTCCAGACTCAAGAGAAGCCACTTTTCATGCCTGGTCAGAAAAGACCAATTTGTCATTTGTAGCCAAGAAGAGGAGAAGAGGACTAGCCAAACCAAGACAGGGTGGAGGGAAGTCTAGGTCTCAAATTCTCTACAAGAAAGCTGACCCCCATGGGCATGAATTCAACTCACACATGCTTAAAAACAATAGGTTCTCTTTAAAAGTACATATTTGCAGATAATCTTAGATGAGAGGGTAAATTTATCCTCATACAGTATCCTGCCACCAATAAATTTTAATTTGATCATACTGTTTCACCTAGACATAATAATTAAGTTGTTAGTATTTCAATAATCACAGTAATAGTAAATATTATTTATGCAATATTTTACAGACTACAAAACAATTTCACATGTACAATCACACATGAATCTCACAGTAACTCCGTAAGAATTGGAAGATAAGCCTTACCAGGACTCCTATTTTACAGATAAGAAAACAAAGGTTCAGATAAGTTTGTGCCAGTGTCAAAAGTCAACTTGTAACAAAAGAGCCAGAACTCAAACTCCTAGTTCCTCCAGGCTTTTAAATTATATTTCTCTTATAACTTCTTAACTGAATCAGAGTCTTAATTGTTTCCTCCTCTATGAGCATACAAAATTCTGTGTGCACCTTAAAAAAAGAAAAAAAAAAGAGGAAAAGAAAAAAAAGAAAAAATATTTTTTAAGTAATTTCACAAATGCTTTGTCATCTAATGGCCATTCAATGAAGAGAGGCTTCTAAAATTCAAATTGAAGTTTAGTTGTCTCCTCCCTTTCATTAAATAAATTAAAACTCAAATGTGTTGGAGTTACTTAAAATGCAATCAAACCCTGATTAATGGAGTACTTGTATGTATTAAAGAACCCTTCTGTGATGTGAATCATAATAGTAATTAATACTGATACGATCCCTATTTTTTTAAAGTGTTATATTCCAGAAGTTATTTTGTAAGTTGGTTGTTTGGAACTCAGAATGTGTTTTGTTATAGAAAAAATATTACAAATGATGGCTACACAACTCAGCCTAGCAATCCAACTAAGGCCTTCAACACAGCCTCCAAATCTTGGGAGCCCCCAAACCTAAGTCAGTTTGTCCTAATCCTCAGGTTGAGTCTGTCTTGACCCTTAGAGAACTTGGGTGGGGAAGGAGAGTGCAGAAAGCAGGCAGATGTCTTCCACACTATCAGCAAGAGGAAGTTCCTACAGAATCAAGACTACCTGGTTGGACAAATTTATATTTTCTGCATTGTACATTCTCAAGGATGAGAGGAAAAGTAGTTAAGAATCCTGTAAGTAAAAACTTTTGTTTACTTAAGCAAAAAGGGGCAGTTATGAGGACAGTGCCAGGAATCCAAGGAAGTCCACACACATCTCTCTCACTCTCTCTCTCTTCTGCATCTTTCTGCATATTTCTGTTATTCTTCTTTCTGGATCAACCAGCTTTATCTACTCTTCGATTCATGTGGCAAATGGACTTCCACATCTCACAGTTTCATATATTACATGGAGTTCCTCTTAAAAGAGACATGAACTTTTGCTTCAGGTCTAAGTTCCCAGGGAAAGTTCTCTGCTTTAGCATGAGTCAGGTGCCATCTTTGGCCCAATCACCTTTGATGGGCAGGAGGGAGAGCAGGGTCAAAAATAAGTACAATGAACATAACCGCAAAGAGAGAGCAGGAAGCTCCCAGAAAAGAAGGCCCAGGCAGGAAATCCCAGAGATGGAATATCAAGCCCATATTCAAACATTCAGTATTTCTTAGCATGAACACAGGTCTTCAGCTGTTTGTCTTTTAGAAATGACTCATCAACAAAATACTTGGAGGAATTGCATCATGCTCTTGACAGCCAAACAATTTTAGGACTTCATAGGCACTAACCTAGTGGCTGCACATTATAATTCTACTTAACCATTATCTCCCAATTTGGAGGCAAAGATTTCAGGCAAGAGACATTATATATTTCATTCTGTATATTTCCTCCCACCTGCCATCATTTTGCTTTCCATAGAAAAGAACCTGAAGATATTTGGAAAAAGACTTAAAACTCCTTGATAAATGCCAAAGAACAGTGGGAAAAAGTGAAATGAGATTTCCTGAGCTTTACCTACCTCTCTGCTAAAAAATTCTGTAACTACTGTCTGGAAGTGTCAATCAATGGTCTTCCAGGCGTTCCATGTTAGAGATAATAATTCAGTCTGGGTAGTTGGTATTGCAACTATAAAAATAAAACTGGTTAATGGTTTTTGAGGAAAAAAGTCTCCAGATTTTTAGTTGTCCACTTCTCTTGTAATTATTAAAAGACTGCCTTATCCAATTAGGTACGACAACTTTCAATGAGTAAAGACAAAGTTCTTTGTCTGGTGTTGATTTAAATATATCTTGGTGAGAGATCTATTTCTTCTATATACCCTGAGGATAGGTATATTGAGGTGTACCAGTGTTGATGCTTCATTAATTCATATTACAATCCAAGGTTTTAAGTTAGAAGCAATGGATCCCATTCTTAGAACAAAAGTAGTCACCAATAAAGAAGGACCCTTTCGATGAATTCTCTGACAATTCTGAAGCAATAGTTATGTTGATCCCTTCATATAAGTTCCCTCAGACACTCTGCTCACTGAAAAATGTCTCATGTTTCAAAACTTTTGCATTAGTGTTTGAACACCTCACAAAGAGACTGCCAAAAAATAAGTCTCAGTCTGTTTAGCTGAAAAGACAGGCATAATCTGGTGGTAAATTTCATTCTTGCTGATGAATCCTCCTTTTGACTTGTGGACAGCTTTGCCAAATGACTTTGGAGGCCAAACTTTACAGACTCCAAAGCAAGCTGTTTGTAGCCCATTTAACCTAAAATCACCAAAGGCTTTTGTGCAGAGTCTTTATCTTTAGCCAGTCTTTTCTATTTCACCACTGCTGCGGTGTAAGTGTGGACGTGTGTGTTGGGGTGGTGTTTTGGGAGAGGCAATAAGAACCCCACATATAGGTGTTTTTCCACCCAGACTTATTTATTTGTAAGGGAACCTCCTCCATGGCCACAAAATGCCACCAGGGAAAGTCCCAACCAAGTTTATTCTTGTGCCAATCCCATTAATCCACAGTTTGGGGTAGCAGTATATAGCTGGTGTGGGAACAAGAGTGCTCTTTCTTTTGATTATCACAAACTCATCTTAACTCAAAAGGGCCTCACTTAAGTCAGGAATTTCTATTCTCCTGGAAATGTCATTTCATTTAAATTTATAGTTCTATGGCTTAAAGGAGAAAAACGGGGTCCATACTAATGGGAAGGAAAAAGGAAGGAACCATAAAAGTAATCTAGAAAAATTCTGAAGATGAACTTGCCCTTCTGCAAACAGAAGTATGCCTCTGTTTCCTTGTACAAATTTTAACACGTCCTGTAACTCCTCTGGAAAGTTAATCACCATAAATTATCCAGCAAAGATATCTATATTTATAAAGTAGGCATCTATTTAGTATTCAGTGTTCCAACTATCAAGAAAAAGTTTTTTGAGAAAATCAGATGATTACTTGGAAAAGAACTAGCAAACATGGTCAGTTCAGATCCACCAGGAAGCAGATACCAAGATGGAATTAGATGAACAAGAAATTTATTGGAAGAAATAAGAATTTTTTATTCAATAAGAGAAAATGAAGAAGAGTAGTAGGTCAGGAGTCTTGAGATTTCAGTGCACGTATGACACCTGTGAAAAGAGGAAACACGGAAGGACTGAGGAGGAAGCGCCTCAGACTGCAATGCGGTTCTGAGAAAGTTCTGGCCAGGCTAATGGGGAGCTCCAAGGCAATATTTGACTAATAGGGGTGTCGTAGGTGAGCAGGAATGGCTCAGCTTTAGCACCCTGCTGTCACATTCCTCCCTGCCATCTACCCTTGTGCAGCCTTAGCTCCTCAACCATTGCCAAACTGAGGAGAGCATGGTCTTCAGTACGAACAGCGCAGCAAATTTCACTAGTGCAGCAATATCTCTTACCTCCTCACAGTAGATTTTCTATTGAAGGGAGCCACAAGCAGTGAGCCAACAAGGCGTTTATCATAGTCTACACAGACTGAATCACATAAACTGACTTCTCTATCCATTTTCAGGGTGCTGTTATTCCGGGGTTCTCATGGACCTCTCCTCCTGAAGGGAAACTTAGAAGAGAGAGGTTAATGAGGCAAACCATAGCCCTGTTGCTGTAGTTAGTCTTCAGACCATAGCTGATAGTTATCTTCTCTCTCTTCTGCTATCCAGTCTAGTCTCCACATCCTATGCTATCACCTCTGCAAGTGTTAATGGCTTGCCTACCTGGTGGTACAATTTAAACCTTCATTTCTAAAGGGCCCAAGCCCTTGGAATCATACCCTTCTCAGATTGGGGCTGCTGTGCACATCCATCCATAGTATAACTGGGAAGGAGAATCCCTAGAGGCACCGAGTGGATCACCTGCTTCTGCACATTCCTCCCTGCCATCTACCCTTGTGCAGCCTTAGCTCCTCCCACTACTTAAGGTCATTGATCCTAGCTAGAATGATGATGGCACTTCTCATCTGCTGGTCCCTGGACACAGGAGCCTAGGTGGCATTCGCAAACTATAGTTAAATACAGTACCCTTGCTCTGTTCCCTGGCAAGAGTATGATCCCTTTGGGGAACTGGACCTCTAATCCTACATGGCCCAAAGTAGTGAGGATGGAAAGTACAGAGTTCCCCAATGGGTCACTGGGAGTGATGTTAAATGAGCCTGCTCTTGCTTCTACCCCTTTGTTCCTGGGCCCATGCACTCTTCCTATGATGTGACATGACATCACATAAAGATCTCTGATTTGGTATATACACTGTACCCTAAGGTATGGCACCTTATCCTTGCAACGTATGGCCTATTATAACTTCAGGGACACCTTCTCTTCACGCTAATTCTAGATACTGTACTATCTAATACAATCAGTGGATCCTAATATCCTATGGTCTTTTCTGCATCTCTTTACTACAGAGTGGATCCCCTAATTGGATGCTGTATTGTGTGGGATTTTATGCTTATGGATCAGATATTCTAAAATTGTACAGATAGTGGTCCTGACTGAGGCTCTGTGGGCAAGAAAGGCCATACCCACAATAGATATCTATTGCTGTGCAGACAAACTGGACAGATGGGGCCCACTATAGTCAACTTACCAAGTGGCTGGTTGGACTCTTCTAGGAATAGTGACATATTGGAGGCTCAGTATCTGTTGTTGATGCACTAAACATTTAGCAGTAGTGGAAACTGAACCAACTTTGGTAAGTGGGATTCCATGCTGTTGAACCCATGAGTTGCCTCTGTCTCCATCACCTTTCATTTGCCCATCATGTCAGTTCTCAGGTGGTTGATGGCATAGACTAGCTAACATCAACTGGCCAAGTACATTTTGTCCACTTGATTATTTAGTATCTCTTCAATGGTAAATACTTTGAGGTAGGCATTAATATGTAAAACAACATCTTCAATTCTTCATGCCCACTACATGCCTCTGCTTCTGACCTCTTTGTCTCCAATCTTCCAGTCCTCTCCCTTTCAGGGTCACTGGACATATTAAACAGTTACTTCCCCTTCCACACAAAGGGAATGACCTTACAATGCTTGAAGCTCTGCCCACTGAGAAGTTTCTGAGCCACCGTCCATTTCTGTCTTGCATACACATACTGAGCCAACTGACCCATAAACCAAGCTTGAGTTTTTTCCTCTCCCTTCAGCTACTTGAGACCCTACAGAAAATGAAGGCAGCTAGTGCATCCATGGCGCATGACATGGAGATCTGGCATACCTGCTCATGAAGTTTACTCATGCTTTCTGGTCCTGTTCAGGCTCAATCCTAAACGTATCATGTCTATTTTATGAAGGACTGCTCTTGCGCCTGTCCAACTTTATGACTTGGTGGATCCAATAAAACCAGCTCATAATAAACAATTCTAAATGTATGCTCACTTGGTGCCCCATGGCCAAATGCTCCATCTCTACCCAGTCCTAGAAACATACCAGGACCTGTTTCTCAAAAGATGTATAACTCTCTGCAGCAGATAGCATGGCCTTACTCTAGAAGTTCTCATAATTCTCTCACTGAGTCTTGCTATGAATCCCATACTGTATCTTTTCCCAACTCCAATACGATAAGCTCTGCCATGTTGTACGGTCAAATAACAGGGCTATTTGAACCATAACATGTGCTTGCTGTAGATTACTATTTTGCTCTAGGCCTCACTGAAAGATAGCAGCCTTCCATGTCACTTGGTATTTGGGCTACATAACACTCCTAGGTATAAAATATACTGCCTTCAATACACAAAGAGGCCCACCAGGTATCGTGGTTCCCTCTTCGCAGTAGGAGATGTAAGATACAACACTTCATATTTTACTTTGGAGAGCTTGTCCCAGAATAACCCTGAGTACTGGACCCTTATAAACTTCACTGGAGTCACAGATTCTTGAATCTTCATAGGGTTTTTCTTTCATCCTCAGGTGTGAATGTCTCCTATCAAGCCTTCCAGTATACTAGCCACATCTTGCTCATTCTGTCTGGCCATCATAGTGTTGTTGGTATAATGGATCAGGGCAATGTTCCCTGTGACGTCGAGATAGCCCATATCTGAACTATATATAGCAGCGGATAGGAGAGTTAACATATCCTTGGGGCAAAGCTACAAATAAACGTTGTACCTTTCACATGAACGCAGATCGTTTCTGATCCTCTTTTCTAATTGCCATGGAAAACAACTCGTTTGCTAAATCAATCACCTCATACCACGTGCCTGAGGGCTTATTATTTTGCTTTAACAAGGCTAACATGGCTGGCACAGCAGCAGAAATCATGGCTACTACTTGGTTGAGTTCACAGTATTCTATAGTCATTTTCTGTGATTCTGATTGATGAGTTAAAGAGAGATATGATAGAGACCACCCACTCTCCTCCACCCTTTAAATATTTAATGGTGGTACTAATCTGTACCACCCCTACTCCCATGTCCACCACCAGAATACAATACTGACTTTGATTTACTGTCTTGCTGGGGGCAGGTGGTTTGGCAGAGTGCCATTACAGAGGCTTCTACTTTGCCTTCCCCAGTGTGATAGCTCTTACCCTGCATGCTAGTCACCCAGTGTGGAGATTAATCCAACTGCCAGGTGTGTCAATCCCAATAATATACTTAGAGACTGAGGAAATGACCTCCAGGTGGATCTGCGGACCCAGGAAATTCACTCTGAGTCAGACTTTAGCCAGAATTCCATTTACTTATCTGGTCTTCACATTCCCACTCTAAGTGTGGGGAAAGAGGCAGGACAATGCTTCAGAGCTCCAAATGTCAATATCAACACAGAACCTGTATCCGATAATCCCTGAAATGTCTAAATATTCTCCTTTCTCCAATATACAGTCACTCAAGAAAATAGCCATAGATGACTTTAGAGACGACTGAGGATCCATACAGCATTATCTACCATGGTGTTCCAGGGGCCCTACTCCTGAGGATCTGCCACCTCTTTGGTCAATGAGTTCCTGACTGACAATGGGCTCAGACCCAGGGACTGAGCAAAAGATCATGGTTTTTCATTAGGGCAACCAGCCTCAGCCTCCTGCTCCTTCATTCTTGCTTTATTCTGATTGCAGATATTAAACAGTACCCTTTAGATTCAGGACAATGCCTACAATGTGATGAAACCTATGGAATAGTTTAAACACTATCATTAAATGTCAAAGGTGACTTATTTAAAAGACAATTTTATTTAATTGTCCAAAATATTTAAAGCCAGGAACTTCCACTCTAGGTACAAACTCAACAGAAAAGTTTTCACATACGTTCACCCAAAGACATGTACTAGATTATTCATAGTTTATAGCAGTAAAAGCTCCAAATGGGAAACACTCGAATACCTGTAGTAGACTAAATAAACGATGGGACACTGTATAGCAATCCAGTATAGACCGAACAAGCTACAACTACAAACATAATAACAGTGTATCTTACATATATCATATTGAGAAGAAAAAAAAAAAAACAGAACATACTGTATAGTTACACATACACAAAAACAAGAAAACCAAACCTGTGCTGTTTGAAGTTCAGATAGTGATAAAAGTGACTAGAAGGGAATATAGGAAGGAGGGTGCTTCTGGGTGCTGGGAATGTTTTGCTTCTTGATCTGGGTACTGGTTCTATGGGTGTATCCAGCCTGTGAAAACTCATCACATTGTACATTCACAATATGTGCATTTTCTTTATGTATATTGTGTTTCAACAAAAAGTTCAAAATATATTTTTAAAGCCACTAAGTACACAAGGAGATTTTCGGAATACAGCTTTTTGGATTTTTTGAAATGTAAATCAGTAGTTCCCAAACTTTGAGAGGCATTACAATCACCCTTTTCCCAACGTACAGAATCTCTAGGAATAGAGAATGGGAATTCAAGCATGTTAGGACAATGGTGAGGGAGATAGGTGGGTTTCCACAATCTATAGCAGAATAAGTAAAAGAAACATTTGTGGGTTTCTTAGCTTCCTACATCCTGAGCACTTTAGAATATGAAAAGTTCCAGTTGACTGCCCAGTATTTACTCCTCAGGATAGCATGGGCTTCTGGCCTCTGACTCTTTCCTATCCTGGCCAAAGTAGTTGGATGGCTCTAGTGGACTTCTGATGTTTTAGTCTATCCCACACATTTTCCCTTATCTTTCTAATAACAGAGCACTTCTGTTCTCATTGGGGATCCATTCCAAGTGGTTTGTGTGAGACTGACCCCCACCTAACCCCCCTAGCCTTAAGAGTAGGGTTCTGATTCAGGTCTATCCAGAGTCCCACCTAGGTCTTTTGACCTGCATTAACTAGCAACTCAGCCTCTATACACTGAAGCTACAAGCAAGGAGGATACAAGTTTGACTATTGTTATGGAAATCATGCTCTCCACCTGCAAGAAGACTGAGTATAGAATAAAGGCAATTAGAGACAATGGACCATGGGAATGGAGCAAGAGATAAATTTCCAAAAATATTATTTGAGTTCCTGGATGTAATCATTTTTGATGTCAACAACTATGCAGTTATAGAATCAATAAATTCCTATTATTATATGAACGGATTTGAGTCTGTTTTTATGACTTGAAACTGAACTGGTGACTAACACCTAGAATTTAAAAACAACAACAACAACCATAAATGTCTCTTATCCCCATTTCTTAAGCCTAGAAAAAGGCCATAAACTTACCTGTTTCCTGTATTTTGAACCCACCAGGGTGTATTAGTTTTTCTGTGGCACAAACTAATTCCAGTGAGGCCTGCATATCTAAGGAAGTACTCTTCAGTATTAAAACAAATAAACAAACAAACAAACAAACAAAAAACCTCAAATAGCCATTTTTCAGCTCCCTGATTTTATCATTCTTTCACTCTTTTCCACTATCTAGAAATCTATGCCTAAATAATATGAAGAGAAGGAACATGGGAGGTGGTTACACTTCAGGTGGTCATTCTACCCTCTGCTCTGTTTTCTTTCGTCTAACAAGTTGGTGTCAGACAGTGACTGGGGCTGGAGTCTTCTCAAAGGTTACCTCACTCACAAGTCTGGTGACTGATTCTTTTCATCATTCGTCCTGTATGATATTTCAGTGGTAGCTCCTTCTCACTTGCTCTAGATCTTCTCTCCAGCACTCATCCTTCATATTTACTAGGCCCTCTACCTGAAGTAAAATGGGTCCTAGGACAGAGTAAAGTCTAATGGGTCAGATCTTGGCCTGTATCTACAGACCAAGTTTGGGAAATAGATAGGAAGCATCGCTACAGTAACCCATCATAAGAGAAGCCAATAAAAATCACCTGAGGGCTCAGCTACCTTTAAAGCTAGAGCAGTTAAGTCCTATCCTCCCAGCCCCATCCTCTTAGGAGTCTCTCTAGATGGAAAGGGACCTAAATACCACTAACCAGGATCCTGTCATCTCAATATCATTTTTAGAGTCTCATGGGAATGTCTGGATGTTCAGAATAATGAAAACTCACTTCTTGGCCTACTCCTCACCCCTCTGAGAGTATTTAAGGTTGGGGAGCAGGGCTAAGCATGGGAACTGTAAAATTTGTGTGGTCCAGGGTTACCATTTTAAAGCATTATTACATTAGAAGTATTTAAGAGACTAATTACATTAAAGTAAATGAGATATCTACTGCTGCAAAACAAGTCACCCCAAGCTTAGTGGTGTAAACTGATAAAAAATCTTTTGTTATTTTTATTTCTCATGGTTCTGGGGGATTGACTGAGCTTAGCCAGGCAGTTGTCTCTCAAGGTATCTCATATAGTTGGTGTCAGACAGTGACTGGGGCTGGAGTCTTCTCAAAGGCTACCTCACTCACAAGTCTGGTGACTGATTCTGGCTGTTGTCTGAGACTGTGTCAACTAGAGCAGTGGTCCCCAATCTTTTTGGCACCAGAGACCAGCACTCCTATGAGAATCTAATGCCTGATGACCTGAGGCATCAGCTAGGCGGTGATGCTAGCGCTGGGGAGCGGCTGCAAATACAGATGAAGCTTCACTCACTTGCCCGCTGCTCACCTCCTGCTGTGAAGCCCAGTTTCTCACAGGTCACAGACCAGTATCAGTCCATGGCCAAGGGGTTGAGGACACCTGGACTAGAACACCTACAAGTGGACTCTCCATGTAGCCTGGATTTCTTCATACTATGGTAGCTGGGTTCCAAGAGAAGTGTTCTGAGAGAGCCAAGCAGAAGTTATATCACTGTTTATGATTTAGCCTCTGGAATCACACAAAATCACTTCCACCACATTCTGTTGGCAGAAAGGTCACAAAAGCTTAGCCAGGTTCAATGGGAGGGATATAGATTCTACCTGTTAATTGCAGAGGAGTAAGGTCATATGGTAAGATAAGCATGTGGTATTACTAATATTGTTATAGTCATCTTTGGAAAATATTATCTGCTATAGCAAGTTTCTCTCAGTAATGTTGAATAGATACTGGTTGAGTGAATACAAGGTATCTTTATTATCTGAATATTAATTTTCAGGAGCTCCACTAAAACATTGTAATATAGGAAAGCAAAAGTCACCACATAATTAAAATATTTTCTAATACGCCCTCAAGTATCTCTTCTCACTTAACACTGAGAGTATCTTAGTTGAAAATTATAACATACACACACACAATAGAAAATGAAAAGATTAATCTTGCAAAAGATAAAGCTTTCATTAAGTCAATTATTTTTAGAGAATATTTGGCATCTTATGTAACTGGTAGGGCAGTTAACAACTAAAGAAGAAAAATTAACAAGAATGATCATGTGTTCATGGAATTATTTGAAAATCCAAAGCTTAAGAAAAGCATTAGGGAAAATCATTGAAACCCTTTGAGTATTTCTGCATGTTAAGTGAAAGATGTTTTGTGTGTCGTTAATTTTTGTTGGAAAAATTATGTGCTCTCCAAAAAAAAAATAAAAGGCAATATTTGATTCAGTCTTTGTACATTTCAAGGACTAGTCCATAGTTTCTACGATAACCTAAATTTTGTTACACCTAAGATAAAATTTTTATATTTACTTTTAATTTTCAGATATAGTCCAAGTCCAACTTCTTCCTATCAAATTTGTAATCCATTTTTGCATGGATTTACTTTTTTCTACTACTTTTGAAAAAATGCTCTCCTATAGTTCACATAAGCTTTCATTATTCCCTAGAGAGTTAAGTATTAACAAATCAATTGAAATGACTTCAGCAACAGTATTTTCAAGCTTTCTTTAAAAGCCTATCATATCAAGTAAAATTAAATCCGAGATCTTTAAAAGAATATTCACTTTTGCCTTAGATGTTAGGAAAACATGCATCTGTACTTATCTGTCAGATACTCTTTCATCAAGCATTTATCTACACCTGCTTTGTGCAAGGCAATGTGCTAAGTAATACGGAAATCATAAAGACGAATAAACTGTGATGAAAGTATCAATGCATGTGTTTTCATTCAATGTCACTGTGAAGTTTATTTAACTTTCTCCACCACCACGACCAGCAGCCACATAGATCTAACAGCATAAACACATATACTATGAAAATTATTATTATTTTTTTTTTACACCTCGGTCTTCCTAGGTGGTCTCCCATCCAAGTATTAACCAGGCCTAACCCTGCTTAGCTTCTAAGATCAGATGAGATTGGGCGTGTTCAGGGTAGCATGGCCATAGACTGAAAATTAATTTAAATAAAGAACTTTACCCTACGATTACTTGGAAAACAGTATCTCTCATGCATTTGTACTTCTCTTTATGTGTATCACCTATTACTAAATGATACACACCAGTATGATTAAATTTTTAGAATGGCTTTCCAATATTTTGACATGTTAAGAGGAAATTTTAAGTGTGAAGGAATCATATAAATGACTTATTCTAAATCCTTCATTTTTTAGACGAAGAAGGTGAAGCTCAGAGAGGTGAAATGTCTTGTCCAGGGTCACATGAGTAGACAAGGACAGATCAAATTAAGAACTCAGTCTTCTTGATTTTCTCACTGCCTAAGGTCTTCTCTCCTATAGGAGGAACACTGATGCAGTAAGGACTATAATTACAGCCTAGAAAAAAAAAAAGTTATCACACCTCTAAGGCAAATAGAAACTCTCTGAAGAAAAGGAGAAAGTGCAAATCTTCTCCCAGGAGTACTTTGTTAGCTCAATTTGTGGCTGGTTACGTAAATGAAGAGACCATGCAAGAGAATGGGGTCATGAGTTTCCTGGGGATTAAGCATGATAATGCTGTATGCCCTGGAAAGAAAATGATACTTTGCACTTGTATAATACCTTTTATCCATCCAACAATAATAAATAAGACTTTGTACTTTCAGCCAAATATTACAAAGTACTTAACAAATGTTTAACTCATGAATCCTCAGAACCACCAAAAAAGGAAAGCTTTTGAAAGGAGGAAAGAAAGCATCCCTCATCCTCATGATTCAATGGGGAATCTAAGGTCAGAAGAAATGAGTCTACACTGAGCTGAGAGATACCTGACAAGGAAAGACATTCCTGTGTTGGAATACCATCTAAGGCGACCCAGACGCAGGATTTCGAAGAGGGCAGAGGTGGATCAGAAAAGTCCCTGCTCCTTCTTCTAGCCCAGTGAATCTATGAAGCTTTCAAAAGAGGTTTATTTCTAAGTTTAGAAAGGTTCTTTGACGTTTCCTTAAGGATTTTTGGCATATCCCTTAAAAGAATTTTTTAAAACCATATATCCCTTCACAGAATTTTTGTTGATGTCTAAAATATTTCGTATGTTTAAATAATTGCAAATGTTGTAATTTCTAGCATATTATTAATATAGCTATTTTTAAATAAACAACTGTAATACTCTTTTTTAAATATTTAATTGAATCTAAAATCTAAGCAATGTGATACCTATCATTATCCATTTTAAAAATATGTAAATAATTTCTTCTTTTAAGAGTCATTCCCTTTTCTCCTTAAGCTCATATTTTTATCCCACTTCTACATACTTTTATCCTAATGTACTATATTATTATGCTCAAGTTCTTTATATTCATTGTTATACTTCTCTGCAATAAAAATGTCTATAAATTAAATTTTTTAATTTCCTGTATTTTTGTTGGGCTGAGCTGTAGTAACAAATAGACTCAAGCATGTAATGGCTCAATGCAATCAGTGTTTATTTCTGTTTCACATAATAGTCCTGGGTGAGGTGCTTTCCTCCACACAGTGATTAGGGGACCCAATTTTCTTCAATCATATGGTTCTGCCATCCCCTAGAATAAGGATCTAGCTTGCAAGCATATTTTTCTGTGTCCTGAAAGCTAAGAATAGATTGGCATAATTTTTAAAGGACTACCTTTTTAAAAAAAGAATAAAAGCAGAGTATGAGACAGAGGCTTTGTGTAGCCTGCAAAGCCTAAAGTAGTTATTGTCTTCTTTACCGAAATTTGCCAACCTTTCTCCCAGAGCCTCATTCTTGACTGTATCTGGCTGGTAGAAGGAGAAACAGAGTGCATGAAAGAGATTTTATGGGGAAAGGCCTGGAAGTGACCCACATTTCTTCCATTCACATTCTGTTGCCAGAACAATCACATGGCTACACCTTACAGCAAGGGGGTTGAGGAAATGCAGGTTCGCTGTGTGCCCAAAGAAGGGGAGAACAAATTTTAAGAGGCAACCACGGTTAGGCTCTAAAGTACAAAAATAATTTATTATTATAATTATTATTAGTGTAAAATTTATCAAAATAACCCTCATATGTGATAAATTAAGATAAACATTGAACATATAAAGTAAAATTGTATTAGAGGTGCGGTTTTTCATAAGATGGATGAGACTGTTTTCTTTTCAACTAGTTCATGTGTCCCAAGTTAGAGAATCAATTTTATTCTTATTTTTCACTTTTATAAATGTTACTACCAAGAAAACTTTACAAAAATAAGAGGATTGCAATGGAAGAAGCTTTTTAAAAAAGCAATTATTTGAAATTATTCATAATTTTGTAACAAATAATTTTATAATCTATCATCAAAAATTTGCTTTAATAATCCATCAGCTAAAACTTCAATTAAGGACTCCTCGAACTTTATGGAAAGTTTGTTTTTATTAGAAAAAAAACTTGACTTACAAAATGGTTATAAAATTTCTGCAATTTCGAGAGATTTGTTAAAAATTTCTACTAAAACTTATAAGACAACTACCTCTGTTCTCTTTCAATTAGAGGTGCTTTGTTTACTCTGAAAATAAAAATATTATTTTTAATATACTTTTGCCAATATTTTATTTTCTAAAAATGTTTTTATTTTAATGCATTTTAAGTAATATTTTTGTCAAAAGTTTGGAGCTGCTAATATAGCTCATTTAACTTTAGGAAATACTTTCCATATATCCTAATTGGAAAAGGAAGTCCTCATTGTCAAATCAATCAGCCAATTTGGACTTGAATTCTGTTGCAAAAGTCTGAATTCATTTATCAGTTCAAATAAGTTAAAACGCAATTTGAAGAATAGTATGAAACCATGGAGAAAATATGAAACACATCTTGTAAACTAAGTTACTGCGAGCTATACATCAGGATGTAGAGCTAATGTAATTAATGCATACATTTAAAAATGTATAAACAATTATAAAATGCTATTTCTTGTTACACAATTTGTAATAATACAAGAAAATGTAGCTGAAATTCTAAGTTACTTACGAAGCAAGGAATGATAGAAGTCCTGGTATTTCTTTGGTAAATGTGCATTACAGATAATGGACTTGGGGAGGGAGTAGATTAACTAAAAGTCACACATAAAAAATTCAGAAAATAATCTACTAAGGTTTTTAAAACGTACTGAAAAGAGAGTTTTATTAACTTTCCTATTTGTTTAATGAAAGAGAAAAAGTATAAACTGCTAGAAACTAGTATGGCAGCTAGCATATAATTTTATTTTACATTAATAAGAGTGAGAAAATACAATGTTTTTAAAATTATGTTTAATTTAAGTATAATTGGTACATAATGTTATATTAGTCTCAGGGGTACAATATAGTGGTTTGACATTGTTATACCTTACAATGTGATCACCCCAGTAATTCTAGTGATCATCTGTCACTGTGCAAACTTAGCACAATGTTACTATGTTCCCTTTCCCCTTGTTCACCTGTCCCTCCATCTCTCTTCCCTCCAGCAACCATCCCTTTGGTCTCCACTTCTATGAGTCTGGTTTTGTTTTGTTTGTTCATTTTAAAAGAATAAATAAGATGAGAATTGACTACCATTGGAAAAATATTCAGTTATAATTTCATGTATTTAAGTTTTAATTATTCTATTCAGTGATGCCTACATTATGTAAAGGAAATATGTGAATTTTTATCCACGAGTGTTATTTACTGTAGTAGAGAATGTAGTAGTCTCAGAAAACATTTCAGTTAAATTTAAAAAATTTGCATGTCACCTCCAAGTTGCACCAGTTTGCAGAGCATCATTCACATGTATTCTAGTAAAGTGGATGACACCAGAAAAGGTGTGAGAGAATCCAATGTGTGTGCCATTTTGTTGTGCCGCTCAGTCCCGCGTCAGCATCAGGAACTTGCACTGCTTCCAATACTTGTATATAATCTTTTCCAACTAATGGTGCCTCCTAGGGCTGAACATTGAGAGTAACTGAAAACATATGGTAGACACCATATTCAGCATTTGAAGTGTTCTTTACTTTGCTGTCATGGGTCTCTCTCTCTCAAGAGTTATGCATGCTTTGACATATTGGGATGAGATACTGAGTCTCTCCATCTCTGCACTTTAGAATATCTGAATCCAGAGCCTCCCAACACAAGCCCAAATACCCCAGGTCTAAAGCCACACCTCACCTTTAATGGAAAGACCTGCCAGGTGATTTTGCTTAATCATTACAAGAGGTTCTCTCAAAATCAATACTTCAAATTATCCATTTGTTTGCCTCTTCCTCCACTCTCCAGAAACTCTTAAGATCCTGGAGATAATATTCCAAGATAAGTTTCAGGATCAGTAAAAAGAAGAGAGGTTATTTCAAAATGAAAGGTAAAAATAAAGAATTTGTATTAAACTTGAGGCCAGTTTTTAGAAAGAACAAGATGAAAATCTGGAAATTGATTACTTAAAAAAAAAATCCATGTGTGTATAACCCCCTTAGAGTGTTGCTTAACTCAAATTGAAGACTGCTCTTTTAGGGAGATTTTTGTAGCTCATGCCTTTGGTTAGACAAAATAAATATTTAGTTGATACCACACATCTGTGTTTTCTAGTCTAGCTTATAGCTGAAATTCCTGATGTGAGCCTTTGACATTCCAAGCTCCCTGGCCTTTCCAATTCTCATGTTCTATGATTTGAAAATTCTATGGTAAGTTTGAATGTTTTCCTGAAGGTCAGGGAGAATCAATGGCATTTTTTAAATAAAAGAAGTATGTGGCAAAGCAGTGTTTCTGTAGATAAATGTAGCAATACTGTGTAAGGTGGGCTGTGAGGGAAAGAAAGTTGGGAGACCAGTTAAAAAGCTATTATACTTGACCCTGAGGAAGGTTACAGGGGTTTGGACTAAAGTGGTAGGAGGAAACCTCTTCTTTTTATTTCCTCCTTCTTTCTTGTTAGTAGAACTTTAATTTTATTTGGGAATCCACACCTTAGGAAAGATGACCCTATTCCTGGCTCAGGGATATATCCTCATCATTCTAAGCCAATCATGATAACTCTATACTCCTTGCCAGTGATTGTTTTGAAAATGAGCACGTGACCCAGTTTAGGTCAATGAGATGTGAGAAGCCTGCAAAGGGACTTCGAGGAACGTTTTCTTCATTCTTACAAGGCATACATAAGAAGATGCCTCCTGCTTTATCTACACATTGGGGTGTCTGGTTGTGATGCCTAGATCTCTGCCGTCATCTTGTAACCAGAAGGGCAGCTGGCCTGAAGGTGGGTAAACTGAAAGACAGAAACAACCAGAGTCCTTTATCATGTTGTTCAGCCACCCAGCTGTCCAATTTTTAAGCTTGTATCATCTGGGGAATAATGGCACTGAAGAGAGAAGTGAGAAGGCCAGAGGTAAGAAAGAATTTGGAGGAAGAGGATGAAACTCTCAGTGTTATAAATGCTGAATGTGAAAAATAGTGGTGTTTCTATGTGGAAATTGCCAGCACCTAATCAGAGGCATGGAAATAAAGCTCAGGATACTATCAGGCCCAAAATGTTAATCAGAAGTTACTTGCAGGAACTATTATATGCAAGGGGAAAAGGTATGGAGGAGCATTGCCACTGTCCTAGTGTCCCATAGTTAACTCCTCTAGGGGAATCTAACATAAGGGGGACGGGGGGAATAATAAATGACCATTTGCTTAAAGAAGACAGAGAGATACCTTGCCAACCTATTCTTAAGATAAAGATCTATTTATATTCCAAAACAGGAATTCTATTCCTCAAATTTAATAAGAGTGTTTCTAGACAATTTAAGGACTTCAGTATTTCTGGTTTTAAAGGGGAGTCCCAGTCATCTCTCTTCATCCCCACAATATGAAAATTTGGTTTCATTTTTATTGAATAAGAGCATAATTTTTAACAAATGAGATTCTTTGTGGTTTTTATTTATTTATTTTTTTTTGCAGAAAGAAGAAATAAGAAAAAAATCCATCAGAGTAGATGACCTTTCTGATGATGATAACCCCAGCTTTAGTATGTCAGTTTTTGTGCAGGCTGCTTTTACATATTGTTTCCAGTCCTCTCAGCAATCCTTCCAGGGGATATTGTTAGTCTAGATTTACAGATGAGGGAAATACAGAAATAAACAGATTAAGTAACTTGCCCAAGGCCACAGTTAGCTGGGATTCTAAATCAGGTATGCCTATTGCCAAAGCACATAATATTTTTGTCACATACTGACTTTTTGGAGAGAATATAAAGCAGAAAAAGCATGAGCCTCGAAGTGTGCACATTTTTCAATAGAGAAAGTCTGCCTAAGAGTCAGAGAAGGAGCAACCCAAAAGATAGTGTTAAACCCTGAAGTCTCCCAAATCAACTGGATAATTTTGATACTTTTAAATGCAGAGGGCACAGTCCCAAGGCAACCTGATACTCCACTTCAGGAGCCACTTCATATTTGTTAAAAATGTCTTTCCCCTCAAATACCACTGATGAAAAAGATCACTGTAGATTCAAGCAGCCCTAGGACTGGAGAAGTTGGTGAACCCAGAGTTTTGTCCTTGGCCTCCTTTTCTTCCCACTGAACAGTGTCTTGGCCAAACTTATTCATTCTCATGGCTTTTACTACATATCATATTTTGATATGTAGTAAATGTGTATCTATAGAACTCTTTCCAGCTTAAGACATAACTTAACATCTTCTCATGTTGTTCTTATAGGCACTTCAAACTCAATGTATCTCAAATGGAGCTTATCATCTCATCTTTACCCCAAACCTGCTTTCCATCCAACATTCCTTCTCTTGGGAAGTGCCATCACAGCCAATTCGTTGTTGACATCCGACATTTGTACATCATTCTCACAATTTTCATCTCTTCTCCTTTCATCTGCACAGTTCCAGTGCAATTATACTTTCTAAACATCTCTCTAATTCAATGCTTCTCAATCTTCTATTACATCATGGCATACACAATAAATCTGAGAAACTTGGACTTGCTTTGACTGAAAAAAAAGTTTTTAGTTTAACTTTTAAAAAAAGAAATCACCACATAAGTTCCTGACTAACTCATGGAAACCAAAAGTAGTGATGCATTTAAGCCTTGGTAACATTCTGTCTGAAGTGCTAGAGGGAACCTAGAAACCTCTCTCTATCTTTCATCTGTCTTCCTTTCTGCTTCATTTTTCTCTTGACGGCCAGCTGTTTCATTTGTCCTATTCACTTAGAAGATGATCATATCTAATGAATGAACTGCAAGTCTTTTAATACCAATTCCAAGGTCCCAGAGGAAAGGGCACAGTGGCACTACTTGGATCATGCACTCATTCTTCATCCAATTGATTTTTTCCAGCTTTATTGAAGCATAATTCACAAATAAAATTGTAATATATTTAAAGTACATCATATGATGATATATGTATACATTTTGAAAGGGTTTCCACCATTGACTTAATGAAACATTGATGATCTCACATATTTACCCTTTATGGGGAGAGGGAAGAACATTTAAATTCTACTCTGTAAGCACATTTCAATTATACAAAAAAAAGTATCATTGACTATAGTCACCATGTTATACGTTAGATTCTCAGACCTTATTTATCTTAGATTTGAAAGTTTGTACCCTTTTACCAACCTCTCCCCATTTCCCCTCTCCACTCCCCAGTCCCTGGCAACCACTATTTTACTCTCTGTTTCTATGAGGTTTGAATTTTTTGTTGTTGGGTTTTTTGTTTTGTTTTGTTTTGTTTTTTAGATTCCACATATAAGTGATACCCCACAGTATCTGTCTTTCTCTGTCTGGCCTACTTTACTCAGCACAATACTCTCTAGGTCCATCCATGTCATTTCAAAAGGGAGGACCAATTAACTATTGAAAAAAAGTCCTAGCATGAAAACAAGATTGCTTACATTGTCACTGTGTGGATGGGGTAAGATGTGCAATTACCAGATAAGGCAGAATTATAAGCAACTGGGGAGATAATCCATTAAAAATTAAGAAGATTTATATTTTTTCTAGTTTTCCATTTGTACATCCAAATAAGCTCTTTTAAGTCTAACTGAAAAGTCTTAACTTCCCCAGTTGAGATGATTATAATTCTAGCCTTGACTAATAGTGCATATGAATTAGAAATACAAAAGTTACCATACTAGAAAATGTAAAGGTTCTAAAACTTTTCCTTGAAATGTAGGCTTGAAAATATATTCAGTATTGTGTGTTCTTTTTGACTGGTTATTTTTTTAAACATTCAATTTTTTCTCTTTACAGTCTTCCTATGCTTTTTGTTGTTACCCTAGATATTACAATATACATCCTTCATTTAATATAGTCTAATAACTATACCTTCCTCCTGGTCATTGCAAAAAACTTAGAACACTTTAACTCCATTTACTCCCTCTTACCCATTATTTCTCTATATTTAAACTTCATAGACATTATTATTGTTGTTTAATATGGCCAATGTTCATTTAGGTTTACATTCGTATTTCTCACTTTCTTTTCATTCCTTCACGCATCTCTGACCTTCCAGCTGGGATCATTTTCCTTCTGCCTGCATTTCATTCACAATATTTCCTTTAATGCAGTTTTGCTGATGAAAAACTCTCTCAGTTTTTGTTGATTAAAAAAGGTCTTCATTTCATCTTTATTCTCAAAGGATATTTTTACTGGGTATAAAATTCTATATTGGCAGTATATTTTCTTCTGGCCTGCATTGTTGCTATTGATAAATCAACTGTCAGTCTAACTATCATGCTTTTGAAAGTTATCTTATTTTTTCTAGCTACCTGAAAATGTTTCTCTTTGCCATTGGAGTCCATAATATCATTGTGACTTGTATATGTATTTCTTTCTATTTATCCTACTTGAGATCCAGCTGGCTTCTTGAATTTTTTAATTGTGTCTTTCATTGTTTCTGGAAAATTTGCAGCCTTTGAATACAACCTCTGATCCGTTTTATCTCACATCTTCTTATAGGACTCCCCAAAAACATATCTTATACTTTTTCTCTGTAATATAAACATAGATATATAGACATCAATGTATATATAGATATATAAACACATATAATTTATATATATGTATATGTATTTGTATCTATATATTATATACATATAAATCTATATATTTTATCCTCTATCTTGTTTACTCATTCTCTCATCAGCTGTGTCTAATCCACTATTATATTCATCTACTGAGATCTTAATTTAGTTATTGTAATACTTCATTTTAAAATTTCCATTTTTTCCCAAAATCAATTGTATCTCTTTTTGTGGTTTCTCTGCCAAAATTTTCAAGTTTATCATATTAAACATAATTGTTTTATAGTCTATGCCTGATAATTACAACATCTAAAGTCTAAAATTAGTTGTTTCTAATTACCTTTTTTGGAAAATTGTTCCTAATTACCTAGCTTGCCATTGCTGGACAGAACATGAAGTTTTGTTGTTGTTGTTGTTGTTGTTTTAAAACACCTACAGCACCTGGTATTCTTAGGTGGTCTCCCATCCAAGTACTAGCCAGACCCAACCCTGCTTAGCTTCCGAGGTCAGATGAGATCGGGCATGTTCAGGGTGGCATGGCCGTAGACAATATAATGTTTTAAAATCGGGTTTTAACCTTGAAAAGTTTACATGCAATTTCTGACCATGGCTTTCTTAAATGATTTTCTCAAATTTTTGGTATCTACTACTTATGAAAGACTTTTTCACAGATGTAAATTAAAAAAAAATTTTTTTGCATAAACATTCAAAATTTTATATCAATTGATGTTATATATGAAGAGCTAACATTATTGGCAAATGTAATGGTGCATTTCTTTACATAATGAAATGGATTTCTGATTTGATCCAACTTTTTCATGTCAACCATTTCAAAATTATGTTGAAGCTCTAATTCACAGAACACTTATGATTTGTTATTATGGTTTAGCTTGGATGCCACTAAGAGGGCACCTCAACAACAAATAGACAGAAGTGTCCAATACAGGTAAAGACAGAAATTTAGGACCCTCACCTAGAACAATGGAGCCCCCAACTAGCCTTTCCTCATCTGGAACACAAACTCCTCTAGCATTTCTGCTAGGCTCTGTTCACAGTAAGCAGTAGCATATTCTACAGTGGCTGTTGAAGATGATAAATCACCTCCTATGTTCAATGCATCACAGGAAGCAGAGAGTAACAGACACTCTGCACCACAGGAAGCAGAGAGTAACAGACACAATGCATCACAGGAAGCAGAGAGTAACAGACACTCTGCAGGGAACAAACTCTATAGCATCAGATCTCATTTTATGGAGCCTTCCCTCTTATTTCCACTTGCAATCTGAGGTCCTCACCCTGCCACATTGAAGGTTTACAAGATCAATATCTCATATCTGATCCCATCTACCTAATTGTCTCTCCACTATCAAAGGTGGGTTTATAGATTTTCCATGTGATAAATAAAGTTTAAGCTTTAGGACCCTCACTTTCATGGGAACTTTCCAAGGCCCTAGAATGGCTCTATTAAAATGTTCATAAGGCCATATGTTTTTGTAAAACTTACAAAAGTGGTATATTTTAACCTAAATCAGTTAGGATGACTGCTGTTTTCCTCTCTGATTTCCCCTCTATCACAGTTCTCTTCATGTCAGGTCATACTGGGTTGGCTATGGGCATTTTGGGGGACGAGATCAAGAGGGAATTGAATTATGGATAAATATACTTGTTTGAGTTTAGTGAGATATATTAATGTGCTTAACAGTTACTAATTAGAAAAGTGGGGACAACACTGTCAATATTTCATGGTTGTTGTGAGTATGAAATGAGATTGTGATATGGTCCCCAGTATATTAACTATTTCACGCTAAAAAAATATTCTCAGTTTCTGACATTCTAGGCTCTTTTTTCTATACTATTAAGCTTTTCCAGATATGTTGGCTCCTGGTAAGATAGCAAACACATTGGGGAATTGATGCAGTTTAGTTGGGCTGACCATGACACAGTATAGATAAGTCAGATATATGTCGTTATGCCCATTGCAGTGGATGCATTGTATCCTTCTAGCACTGACTGGAGACTCTGACAAATCCTCTCAAGCTAATCCTGCCCCAATTCTGATCATTTTTTCACTCTGTAGCCCCAGCAATTTTTTCTTTAAGTTTTTTGTTTTTGTTTTTAGTTTCAAATCCATTTGGAAAGGATTGGCGTACCTAACGCTCAACATGTGATATTAAAGGGAAAGAGATGCATAGGGAAAAAAAAACCACTGTAAAACTTTTTGATAATAAACTTTCTACCAAATCATTAAACTTTATACAATGTATAATTTGAGAAAATCTATGCTAATAAAAATTAAAGTTTATATGAATAGAGTAAATATTTATCCTTAAAGACATGGACTTCTGAAATTTTTGTGGAGTGAAAGCGTTAGAAAATTAAAGAAAAAAGAAGATACTACTGCAACTCAAAAGAAAAATATAATGAAAGCCACAATGTGATGCAAAAAATAAAATAAGGGAAAGAAAACGTTTTTATACCATTTGGTCTTCCACACTTTTATACACAGTTGCAGTAGCTACTTATGACCCTATGGACCAGGCTCATATTTTAACTCATTTAATCCTTAAAACAAGTCTATGAAGAAGGTACTATTTATTATCAACCCATTTTGCAGGTGAGGAAACTGAGGCAAAGGAGGAAATTGAGGCACAAATAATTTGCCCAGATCATGAAGCTAGAAAGTAGTAGTGTCTTTAAGGAGATTGGTGTAGTGGAGAGATGTGGATTGTGGAATTAGACAAATGCAGGCTGGATTTATCACCTTCCCCAATCTGTCCTTCCTGTGTTTCTCAACTCAGAGACAGGCACCACCAACTACGCAAGTGCCCAAGCTTACAACTGGACATCATACTTGGCTCCTCCCTTTCCCCTGCCATTGTCTAAATACTGAGTATGTGTAGAGATTACACTAAAGACTTTGTAAGGATTCTCTCTTTTAATCTTTATGATGACTTTATGAGGTAGGTACTATATTATCTCCATTTAGATCCAGTTTTTACTCCTATTTTACAAATGAGAAAACTGACACCTAGAAAGATTAAGATGCCTTGTACAGTGTCCCAGCAGTTCTCTCCAGCAGCTCTGCCCAATGTCATAAGCAGTTCAATATCCAACAGCTCTGCTGTTAAGAAGAAGCAAAGAGAAAATTCCTGATAGTTCTAGAATCTTCCCTCATGACCATTACTGCACTACCAGGACTTGAAAGTTTATTGATTTCACCTCCCAAATACCTCAGCTTTAACCCTGGCTCAGGTCACCATCATTTCTCCCCTGTGGCCCTCTCTCAACCAGCACTGCACTTTCCAATCTATTCTCCATTCCATAGCCAGAATAATTTTCCTAAGTGCCCATGTGAGCACATCACTCTCCTACTAAATCTTACCAGGTTTTACAATGCCTGGCTGATTAAGCCTCAGTTAATCCTCTTGGATCTGCTCTGGACACCCCACAGCAGTTCCAGTCATCCTGAAAACATCTCAACACCTCAGACTTTGGGCCTTGACCCATGTAGTTCACTTGCTTGGATTACTCTTCTCTCTATTCTCCCATGTCTTCCCCCTGCATCTGGCTCTTTCTCATCCTTAATGTCTCAGCTTGAATATCATTTTTTCTAGCAGCCTTCCTTTGCCCTCTGAGTTTGGCTGATGCTACTCCAGAAAGCAACCACAACACACAGTACCTTATCTGGTTACTTTTTAAAACTTCTCCACCAAACTGAGAAGAAAGGCCTGTGTGATTTACCATCACATCCTTAAACCTAGCATGGTACCTGGCCCATTATAGTCACTCAATATATATTGAATAAGTGAATTAATGAATCTTGGCTCCACAACTAAGAATTTAAGTAGTTACTTTCATTCACAGAAGTTGTTTTGGAATCTGTAAAACAGGGACAAAAATGGCATAGGAAATACAGACTGAGCCCATATACTGGCTTTCATTTCTTGCCCCAAATCCCAAGGAAAGACAAAAGAAAATTAGTTAAAGTAAGTTAAATTGGAGCAATAACCAGTAGGCTTAAATGATATAATATAAAATTCCTGGTGCCTTTAAAATATTACAGAAAACTGGTAACAACGATTAATTCTGGGAGGGAGAACTCCAGAGCTAGGGGCCAAGAATAGAGAGAATCTAACTTCAGTATCTTCCAGAACCCTTGGTCATATATAGGCTATGCAAAAGAACAAGTAAATTAAAAAAGAAAAATGTGCCCAGCACACGTTAGGGCATCCAACAAAGGTGAGCTTACTTGTTAGGTGATAAGCACAATACAGCTGATTGGCATGGACACCAGGACTGGAACATTGGACTCTGAGTCTTCAAAGTTTCTCTACTAGGCAGGACAAGTTTTAGACAAAATGGCAAGCCAGGCAAGCAGTACCCTGAGCTGACCCTTTCTGTGTCTTGTGTTCATCGTCTGTGTACCTGTGTTTGTAGGTGATTTGCTGGGCTGAGGATCTCTGTCATGTAATTGTATATACTTGTATTACAGAATGGACAAATATGCCTTTGATTTTGCTATCTATCAGTAAGAATAAACACATTTCCTCTTCACACATCTGAAATATGCCTTACATTAAAAAATGAACAGTGTACAAATCATCTACAAGTGTTGTTGATATTGTCTAGGCATGGCATTCTGGCTCAATGCAAGGAGTCTGGGCTTCTGAGAAAATTCTAAAATCCTGCTTTTAAATACCACTTTAACTTTTAAGAGCTTTGTGACCTCAGGTAAGTTGCTCAACCTTTCAGAGACTTGCCTTTTTTTTATATGCAAAATAGATCTAATAATAACACTGCAGATTAAATGAGACCATGTATGTGAAGCATCCAGCAAACAGTAATCACTAATAACAATTACTGAGAAAGCAGCTTTTCTCAATTTTAATCTTGTAAACCAAAAGAGTACTACCAGACACATTCTGATTGGCTAATAAAATAACAAGCAAGATCAGTCTTCCTTTGTCAATGGAGGCCAAAGGTCAGTTTAAGGAACTTCAGCTTTGACTATTGCTTACCAGGCTGGCCATGACATTTCTGAGATTGCAAGGACCGTTGATTCCATTTTGCTGTGAGACTGGCCACATGCCACATAGACCAGGCCCATTCAACTTACTGAGCTGCTCCCTACTCACCGTAAAATTAGCTCTGCCAAGAGACTGTCAGTGTGAGAATCCTTGTCTAAAACTAGAGTTTAAAATGTGTAAGGTAGTAGCATTTACCATGGACCGAAATCCTTGCTATTCATCTTGTTACTGCCCACCCCTAACCCTAAGTCCAAATCTATTCACACACCTCACTTTACAGAAAGAAGGTAGAATATAAAGTCTCCTATCAAAGCAGATACTGAATGTAAAAGTTTTCTCATTACAGAGATTTTAGAGACTTCTCTCTGCGGTTACCAGAATGTGAGCTGAAATGAGCAGATTTAGGGACTTGTGCTTGGAAGCCTCTGGTGTTGTGAAGGAGTATGTCACAAAGTGGGAGCCTGGATGTCAGAGCCCATCTGGGGCACACATGTTGTTTACATCTCTAACCACATAAAAGGTGATGAGTAACTCAAGAGGGTTTTGCCAACAAATAGAAACATTTACCACACAGCAGTTATAATGGCCAAAATATAAAATCCAGTAGGAAATTAATGAATATGTTTACAAAACTATCTTAAATAAATTAGTTGATCTCATCAGAAATCTTCGATTTGGGATTCTAGCACAGAAAATCTAATTTTTCAGAATAAATCATTACATTAAGAATATCTTTTTAAAAAATACTAATTGAAGATGGCTGACTGAACAAATCTCCCAAATCACCATTAAAATAGAAATAAAGATATTTTTAAAAATTAAAAGAAGGAACAAAATTTTAGAGGCTGAAAAATTGGACAATTGGTATCAGACTTAGCATACTGAGAAAGCTAAATCCCAAACTAGCAAAAGAGAAAACCAAGAAGCAACTCAATTCCCAGGATAGGCCACCCCAAGAGCCCCTTCCCAAATGCAGCTTAGCTGACTGCTTTTCCCCAAAACAGCAAAAGACCTGAAATTTTCTTCTGCAGAGGATGAGGGCTTCAAAGCCAGAACTAGAGGCACCAGAGATGATTAAGGTTGGGAAAACTATACTGAAAGCAGAGAGATTGAAAAAATTTTGTATAATGTGTCGTGATTCCCTCTAAATTCAACTTCCAGAACAGTGGCAGTCAGTGTTCTCTAGGCAGAAGAGCAGAAGTTTCCTCCTTGAAAAATTTAAACAGACCAAGAAAGAGGACCTAAAGACAATGACATTTCCCCACTATAATTGTTCCAAGCAGATCACCCTAAAGACTGAACTCAACAAGCTTCATCCATCACACACCGTTTCCCACCAGCTTTAAAACATGAGTGAAAGGCGAGGATCATCAGACATCTGAAGAAAGCCTCCACCAGAGAATATAAAGATAAAACACACAAAGATTTTTTTTAAAAAAAAATCACCTGAAGAGAAAACAGAAACTATGCAAGGAAATAAAACCTTCCCCTAAAAGCAATTCGATTATTAATATCCTCAGAGAAGTAAAAAGATATTATAAGAATAGGGTGCTAAAAAAACGTATTATTAGAGAACAATAAAGAATATTTGAAAATTTAAAATATAATAGAATTTAAAAACTTAACAGAAGGTTTAAGGCGATAGAGCTGAAGAACTCTCAGAAAGTAAAGCCAAAAGACAAAGAAAAGGATAATAAGAAAGAGATAAGACAGAAGATCAGTCTAGAAGTTCCAATATTCCAATAAATAAGAGTTCCAGAATGAGAAAACAGAAATAACAATGAGAAAGAATTCACAATAAATCAATAATTCAAAAGGATTTCCCAAACCAAGGGATGTGATCTGCCAGATTGATAGGGCCCAACGATTAATTGGTATAATGGGTTAAAATAGGTCAAGACTAAAGCACATCATTGTGAAATTTCAAGAAACTCTAGAGACAGGAGAAAATCCAAGAAGCTTTCAGAGAGAAAAGGCAGGTGTCATACAAAGGACCAAGAGTCTGAATATTGGAGGCAGTACAAGATGGTAATTATTAATCCATACAAGACTCAGATACTGTTTTGATTCCTAAAAAAATAAAGTGAAATAGTGAGTAGAACTCTAAGGAACACTTCAGGGAGAAATCCTAATTCCAAAACATACATCTGTAGGACAGGAAACTTAAAGCAAATGTTCAACGTTTTGGGGTTGGATTGACAAATAGATTATAGTAGAGTTTTCTTCTTAATCCTTGGATATCAATAAAACCACAATCACAGTAGCTATCCTGGGCCAGACATCTCAGTAAGCATTTCTAATACACATTAGCTTATATACTCCTCATGACAATCCAAATAGGCAGAAATAATTACCACGATTTTACAAATCAAGTTATACTAATTAAGTGATTTACCCAGTTAAGAGGAGGAGCTAGAATCCAAAAATTAAAACCCATTCTTTTAGCTGCTATGCCACTCAGCCTTGGGAACTAATGTTCATATTTAAATACTTCAGTAACAATTTTTGTAAAGCTTAATATTTCTGCCAACACTGACTTCTTAGAGTTAGCAAAAACATGTGTATCAGAGCTTTATTTTATATCTTTATATTTTGAAATAATGAGGAGGAAAGAGGGAGATTAGCTTAAAATTATTCTAATAAAATAAAATACTAGTTCATGATTTTTTGGAAAAGAATATCTTGGTTAGCTGGCAGGACTTCTAGGAATCTTTTAAGAAAAGCAAAGCCTCAAAATGAGGGTCCAAGAAAGAGTAGTAGTATTTCAGTTTTAGCTGGCCTACCACTCAATTATTCAGTGGCATTTATGCCCAGGCTACAAGAAGGCTTTGCACAAGACTTTTCTAAATTGGCCTGGCAGCCATTTTTATGTACACAAGCCCTCCCATACAGAATTTTCCATATTAATGTGCTTCCATTGTTCTCAGTTGGGCCTGCAGTAACTTTAGCTCTCTTCCAGATGTTTCCTGACATCAGCATCCAAGATGTGCTGGCCAGCTGTCTTTAAAATTGCAGGAACTCTGTGTTGTGCGCATTAGTTATGCAAATGGAAAAGCAAGGACAAGAAGCCAATATAGTGGATAAAAAAGAATCAGGGGAGGGATTGGAGCAGGGCTTTACTGGCACATGCAATGTAGGGAGAAAGCCAAGAAAACAAGCTGTCTTTGATCAAAACCCCCAGCAGCCTTCACCACCACTGCCCACGCAGAGGGGTCAGTGTCCTCAGTTCCTAGGTCAGGCCTGGGTTTCTGGAAGCTTCCTCACTGTTTTGGTGACCTCATAGGAACACACTGAATACCCACAAATCTATCAAGCCTCTAACCAGTTTCTCCTTTGCTTTGCTTTATGAACAGAAAAATATCTGCATAGACCAGAGAACAATTCCACAAAGTGTAGACCTTGGTGAATTAATAGATGCTTCATGAAAAAAAGGGTTGGGCAGTTAAATGAGTTTAGAAAAAAAAACTCAGTTAAACAAAGTTAAGCAATTCCTTTTCCCAACGCTCAGGGCCTCTGATATGTTCATGTACACTGTGAATATCAGACATTATCATTTCTCAGAGGACTAAGTTTACCTGAGAAAATGCTGGTCAAGAGGCAATGTGGCTTTCTAGCCCCAGTGACCCTCTCAGATGCTAAACTAAGTGCCAACTGAGTAGCTTTGCATATCCAAACTTAACACAACCATTACTGAACTCATAATTGTCTCTTTTACCTGCTCAGGCTCCAGCTTCTCTTCCCTGGATTATGGCAGAACCATCACTATTCTCTTAAACTATAATTATGACAGTCATCCTCCATGTTTCCTTTGTCCTCATCTCTACCCTCCCTCATCTATTGCCCTTCAGTAAAGGGCTACTGCTTTGTCTTTGTAGCACCACCATGGGACCAGATCACCAACTTCACATCTGTATCCCTAGCTGATGACTGGACATTTCTATTTGGCTCACTAAGCACACTGTACCTGGGCTTTCCAATGACAATTTAAGTCTCCCTTACCCAACAGGCATCCTTTTCTCAACTCTCCATTACTCTCAACAATACAGAATCACTATGTTCTCAACCCTACTGTGTTTTTTCCTCGTTTGTTCTCATTTTTTTGTTGTTGGTTTATTGTTTGTTTTTTTAATTATGATAAAAATAAACATAAAATTTACCATCTTAACCATTTTTAAGTGTATGGTTCAGTAGTAATAAGTACGTTCACACTATTGTACAATCAACGTCCAGAACTCTTCATGTTGCAAAACTGAAACTGTACTTATTAAACAATTTCCCATTTCATTTTCCCCCCAGCCCCTTCTATTTTCTACAATCACCATTCTACTTTCTCTCTCTATGAATGTGACTACTCTAAGTACCTCATATAAGTGGGATTATACAGTATTTGTCTTTTTGTGACTAGCTCATTTCACTTAACATGCTTTCCTCAGGGTTCATCTATGTTACAGCATGTGTCAGAGTTCTTTCCTTTTTAAGGCTGAATAATATTCTATTGTACATATATACCACATTTTGTTTATCCATTCATCTGTCCATTGATACCTGAGTTGTTTTCACCTTTTTGCTATTGTAAATAGTGCTAGAATGAACTTGGGTGTAAAAGTATCTCTTTGAGACCCTGCTTTCAATTCTTGTGGATATATATACACAGTAGAATTGTGGGATTATATGACAAATCTATTTTTAATAGATTTTAATCTAGGATAGGTTACTTAATATCTGTGCTTTGGTTTCCTCATCTGTAAAATTAATTTAATTATATTATCTATCTCATAGGGTTATTGTGAAGATTAGATGAATTAATAATGCATGCAGAATACTTAGAAGACATTATCGTTATGCTCTTTTAACAAAGGAAGAATGAGCATAAAGAAGTTAAGCAGAAGTAGAGCCAGGATATAAACCTAGGTTCACAGCTGAGGTCTATTCTCTTAATCACTGGGCCAAAGTGATTTCACTCCCTAGTCAAGTGAAGCTTTTACTGATCAACTCCACCCAAGTGGATTATGTATTGATTTAATTATATGGGTACTGTTTTTGAGGAAGAAGGGGAAGGAAAAGGAGGGAGCCTAATATTTTTGGAAAAGAACAATCAGCATCTTGACGTAACAGTCAAAAGTATATGAAATCAGTAGTAAAATCATAACAAATATTCTACTATAGTTATTAGCATGACTAAGTAATATAAACCAAGTAGATTTACCTCTGTTTTATTTTTGAGTTGCCAAGTGTCAGCAACTTCTAGAGTGTGCGTCTGTGAGTAGGAGTGAGGGTGGGAGAGTGTATTTGTGTGTGCTGGGAAGTGGGTGTGACATTATTGTACTCTAACTCCAGTCACCTCATCAGCCATTTGACATTCACTATGAAGTTATTTTTCTCTCCCTTCTTAGGGATTTATGTGAAGACCATTTTTACAAGAAATATATGTCTAAAATGAAATGAGAAGTATGTGTAATCATAATCAATTATATTTTACAACTAAATCACATCTTTAAGCTCAACATTTAAGTTTCTTTATCACAATGTTACTAAAAAACATAGAAATAGCTAACAAGTTTTCCAACAACTCTGCTTATCACATGGAGGAATTACACAAAAAGATTAAGTAAGTGATTTGTTTAGAGAGACTCAGTAATACACTTGAGGCTTTCATGAAAATGAGCTCATGGATAAATTTGGTGGTGAGGTCCTTCTGAATGAAAACAGTTCGGCTCAGGCAGATGTCTCATTGAATGCCACAAAAGCTGTGCCATTGTACCCAAGAAAGCTACAAGATGCATTTGTTTTGTGAGAGAATGACACTGGAACTTATTTTATAGAGAAAAATTTACCTTAGGTCTTGGGCATACACAATCTGATGGCTAGTTCTGTCCTGTCCAGACTTCTCCCCTCAACCTTCACTAGTTGGGCTTCTATCCATATAACTCCACTCACCCTGCTTCTGCTCAGTTCACCAAAGGCCAACTCTCATAGTTGCTTCTGGTTTTCATCTCACCTACCCTCTCAGCAGCATCAGTTGATCCAGTCTCTCTTTCTTGAAACATTCTCTTCTCTTGGCTTCTGTGGTCCCACATTATCCTGCTATTTTTACCTATCACTCATGCTGCTGCTTCTGTCTTTGACAGCTTTCCTTCCATTCATCTTAAAGATGGAAAGCTCCAAGGCCCACAGAGATTTCATCCAGTTTCTAGTTTATGGCTCTCCAGGCCCTCCTGCTGTTTCCATGCAGTTATATTTTCATGTTGGGGAGTTTGCACTGGCTCTGCCTGAAACACTATTCTCCCAGGTATACAGTGTTAACTCCTCATTTCTTTGAAATCTTAAAGTGCACCTTATCACTGAGGCCTCCCTGGCTTCCCTGTTTAAAAGCTCCACACCCCACAATCTTGATCCTCTCTTCCTTTTTCTTTTCCATAACATCTGTCACCTTCTAAGATATTATACAACTCACTACTCTAGCGCCAGTGTATCGTATATCCACAACTTCGTAATAGGCACTCGGTACATATTTTTTGAATAAAAATGATTCGACCCATGCCCACAACAGTCACAGTATGTCTCCAACTCTACTCTCTTTCCCGAGCTTCGGAACAATCCATTAAATGACTCCTTGATGTCTGTATTTGACTGTTTGAAAGGAATCTCAAAATCAATATGGCCAAAAATGAACATTTGGTATACGTCCTTAACTCAAACTCAGTCTGTAACATCTAAGTAATGGCACTACCATGCTTCAAGTTGTTCAGGCCCAAAACCTGGCAGTCGTGGTTGATTCCTTTTTTTCTTGATGCTGTGTATCTAATCTATCGGCAAGTTGCAAACAAAGAAAAAGGAAAAACAAACAAACAAACAAAAATAGAACAAAACAAATGAAAAAATGGAGAATAATCCATTAGCAAGTTACTTTAATTTTTCTTCCACAACATGTCCTCAAATTTCTACTTTTCACCTTCTCAATTGCTACCACTGTGTTCCAGCCACTATCATCTCTTGCTTGCAGTACTGACATGACTCCCTAACTGGTATCCCTACTTCTAATCATTACCATCAAGAGCTCAGAGCTACTTTTTAAATAACTAAACAGATTATGTAAGCAGATCCTTTGTTTATAAAGCTGCAGTTTAAACTCCAAAACCTACCCAACGGTCTAGGAAGACTTTCACAAAATGCCCCTCCAATTCTGTTCATTTCAACAGACTAAGTTCATTCCTACTGCAAAGCCTAGACATTTGCTATCCTCAATGCCTGGAAAGCTCTTCTCTCAGATCTTCAAAAGACTCAGATCTGATCTGCCAGGGCTCAGCTCAAGGTGACTCTTCAGAGAGGCCTCCTCTGACCACCCGATCTAAAGTGGCTCCCCAGTTACTCTTTTATATTTGTTTGCTTTATGTTCCTCATAATGTGTAGCACTCTCTAAAGTCATCTTATTATTTATGTTCATTTATTTATTTATTGTTGCTTATTTATTGTTTGCCTTCCTAACCAAGCTTCATAAGATCAAAGACTATGCCAGTTTTGCTCATCATTGTATTCTCAGTGCTTAGCACAATGTCACAATAGGTGACATTAGTTTATATTTCTTGATTGAATAAAGGATGAAGGAAGTTGAAGTAATGAAAAGAAAGAAATGGTAAGGGAAGAATGGCAGAATTTTATTGTATGGTTTTAAATTTGAAAGCATTGGGAACTTTGATAGGGAAAGAAAAGGAGAGAAGTGGTGGGTGAAAACACAGAAAGTTATCATTTCCCCAAATATCATTTCCCTAAATGTGGTTCTCTTCATGTTCAGTCCTTGGTTTGCCATTTAACAGACATTCTATTTTTTCCTGAATTCTCCTGAATTCATGTTTTCTATGATATAATATGATCCCAATTCTTGACCATTCAAGGTGTTTTTAGTTGCTAACATAGCTTATATCAAGAAGAAAAGCAAGGGTGGCCAGCATGATTAGGATTGTATATCCCACCTCTATATTCTTGAATCTTATGAATAAGAAAATTTAAAAAAATAGACATTAGTTAGTCTGAGGTCAATCCCAAAAGCTAATTTCTATGGTAGAGCAATAGCCCTAGGTTTCCTGACTGTACTCACTACCCTACACCATAATTGAAATGGCAAAATAAGTTACTGATAGATATTACCCAGTTTACTATTGTTAGGTAGCAGCTAGTTTGACATGAGTGACAGGGGGAACAAAGAAATAGAGGCCCAGCCTAGAGACTGCCCAAAGAACACTCTATTGGTAGTTAGAGAGTTCCTCCTGCATCCTCAGAGAGAAAGGACAAGAGAATCGTAATCCTAGCTGGCCTAATCTAGCTACAGACGCTTGTGCAGAAGGTACTACTTTAATTTGTCCACAATTTGTTTCATTCTGATACTATATTTATGCTTGGAAGTTCATGAATCTAATTATAATAGACTGAATTCGGAGTAAGCACATGCACAGTAGGCAGAGTTATATAGCAGCCAGCTGTCAATCAAAACTATCTCACTTGTCAATCACCTAGGAATGCCTTTGGAACCATCCATCACGGCTCAAATATAATGCAGACATTCCCACTTCTGGGTCCTTTTGTGGCCTATTGTGGCCTTTTGTCCCTTTTTTGTGTTGGTTATTGTGGTGGTGGTTGTTACAGTGCTCACTTACAGCTCTTCACTAAAACCATGTGCCTCCTTTGGAGCATGCTTTGTCTTTCTAAAATATACTTTTAATAAATCTTTTCTATATCTCATTGACCTGTGATTCTTCACTGTGTCAATGAGGAAGAATCGAGGAAAAATGCCAATACACTTCTGTACCGTTATCCCTATCCCACGCCCCTGCCATTGGGGTGACACCGAACTCTAATCGGCCCCAATGGTAACACTATGAAAAAGGATAGGAAGTTTTGGGGAGCCAATTACACTCCAGAACAATACAAAAGATATCTCATTTAATCCTCAAAAGTAACTCTAAGAGGTGTATATATTATTATTATGCTACTGCTGAGGTGGAAACTGAGGCTCAATCAAGTTGAAGGTTGTGCTGTAAATAAGTATGGGAGAGAGATGTCTGATGCCCAAAGCCACAATTTTCCCTACACTCTGCATTGCCTTTCAAATAAACATCCACATTTGACAAACTTTGTAAATTAGAGTAACTACCCTGGTGAGCAGAGTACGTGGGTGCAGAGGAAAGGTAATCCTGGAAAATGAGAAGGGGGTCTGAAACTTATGATTTAGGGTTGGGTTGGAGTTGGGGAATTGAAGTTCAGAATATATTTTCCCAGGTGCTTATTATTAGTTTAAAAATATATCTCAATTTCAAATATTTTACTAAAAAAACTTTTTACACATAAACCATTAGAAATTCAGGATTGTCTATGCCAATTCTAAAAACTAAAACAAAAAACTAATTCTCTCCTGTAATGATGGCTGTTAAATTTTGAAATCTATCAACATTTTTTACTTCTCCAAAGCAGTTGTCCATTCCATAAAATAGAGATAACAGCACCTCACAGATGTATCTCACATGAGAGTTGAGAGATGGATAAATACAACTTGGTATGTGTGAATAAAATGCTCTGCAAATATTAATTTCTCTTCCTATTACTTATAGTAATCATAGAAAGTTAAAATAACAATAACAAAATGTGGAAGGAACTATGACATATTTAACTAGAGAAAATGTTTCATTTTGTCTTATTTGGGGAACTTCATCAACATTTATAACATTGTCTTCCTGGGAATATTGGTCCCAAGTTTGCTTACAAAGAAAATGTTGACAAATCCTAAGTATAAAATCTCTTTATCTAGTGAGGGCTATTTGTGAATTCAGAAATCCCTGTTCAGATGCTCTGAAGTCTCTAACCCCTTAAGCTAAATCTTGTCATAGCTGTCAAAAGTACAAAAGGGCAGATTAAAAACAATCTTAAGAAATGTGAAACTACTCTAAATACACTGTGATTAAGGGATGGTTCAAAGAAAAATAAAAATATTCTTATTTGGTTGTTAGGAAAACGATACATATATATTTGTACTTTTACATTTTCTCTTGGAATCATTTATTTATTGATGGTTGAGACCTGGTTTCTTACAGTAAACAGACAAAAAAAGTCATATTTTACTTTTAAAATTCAATTTCTAGATTTCTTAAAATCCACGAAATTCATTAAATGAACAAATGGCTACCTGAGTGGTTCTGACTGTGCATTTTAGGATAAGCACACAAGAGTTAATAGGTTTAGAAAATCAAAATTCTTCATAAAGGAAGCTCAACAGAGAAACTATAAGAAAAAATAAAACTATGAGAACTACATTCACAAGGACAAAAAATTACCTTTAGGAAAATGTGTCTCTAGCAAACATTGTTGACCATTTATTGATTACTTATTAGGCAAACAACCTTGTATTGTTAACCTATCTTCTAGAAGTAACTCTACTTTACAATCAAATTTCGTTTCTTTCCCCCTTTAAAAGCAGTTTCACTTCTATTATCTCACTGTATAACCTTTAAAGGCTAGAGTAAAGAATAGACTTTTAGATTGTGTTTAGCCTAAAAACAATTAAGAACAGAAAAAGATTATGAATTGATTGTTTGCAAGGACTTTACAAGGACAATTCTTTTGATTGTGCAGATTGATAAACAGTGGCAGCCTCCTGAGTAATCATTACTTTCTGTCTCAGCTGGGTGTGGTGAGCCATCAGGAAAGACGTTAATTATCAGGAAGAGTAAAACTGGATTGTTCCTTTAAGCTTCTTCAACGTGCTGGAGCAAATCCAGAGGAGAAAACCTTGCTGTGGAGGGAAAAAGGATTTGTCTCAGGTAAGTGAGATTTAAGATGTCTGCCCCCTGGTGCCCAAGAGGTGAAGGACAGGCTGACAATTCCAACATAACCAATCTGTAAAAATGAACAAATTGAGACTTTCTCTGATTAGGTGTGGGTGGGGCTTTTAAGGGGAATATTCTCAGTTTGAGGTAAAGACATAAAAATTCATGATTGGAAAGTCTCACTTAAGTGAAGGTTTAGAAAAAGGCTGTAGTAACTGTATTTAGACATTTTCTAAACATTTATGTTTCTCTCCAAGATTTTATATTACTGTTAATAAAACAAGTAACCTTATTATCCTCATTTTGGAAAGAACAGAAATTGTCATATCATCAAGGTTGTATTTATACTGAAAAATAAGTGAACAACAGGGGGAATTATACAAAATTCCATCCCTAAAATGCTTATTCAGGAAAACTGGACCATCCACCCAAATATACCATAAAATTGCTTTTACTTTTTACCTCGATGCTACTAACCTATATTGATACTACTAAGTTACCAGGCCCCAGAGATTTTTTTTTAAGTTTATATAACTATCAGAAAATTAAAGGTTTCCACAGTAACCTCATACTTTAAAATTTTTTTTTTTGCATAATTATCACAACAAACTTGAAATTTAAGATCTCAGAAGAGTGAGATTTTTCTCTCAGGGAAGCAGATCAGAAAAAAAAAATGAATTGAGGAAGAAAAGGAAGCAGATGGTGGGAAGTGGGAGATCATTACTAATCACTAACTCAGTCACAGGGTGCCAAGGGCCACTCACCTCTGCTCTTACAAGTTCAATGATTCTCAGGAACTTTTTCTCAGGATTTTCTTGCTTTATCATGTGGGCCTCCTTATTTTAAATATTTTCCATTTTTAAAATTCCGGGGAAATAAACATACATAAAATTTATTATCTTAACCATTTTAAGTGTTCGGGTTCAGTAATACTAAGTACAATCATACTGTTGTGCAACCATCACCACCATCCATCTCTTGAACTTCTTTCATGTTGCAAAACTGAAACTCTGTCCCCATGCCTCCTTGTCCCTAACCCCCGGCAACCACCATTCTACTCTCTGTCTTTATTATTTTTCTATTCTCTATTTTATCTCTGCTCTAATCTTTATTATTTTCTTCCTTCTGCTACCTTTGGGTTTAGTTTGTTCTTTTTCTAGTTCCTTAAGTTATAAAGTTAGGGTTTTGTTTTGTTTTGTTTTTTAACGTAAGCAATTATAATTACCAATTACTCCCTCAGCACTGCTTTCACTGATGTCCCATAAGTTTTGGTACGTTGTGTTTTTGTTTTCATTCATTTTTATTTTTTAGTTTCCTGTGTGATTCCTTCTTTGATGCATTGGTTAAGAGTGTGTTAATTTCCACAGATTTGTAAGTTTTCCAAATGCTTAGAGTTTTGGCAATTATTTATTCAAATATTCTCTCTGCTCCTCTCTTCTCTTTCTGGGACTTCCACGATGCAATGTTGGTCTACTGATGGTCCCTTAGGCTTTGTTCATTTTCCTTGTTTTTTCTTTCTGTCCTCCAGACATTATAATGTCCATTGTCCTATCTTAAAGTTCATTAATTCTTTCTTCTGCCTGCTAAAATCTGTTTTTTAATTCCTCTAGCGATTTTATTTTATTTCATTTTAGTTATTGCACTTTTCAGCTGCAGAATTTACTTGTTTCTTTTTAGGTTTTATCTTGGTTGATAATCCCATTTTGTTCATACATCATTTTCTTTACTTTCTCTACACTTTCCTTTAGTGCGTGAATGTCTTTTAGACAGTTGTTTAAAAGTTTTTATCAAGTAAATCCATCATCAGGTCTTTTTCAGGGACAGTTTCTGCTGGTTTATGTTCTTCCTTTGAATGGGCCATACTTCCCTGTGTCTTTGTATGCCTTGTTACTTTGTTGTTGTTGTTGAAAACTTTATATTAGATTTTGATAATGTGGTAACCCTGAAAATCAGATTCTCTCCCTTTTCCAAGGTTTGCTATTTTTCGTTTTGTTGTTGTTATTGTTGTTGTAGGGTATCTCTGTGCCAAGGATCAGTCTGAGGTGTAAACATAAGGTCTTCTCCGGTCTTTTCTGAGCCTGTGCCTTCCCCTGGGCATATGTGGTGACTTTCTAATTTACTCTCATGTGCAGCTGCTGTTGAATGTCCCAGTCTTCAATATTTGGCCCAAAAGAGAAAACTAAAGAGTGAGAGGAAGACACTGGCCCTTTAAAATGCCTGGCAGTCACTTTAGCCAGAGAGGTGGGGCTTACAATAATGAAAGGAGGTACAAGAATAATGGCTGTCCACCTCTTTGTTCATTTGTGATCAGAAATAGCAATCAAGGATCAAAGCACAGATCCCCGCTATTTGAGGAACAAGGTCCTTTATTACCACCCTTGTTGCCACAAACCATGTACAAGCTGCTGCAGGAACACATGCTCAGCTAACTGCCACAAAGGTGAGGGTTGGGAAATGGGTAGCAGCTACTGTGCAGAGAGCTCAAGTGGACCAAAATTAATTGCAATTTACCATTCAATCCTTTCCCCTGGAATTTGTAAGCTTTCCATAGACTTGGGAATTCTAAAATAGTTAGTTACAGATGGATTCTGCCAGTGCAATTGTTTTCTCAATGGGGGATATCTTTCTGGCGCTTCCTACTCTACCATCTTCCCAGAGTCTTCTCTGGGGCCTTTGATTTTAAAAATGTTTTATTGTGGTAAATTTCAAACCTAATCAAAAGTAAAGAGAATGATATAATTAATTCCAATGTACCATCATGCAGTGTCAACAATTACCAACTATCTGGTCCTTCACCTAGAATTTCTGTCTATAGTTTCTTTCCCACCTCTTCTCTGCCTTTTCCCCCATGACAGGCTTCAAGCAATGTGATTACCTGCCTTTTGTTTCAGTTCCAGGAACCAATGGGATCCCTCCACATATCACTAAATCAACAAGCTCTCTTTTCTGTCTTCCTAACTTGAATACTCCCAGACAACTTAAAAAAAAGGAGTGGGAGGGGGGGCGGGGGAGGGGAAAGAAAGCACCATTTAATCCTTCTTAATGGTTTGAGAATCTACTGAAAGCCATGGACCATTACCACAGGAACAAAAAAGCACATAAAGAATTTTGTAAGTAATTTTAGGAGGTTCATAGAAAACTTGACATTCTCCAAAGAACTCAAGTTAAGAATCCCAGTTTTAGTTTACTTTAAAAGGCACATCCCCCTTTCTAGGCCTTACCTGCCTCTTCTTGCCATGGTTCTCTTTCACAGATACATAGAACTATAAGGCTAGGAGAGTATCCAGTTCTATCCTTTTTTATTGTGCTATCAAGGCAACTAGACATAAAGAACTAATGCGCTGGCCCCAAATCCTGGAAAGTGAGCAACAGAACTAGAGGCTCCATCAATTTTTTCATATTAACCTCATGCTACCTTCATTTGAATATTTTCCTGCCCCTTTGAAATGAATTAATGTCAACCTCAAAATAATCCTAAAACTCACTCTAAAAATACCTCTTCAGCACACCCTATTCTCTCTTCTCTCTTCTCTTTATTTATCCAGCATTAGATTTTCATGAAATTCAAGGAAGAAAAATACTAACAGACTCAGAAGCCAGAGTGGAATTGAAAAATTAATTCAAAATAACTTTTTAACAAGTATATTTTAACTACAAAGGTGTCCATGCTTATTTGTCAGGGTTCAATTTATATTCGGCTCTGCTATTTGCTCATTTGCAGGGAATCTTTGGGCTGGACCAGCCAACTAACGCCTGCTCACCTTGCATAGAAGTTCGGGTTGAGTTTTCTGGGGTTATTCCCTGTAGTATTCCACCCCCAGTTCTTCTAATGCAGGATCTCAACTGTGGCCATAAGTCAGAATCACCTATACAGTTTTTAAAATTAAGAATATAGGTGGGCTCAGATGCACCCACTCCAGGTTTACTGACCTTGGTGCCAGGCTTTAGGTATGCAGCCAGGAATGAGAACTCTGCTCTAATGCTATGTGCAAGGAATGAATATCATTACAAGTGGTATAAATCTGGGAGAATACTACAATTGTTCCACAGCTTGTAGTTTAATAATGGAAGGATATATTTAATCTTTAAAAAAAAAAAATCTAAAGAAAATTACTATGTTAATAAAATATTCAATTTCAACCCCCACTCTACCCCCACCCTCCAAAAAAGCAGGAACATTGCAGAAGGAAAATTCAGAAGGAGCTTGGCAAATGTAAACCACTCTGGGCTAATGTTAAAAATATGTTATTTTTATCCATTATTTAATTCCTAATGTAGCATTAACTTCTTGGCTCAGCTGAAATATGGTTTAATATATTTTATCTTATTTTAGTTAACTTATATTATAAAAATAATATATATATACTTGAAAACTTTTTATAGTGTATAGAAGAATACAAAGTGAAATCCCAGAGGAAACACAGTTAACAATTTATGTATCCTTCTAGAAACTTACTATCCACAACGAGCATGTATATGACATACATTGATATTTGTTTATCACTAATGGGCTCAGGACTCACGATCTTGGAGATTAGCATAAAGGCATCTTTCCTATATTTCCATTCTATCCACAGGGAAACAGGAAACCTAGTCTTTTAACAGGTTCCCTTCCAAAATAATCCTAAGAATCCCCAGAAGAGTCTCCTGTCCTTTAGGACCATCATGGTCATTGCATCTGGTTTCAGGGGGGTGAACCTCTGTGCAAATGCCCTCCTGCAATGTTAGGACTGGTCTCTCACAGCATGTTGCTATTATTCTCCCTTATACTGATTTGTTTTATATATGTTCTCTTTTATTAATTTCATACCAGACTGGTGAAACTAGACTGTAACTTTTAACATGGTTTTATTGAAGGTTCAGAAATAACAGAAGGAAAAGACAACACAGAAGACAACTTATAAGTCTTACTAGATGTAGCCTCTATCAGAATGTTCGAGAGCTCAGTAGCCAGAATGTGAGCATTGAGTAAATAATGGCCCTAAAATTGTGGTCCAGATCGTGGACCCTCTTTGCCTAACTCCCTGCCAGCCCCAGTAAGGCAGGGGCCAGTTATCCTCCCCTTTATATATGGGGCTTGAGCCTGTTTCTCCTGACTGAAAGCCAAGCTCCTAGATTTCTTCAGGCTATAAGAGAAAGGCACATAACCCTAACCCTAACCCTAATAACTTCAGTCAAAAATCTTCATGGCTATCTACCTCCAAATGTCAATGGGAATGTCCTCTCCCATTGTGAAATGCCTTCACCTTTTCATTTAGAAAAGTGTGGTATTGACCGCAAAGGTAGTCAGAACTCAAGACATTTTCCACAGTCTGGATTCTTCAGTCTTGTAACAAAACCTGTGACAGGAAAGGTCTCCTGTGGCCACGATGGGTCATATCTAGTCAAACCCAGGCCAGTTCCGTAAGGCTCAAGGCGAGGATCTGGCCTGTACACCTTTCCTGGAATCCTCAGACTTGTTCTTGATTTCCTGTGAACAATCCTTAAATAACTGCACATACCATACTCCCCCAAGAACAAGCAAAATTTTCCTGGGATAATGTAGCCTAATCCTACACTTAACAAAGACACATTACTTCAAGAGAATCATAACATGAAGAAATGCAAACTTCTCACCATGGTGACCATTTTCATATTACTAGCCAAAATAAGTTTGTTCAACTAAAAAATATCCATCTCAGAAATGATGTCTGAGCTTTGACACAAAATTACATGGGAGTTAGACTGGGTAACACAGAGCAAAATGGGTGGGGGTTTTGATGAAACAAAATTGGCCATGAATGATTGTTATTGAAATTAAGTGATGGGCTTTAAGGGTTCATTATACTATTCTATCTACTTTTGTAATGTTTGAAATCTTCTAAAGTTAAGAACAACAACTGCATCTCTGCAGAGGGTTTGCCCATGACGTTTCATCATTAGAAGGTCCCTCTATGTTTTCAGGAATAATGGAACTTGCAGCCCTGCAGATGAATTCAGTCTCCACCTGTTGCAGATAAGCTTCTTTTCAACCTCCGCGGATGATCCAGAGATATTAGGGCCAATATTTACTCAATGCTCACATTCTGGCTACTGAGTTCTTCCCCACCACAAGCACTGTCTTCAAGGAAACTTCTCATAATCAGCCCTAGAATGGTGAAACTTTAGGTTCTTTATGTTTGGGAATGTGCACCATCTCATTAAGTATATAGACAGAGGGTTCAGGCACTGAATTTCTAAATGGTAAAAGAAACTCTACCTGTCTTATTTTATTCCTCTTTTAAAAAATTTTTTTTACTGGTATAAGTTGAATGAAAAGGAGTCTGTTGAGGGTGGCTTGAAGAACAACTGTCTGGCTACCAGGACATAATAACATTTTTGATCTTAGTAAAGTTTATGGCAGGGGCCTTGTTCTGGAATGTAGTCCTCAGTTTTATAAACTCAGGAACTTAAATGTCAGCACATGTAGATACAATGGGACTCTAAGGGCTGATGAATGCAATAATTAACTTGAGATGGAAACATAATTACAAGCAGACCCCAAATCCATGTTTGCTGGTTAGCACATTTCTGGCTATGAGAAACTTTTAATGCAAAGCCAAATTATAATCAGAAGAGTATTTGGTGAGAACAAACTCTAGAATAGTGAGTTTTTAACTAGAAAGAGTTAGCATCCCCAGGAAGATGGGGAGAGGGAAGGAGACTTTTAGAGAAATTTTTGTGTGTGTTTTTTCTCTTAGCATATGTCATTTGGAATGGCATACTCAAAGTTATAATTCGATAATATATTTCAGGTGAGATTTAAACTCTATTGTTTTCATAATAAAATCATAAAAAGCAAACAAAGTTCAACAAAATCTTCTTGGCTGGTGACACTCAGCTTGCAGGGTGGAAAGCCACAAACATGGCTCTCTTTAGGGTCTAAAATTTTTCATTTTTCAAAATGAGGTGAGAAGACATTGTTCATGGAGGCACTAAGCAAAAGCCATACATGAGGCAACACATTTGCAGGATGCAAATCAAATTTTCTATTCTCAAATTCTTTCTCATTAAACAGTTTTGTGATGAATATTTAGCTTATCATTAACCGTGGGAATTGATATAGAAATGTATCTGTTACTTATAAAGTATTACGTACTTTATAGTCGATAGTATCACACTATAAAGCACTACTACAGTTTTGTGACCAAATTCTGCAGCTAGGCCAAACCACTATGTGGTTATAGCAGGCATTTGATGATCTCAGCCTTTATTTTTCTCCTTTCTTCCTTCCCTAAACACCTTATGTTCATTTGGGGTTTGCTATGGTTCCTGGAAAGATGACTCCACTCTTGTTCTAGCACATTCCAACCCCTTAAACACAGCAACTGATTTGTAACCTAAATCAGTACAATCAGAGTAAATCTGAAAACTTTTCCTAATAATGATACTGGAACAAAGATGGGTTCACTTCCCAAGTGCCTTTGGCAGCCATCTTTGGCCATGAGGAGGGCCTAAATTAGAAAAAAGCCAACCCCAAGGTAGGGAAGAGCAAGAAAAAGATAAGTAGTGGTCACTGGGGCCATCGCTGGGCCACTGGATCAAATATGCCTAAAACCAACACTATCTCTGGACCCGACAGTTATTTTGTACCAATGAATTATTTTTACTTTGTCATTTTTAGTTGTAGATGAAAGCACAAGTGATGGATCACAGCACTGCTGAATCTGGATTGTTTGAATTTCTTGTTCTGCAACAGGCTCAAATATCAGTGAAGCAAGTCACAAAGAAAAAAACTCTATTAATTGTCATGTTCTTAATTTTTGCAGTATATAAGAATAATGTGGAGAGCTTTTACAAATCTCAGGCCAATTAAATGAGAATCTATAACGGTGAGAGGCTCAGAAACAGAATTTTTAAAAATTCTCCAAGAGATTCCAAGGGGCAGCCTAGGCTGAGAACCACTGGTCTCAGTAAATATAGGCTGTGTTCATTCAGCGGAATCTGCAGACTAAATGTCCTAAATATGTCTTCTCACTACAGGAAAAAAAATAAAAGGCTGACGTGTAACTTGTCTTGTGAGGTTAATGCAAACCATAATTGTGTGACAGAAAAGCAAAATTTATTTGGAGCCTTGTTTTACTTTAAAATATATGCAAATTTTGCACTCTACTCCGTTTTATATTCCTTTCTCCCTCTTTTTCTCTTCAGCATTTAATAGTTTACCATGTACCAGTCACAGTGACAGACACCAGGGATACATAGGAAAACAAAAATACATTTCCTACAATCCAGGAAAAAAAAGTAATGAAGCTATTAACTGCAACAAAAGCTGTTGAATCTATATGGGCAGCATGGAGCACTATGTAAACTGAAGGGAGGGGCTCCTGACCTGAAGGAAATGAAGTTTAAGCTGAACACAGAGAAATGCATGTGAGTTACCTTGGTAAATGATAAAAGAGGATCCAGATTGTGGAAGGGACAGAAATGAAAGAACATGCCATAGGAAGAGGAGAATGCTAGAGATGAGGTTGGAGATAATGGCAGGAGCCAGGCTTTTATCACAAAAGCCATGCAAGCCAACTGAAAGATTTTAAGTAGTCAAAGGATGTGATTTCTCTTTTTGAAAGATAATTCCGGCTGTTATGTAGAAATGCATAGGTGGATGTGGGGAGGGTGGGGGAAGAAAGCTTAAGAGGGAGTCGGGGAGACCAGTTAACTGGAGGCAGATACAGTAGCCCAGTCAAGAGCATGGAGGCCACAGGAATGGAGAGAAGTGGACTAATCTGAGTGATATTTAAGAAGGTGGAATTGATAAAACTTGGTAATTGACCAGCTGTAGTGAGTGAGGGGGAGAGAGAGAAGCCAAGAGTGACACTCATTCTCTAGTTTGAGCAACTGTGGCTGGCAATGTCATTTCTTGAATACAGACCACTAGAAGAAAATTGAGTTTATAAGAGATGAGTTGAATTTTGTTTATCATGAGTTTGAAGCACCTGTTAGACATCTAAATGCAGAGAGCTGATATGTAATTACAGTGTCTCAAATTCAGGTAAGCAATATTGGTTAGAGATCTATAGCTGACAATTATCAAAAAATTGATGGTAATTAAAGCCAAGAGAATTAACCAAATTACCTGGTATAAGTCTGTAGAGAGAAATGGCTTAGGGTAAAGCTGTAAGGAAAATCTACAACTAAGAGGAGCATAGAGAACAGAGTCTTACAAAGAAGAATGAGAATACACCTCCAAAGATGTAGGAGGAAAAAACAGGAGAGTGTTTCTTTCTCTCTCTCACACATATACATATACACGAAGATAGGGAAGGGCATATTTTTTAGAAAGAGAGTGATTAACCTGTCAAATGCTATTGAAAGACCTAGTAAGATGAGGACTGAAAAATGTACATTGGATTTAGCAACATGGAAAGTCCTGGACATGTTACCAGGAATAGATTGAGAAGGAAAGGTGAACTTTTTCAGTAGTTACTGAAACAGAAAAGAGAGAGAGTATATGGTAACTTAAGAATGATGTGAGTCAAGGGATATTAAGATGAGATAGACTGGAAAATGCTTTTTTTAATGGAAAGAAATCAGGAAGATGGATAAGTAGACGATACAAAAGCTTCAGGATCCAGAAATGTGAGAGATGGCTCTACTGGATTGGAGAGAAAGAGGACTATCAGTGCAGAGAACAACAAGGATTACAGGTTTGTTCATCAGAAGTAGAGAGAATTCCTATCTGGTCACTTCTATTTGTTCTGTGAAGGAGGCAGTCACTGAGGGAGAATGAGAGGGGGTGGTGGGTGGGTCAGAGTAAAGGGGAGTGGAGGTTTGAGATAGTTGTTGAAAATGGGAGACTGCTGACTAGGGAAACATTAGGCTAGTCAGGCAGTGTTAAGGGCTTGAGATTGATGACCATTAATGTATAAGCTTGATAACCTGTGTGATTCTGCATGTTTTTCCTGTCTCTGTAAGCCCATGAACTAGCAAGAAAAAAAGATGACCAGCTGAATTCATATATGGTATGCAAGATAGGTGCAATGGAATAGGTGAAACAGAAAGGATTTAGAATATTGACAGTGATGGCTTATTTGAAGTGATAAGTTGTGAATCCAAGCTGGATAAGAAGGAAAATATCAATAGATGAAGGCTGTCCAATAGAGAGTAGGATAAGAGAATTGAAGGTTCATTTGAAGCTCAAGAAATGGACTGTGGGAGGTAATTATCCAATGAGTTGGATCAATTTCAAAGAATAGACAGTCGGACATTGTGATTTCAGAAATAGAATAGTTCAGGTGGGGACAATGTCCAGAGTATACCAGTGGAAGCAAGTAGCTGAAAGAAACAGGGAAGACCTTGGGAAACAAGATCAAGAAAATGAGAAGCCAAGGTGTTGGATGGATCATCCACATGCCCAGTTTGATGGAAGAACTTGGGGGAGAAGAACAGTTGGAATCTAAAGGCCCTGCTTAATCCTGCTGCCGCCCATTGCTCTGATCAATTCTATCCTCACTTAACTCCAGCCGCATCAACCTCCTCATACTCCCTCAAACATACCAACCTCATTCTCACCTCCAGGCATTTGCATATACTTTTCCTTCTGTCTTGAATACTCTTCTTCCAAATATTTCACAACTCACTTTCTCACTTCAGATTTCTGCTCTAACATCATCTTGTAGAAGTTTTCTCTGATCAGTCTACCTAATACGGCAGCTCTCAACTCTAACCCCTCTCTCTAACCTCTAATCTGTTTTTATTTTTCTTCAGAGCATTAAGCACACCTAAAATTAGCGCATTTATTTTCTTTATTATCCATCACACCATTAGAATGTAAGGTCAATGACAGCAGTGATTTTCTCTTGTTGCCACTATACTCTCAGCACCTAAAACATCCTAGAACCTAGTAGGTCTCAATAAATGCTTGTTGAATGGATGGATGAAGAGAAAAGGGGAAAAATCCAGGAAGTACACAAAAAGCAGCTATTAATGATAAAGGGGGCATAGCTGAATGGAATAAATTCTAATGAGCTAGTGCTTTGAAACAAGGGTGAAAGAGTAAAGTTTGAAAGGCACAGTGGGCAAATGACACTGACATGCCCTCCCTACACATTTCTGAAATACCCAAGGCTCCAGAGAACGTTGACCTGTAGTAGAAAAGGAAAAAAAAAAAATGGGTCCAGAGGGGAGAACCAGATCTAAGGTTGCAGTGACAGTGGTTCATTCTGCACAGCGGCCATAATCCATACCACAGCTCAGGTTACAAAAGTACGGCCTCTGATTTTTCACTGTCATGCCTTTTGATCATTTCTTGCATAGAATGCCCATCTTACTCATTCATCTGCTCAAATCCTGCCCTTCTCTCAACAACTGAGAAATTGTTTTCTCACAACTCCACACTGAAGTGCTTTTCCTAACTCTGAATTTTCACAGAGCATATTGTATATACTATTCACACACTCTCATTTACTGATTAATTTGCTCATTAATTTCTTTAACTACTATGTGCCAGGTACTATTCTAGGCAGTTTCATTTGATAATTACTGTTTTATTTTTTTTATCTTATTTCTGCAAGCAAACTACATTAATTAAAAGAATTACAGTGAAACTACCAGATTATTGTAACTTTTTTTTTCTCCCTCTTTAATTCCTCCCCATTCTCCCATTTCCACCACTGACCTACGGATGTTGCCGTCTCCCCTTAAGAACTGGATCTCTGAAGGTGGGGTGTCTCCTCCCATGTACTCTCGGGAGCGCACACGGGGCTGGCACACCCGGAGGCTGGCACACTCGGGGCCTGGCACCCCCGGTTTACTCAGGGGGACTAGGTGCACTCGAGACCTGGCACACCCAGAGCATGGTCTGTGGCTCCACTTGGGGCACGAACCCAGGACCTTCTGCGTGCAAAGCGGACGTGCTAACCACTACACTATGGAGCCACACCCAGATTATTGTAACTTCTAATGAAATAGTTTATAGACATGATGGAGAGGATACAGGAACAAATAAAAGGAATAGTACAGCATTAAAAGAAAAATACTAATTAAGGTTCATTTGAATCTTCATCTCCCTAATGAACTAGGAGATTTTTATTATGAGAGTGTAGGACTCAACCTATATCCTAAAATAATGCCTTTTTGATGCCTATTTGCACAGCTATTTTATAAAAATCCCACTTTTATGAAATAAAGTATGCAAATTTACAAAATTAATCTAATTGTATTTTTATCTTCTGTAACATTTAGAGTTATTTAGACCCTAACTTACGCAGAGAATAAAAAAATTGGAAATGTATTAGGTGCTCTGCAGAATCAGGGGCAGCTCTGAAATCAGGCCCTTGAAGAACAGGACCATTGTCATGAGGCCACGTAACAGGCTATCAAGCATCTTGCAAGGCTGCCAAAACCATTCTCTCTGACTCCTCGGGTTCCAAAGTCCCAAGAGAGAGGTTTACAGGCTTATCACAAATAGTGGAAGACATGGTCTCTTGTCTGACAGTCCTACCAAACTACCCAGTTAAGAAGAGGTTATTACCAAAAGGTAGATTGGGGTGCAACCACCCATATAGCAAAAATGATCAAGGGAAAAAGTGCCTTCCTGATGTCTCTAGTGAGAACTACTCACTCCCTCTCTTATGTATGCAGAACTCATTTGTTGTGTTCCTTCTTACACTTAATCACGTTTGATTAAATCAATGTTGTTTACCTTCCCATTTCCTCTACTGGCTATGAGCCTCAGAAGCAGTGGCTGCAGCAGCTGCATCATCTGCAAAATAGTGTCCTAGAGATCCCTCAGTACACTATTTCAAAATTTGTTCAGAGATATTCTGAAGAGTGCACTTAAGCAAAAGTAATGCACTTTTCTCTATTCCACTATAGACAGTTTATAAATTTTTAATAACTTTACTTTTCTAATACGAAAAATATACAAAATGAATATGGAAAGACATAAATTCTCCCTAGTTGCTTTCCTATCTTCTCTAAAGCTATAAAATGCCCAAAGAACATTCTTCATTTTAGTAGGAAATTTTTCAATTTAAATAAAGAATATAATTTTCTTTGGAGCTGATTTCTGCTAAAAATTTCTTCAACAATTTAGCTGACTAGCTCCCTACCTGATATAACTTTTGAATAAGACTAGAAATAAGACAGTTTGCTGGAGAATAACTCTTCTAATAACTGGCTAGGAAGAATTCACTTTCAGAATTTTCTAATTTGTATCTGGGAAGATAATTCTAGAAAACCATCATTGTAGAAAACACCTTATTAAATTTGTCAGATTTATAAACACTATAAAATAAAATGCAACGGATTAATTCCATAGTAAAACCAGGAATAAGACTCAAATACTGTAACAAGTAAGGGGAGTGTTCATACAATGAGATATTATTCAGTCACAAAAAAGGTATGAAGTACTGACAGACTATAACATGAACCTTGAAAACATTATGGTAAGTGAAAGAGGCTAGACACAAAAAGCCATACATATATTATAATTCTACTTATCTAAACTGTCCGGCAGAGGCAAATCCACAGAAAGTAGATTAGTGGAAATGAAGAGTGACTGCTAATGGATATGGGTTTCTTTTTGGGGCTATGAAAATGTTCTGTAATCAAATAGTGGTGATAGTTGCACAACTTTGTGAACATACTAAAAACCACTGAACTATATATTTTGAAAGGGTGAATTTTGTGTTATGTGAATTATTTCTCAAAAATAAAACAATTTTTAAAGGGAGGGTTTTAATGAGCGGTTTGGCATGAAAATAAATTGTTCTAAGGGCCTAAGAAAGGCATGGAATTTGGTATTTACATCTAGACAAAGTGGAAGGAAAAAAGCATAGGGGAAAACACAATAATTACATCATTAGAGTCTGAACATTAAAAAAAGGTTTTAATTACATTGCTCATATCATGAGACAAATCATTTTTGCCTTTGAGGTATGAAAAAATTGCCTGCAGCCTTTCTTAGTTCTGTATGAATTGTGCAATAGTCTCAGCTGCAAATCAAGCAATTTTATTATGTTGCAGCACTTAAACTCATTCGAGCTTTGTAAGACCTTTTTATTTGGAATAAAAAAGCATGGTTTGCAGACCATGCCAGGAAATCATATCCTAACCATCTATACTCACCCCAGTGAAACTCAAAGACTTCCCTGGATTTTCTTTTCCTCATTCTCTGAATTTTAATCACTGTGTTTCTAGTCTTTGAGTTAACTGAGAAGCCTTTTCATTCTGTGAACTAAGCACATTCCTTCAAAACCACAGGCATCCACTTCTCACTGGATTTATGACAATCACAACATTGGCATGCAGGTAAAAAAAAGAACTCAATTTGCTTTCCCCATCACACCTCTGGTTACCTCAGGGAACCCCATTTCACTGAAAAAAGGAGTAAAGATAATTTCTGGCATCCCATGTCCAAGAATTCCAAAAGGATAGATTCTGCCGTGATCTATCCTTTCCTCTGCACATTTCTCCATCTCTAGCCATTGAATCATATTAGAGTTTTTGCCTTCCAGAAGAAGGTAGAGTTCCAAGGAAAAGAGGTTCCAACAGACAGCAGCCCAGAGGAGCTTTCCTTTTTCAGAACAGGCTCCTTAGGAGACTCCCTTTTGCAGCTTAATGAGTTTACGGGTTAAACAATTTTCAAAGATGCTATAGCATGAGAGCACTCTAAACTGAGATTAAGACTTTATTCTTTGTTGGACTCACAATATAGATCACTATAAGCACTTAATAAATATTTAACAAAACTGAGTCAGTACCATTGTAAAAGAGCTAGGTTTTAAAGGTTTTAAATTTGCTTTGTTTTTCCTATCAACATGCCACATGTAAATGGGTGGATTATAGCTCAATGTTAGAGAGTAAAGAGTAAGAAAAATTAAGACTACGAGAGTTAAAAGACCTCATATGGTTTATGAGAGAGGGCAAAAATCCTTTTTTCTGTGTTTCCTTTTTTTAGCTGGTTGTTGGGCACACCATTCTGCAAGAGAAAATATGATAACTGCAAGAGAGGAAAATGAAAATTGTGGTCTTTGCAACTAAAAAGCGTCAATTTTGGCTCAAGCAAAGTAAAAGAGCATGGCTTCCAACTTCGATAGCCATGTAATATTCCTAATGATAACAAACATAATTCACACTATAATTATAAAAAAAAAAAAACCCTCATCTTATCAAAAGTTACTTGGGTTTAATGGCAACAATCTGAGTAGAAGCCATATTCAGAGTATATTAATGCAGATATTTGTATGCCACATGCCCCTTTTCACTTTTAGTCCATTAAGGAAATAAAATTACTTTTCCTACATTTCCCCATTATCGTAAGTGGAATCTTATAGACTCATGGCTATCAAACATAATTAAGTCATTTGAGTTCCTGGGCAGAGAGGAGTAGAGCTATATAAATAGAAAACAAAGACTCATTACTATTCAGTGATCAAACCATTAAATACATAATTTAATGCCATAAAGTATATCTTTGTTTTCTCATCTCCATAGTACACTGTTTTGCAAAGCAGAGAAATAATGGGCTTACTGTGCTTTTATAATTAAAACATCACTTGCAAAGTCTGTAAAGCTCATGGAACTAACCACATTAATGGTGGAGTTGGACTTTTTCTTTTTTTTTAAGTATTTAAGTTTGAACATAATAGTCATGGTGGTTTTAAAAGTGAATATATTTAAATTGGAGGCAATGTTTTACGAGAGATATCCTTTTCACCAAAATATTTTTTATCATTTGTGAAAGGAAAAGAGATGAAAATAACCTATGATTATAGAAACTGTGAAAGGGTAAAGCTAAGGAGGGCCTTAATCAAATATGTATTTTTAAAAATAAGTACAGAGACAAGTAAATTAAAGTGGTAAGCCTTTAATATAGCAGCTGACAGAATTTCCTAAGCATAAGAGGGCTGTAAAAAACTACCAAGAATTATGTGGTTTCTTTTGGAGATTAAGAACAACACAGATGTAATATTACCCAGAAAAGGAGAACTGGCTTAGATAATGTCTTGAGATTCCCATGCTTCTTTCACTAGTATAAAGAAAAAAAGAGAAAAAAAGGGAATCTAGACCAAGCCAGTAAGTGAAACCCTAAGCATGTCCACCTGAGTCTTTTGGAGGCTGAGTAGTTTTGAATAGCTGAGTTTTCTGGAGAACTATGTGTATATCATTCCAATAATTAAAATTACTAAAAATGTATTTAAATTCCCCGATATTTTCTTCTTCCTTCAACTTCAAAGATTTTTTAAAAAATATTATGAGTCATCAAGCTCATTATAGAAATATGGAAAGAATCAGCCATAATTCTATTACCTAGAAAACTACCAAATAACATTTTCTGTTTCTTAAAGTATATTAGACATAATTCAAGGCTACAAAATAATGAGATCCTCAGTCTACATGAGTATTTTCTAAAGCCTAGTACCATGAGAAACATTCTGTATCCAAGGTCCTATTTAGTCCCCACAAGTCAACGAAGTAGGTGTTATTTCTATTTTAGAGATGAAAAAAAAACAAGATTTTGAGAATTTATTAAGGATCTATAATAAGCCACAGAGCCTAAATTCAAACCCTTTGTCCAGCTCCAAAGACTGACCTCCTAAACTTCTCATAGGATTATATCCTAAAAGGCTACATACTGTTATGAATTTTAAGGGCACCCACATATATATCCTTTATACACTTTTACTAATTTTTCAAACTTTCCTTACTGTCAAGTTCTTGTTTTTCAGTTTTCAAAGAAGGTATATTTTATCGTTTCCCCACTAACTTTCCAATTTGCTGCTTTAAATTTGCCTAAGCTTGTAACCATAGATAACAAACAAGCTCACTGACATCTTGTGAAACACAAAGGAGACTTCCAGTGGGTGAAGTACATATAGACTTTATGATACATATGTTATATCCTAGTACAGCTCTGTTCTGAGAGCTGAGATGTTACTGTTCTGGGTTTGTGACATAAAAGATATGACACTTAAGTCTAAACAGGCATCAGCCAATCCTAAAAAAATCAGCATACTCATATCTAAAATGTTTTAATAAGAATTTAGATAGTTATAAATGGAAAGGCACATTACCCAGAGTTAAGAAACTTAGTTATACAAAAGAGTAGAACAGTAACTGTACCTGCAGAAAATATGTTCATATACAGGCTACCAAAAAAAAAAAAATTCAAATGTGCCATAAAACAAGGCAGAGGAGTCCATAAGGGTATGGAATATTTAAACAAGGAAAGGAAGAGCCTCATTCCATGGTCTGAACTAAAAGGTGAGCCTCAGGTTCAAAAAGTTAGAGGAGACTGCTCCCAATTAACTCTGGCCCAAAAAGGTAAAGGCAGAGCATAAGAAAGAATAATGGATTATAGAAAAAGGAGGCCAGGGGAGTTTGATAAAAATGAAAAAAGACTAACACATGCTTTCTTGTTTTGATTGGGGTAAGAACATCGGATATGAAGTAGAAGAAAGATTGCCCTGAGGGGACACAGGGCTATTATTTTAATCTTGGCTGGGGTCAACCCCGCTTATCTTCTACCAAATGTGAACAAATAAGACTCAAAGAGCTATTTTTATCATCTAAGCTTGGCAAGCATGTTGCTTTTAAACCAGATGATATATGTTCCTATTTGATGTGTTATATAAAGTTTCCTTTTGTTTGTGATGTTAATATAAAAGTTTCATTAATCATCACTATAATTAAAAGTTATTTGATTATAGTTTGCTAATATCTGATATAGTTATTTTGTAACTGCAGAACATATACCTATGGGAAAAGAGTGACCCAGATGCTTGCAGGGGACGAATGGGTGGCAATTTCAATTGTGCTTTTCTTTCTCTGGCTTCTGTTTCTTGCTAGGCTCTCTCATAAAAGAAAGAAGAAACATGATGTCACTCTGACCTAAAAATCTCTAATTCTTAAGAGGCACAGTGTCAATAGAGTGTGTACCTTAAAGTCTGATGGTTCTAAAGGCCTTCCTGGGTTGCTTCATGTGGATGAGACTCTCAGAATAAGACCCTGACCACATACTTACGACTGAACCCCTATTTCTACCCTTCCATATGATTTTTCTCCTTAAGTATCCCTGTGTCCCAATACTCTTATCAAGCTGATCTGACACATCAGTATCCGAGTTTTTCAGGCCAATAGCTTATAGTTGCCCACTAAAAAATAAAACAAAAATCAAGTTTGTAAGGAAGAGATATTTGCTTGGAATGTAGTAAACGTGGTCTCCCTTTGCCTTCTTTATACTTTATTCAAATAAAATTATAAAGTGTGACTGTAATTTATATCCAGATAATTAAGAACTAATTATCTTACTTCTGCACACATTGTTTATAAATATAAATGACAGCATGTCTCTTAGATGCTTTGGGTACTACGGGAAAAAAGTAGTCCTTGATGAAATGCAATAATGAGTACTATCATACAAATCATACAAATTTGAGTACTAAATATTTAAGCTAATTAGCCACAACTCAAACTTAAGCCACATGGCAAGTACTTATTATCTTCACATGCAAAGAAAAATGCATGAGCTGCCTAAACGATATAGCATTTTAAAAAATTCCCATTTAGTTCCAAGTATTCTGTGGCTATTAATGTCATAGATTGCTTTTAAAGGTCAAAAACATTAAACTGTCTAGAAACATTCTGAACAGTAACAGTACTGCACTGTCAATTTTATTTTCAAATTTTGGTCAATAAGGAGGAAAATAAAGTTAAAGTCAAAAGAGCATCAAAAAAGGATACATACAGAAGATATGAACAGTACAGATTCACTTGCAGTTGATTCAATCTTATTTACACATTTAAAATATAAAACACATCTTAATTTTTCCAGAAGCGGACCAGGAAAGGAACTTTACTTTAGCTTTTTAACCTCAATATCTTGTCACAGGAAAAGAACTTGCATGGACTCTATTGTATTTATCACCATCAATAATATAAAAAAGTATTTAAAAGTAACTGCTTCATATCATTAATTCACAAGTGAGTAAAAAAGAATAAACCTTAAAACTGGGACTACTTGATGTTACGCACAACTCTCCTACAGTGGTTTGTTTTCATCTCCTCCAATGCTTGTTCCAATTGCTGAATCAAATGGAGCAGGGTAGCTGGGTCTGTCTGCAGAACTTTGGTGTTATGATCTTCATTCTGCTTAAGGTGTAGCTTTAGAGTCACTGATGGTTTTATCTGTTGCCTGAGGCTTCTGCTTGCAAGCTTGATTTTAAATGGAATAAGAGTATACAAACTACTTAATAATCATGCTGAATACATATTTATAATTACCTTATACCATATACAAAAATCAAATTTCAGATGAATCACAGACTTCAAAATGAAAAGTAAACTTTAAAACCTTTGAAAAGAAAAAAGAAATGAGACTATCTATGCAACCTTCTCCAGTGTGGAGGGATTCTTAAACATGATATACAAAGCACAAATCACAAAGAAAAAATTACAAATTTAATTACATTAAAATTATTAAATTTTCTTCAAAGGATACCTTAAGATGGTGGGGGAAAAAGCCACAAACTGAGAGAATATATTCTGTAACACATATACCCCAAAAAAGATTAGCATCCAGAATGTATGAAGAACTGCCCTGATTTATAAGAAAAAAAAACACAAAACTAAGAGAAAAATGTGCAGAAAATCTAAGAAAGCACTTCACAAAAGAAGTAACACAAATAAACATAGGCAAATACACTCAACTTTATTAGGAATCAAGAAAATGGCCAATAAAACCAATGGCCAATAAAACCAATGGCCAATAAAATACTGTTTACACATATCAGACTAGCAAGAAGGAAAAACCTATCCATAATGAACACTGCAACTGGTGGGAATAGGAACTCTTATCCATTGCTGGTGAGAGTGATGAGAAAATTGCTTTGGAAAAAAATAACTATTACCAGCAATTTCACCCCTAGGGATAGGCCTTAAAACTCTTACACATATAAATATATTCACAACAGTATTTGTTTCTAAGAGTCAAAGTTAGAAACAACTCAAATATTCTTTAACAACAGAATGGACAAATCCAAAATATTCATACAATGAAATGCTTACTAAATGGCACTATAAAAACATGAATTTTCATGGATAAATCTAAAAAGAAAATGTTCAATAAAAAAGCAAGTTGCAGAATACATGAAAATCTAAGAAATATAGCTTACTGAAAAACCATGTGTAAAAAAATATATAAAGAAAGGATTAACAGAAAATTCAGGATGGTGGTTACCTTGAGGGGGCTGGAAAGGGATTGTCATTGGGGGACTGATTCACAGGTACTGGTTTTGACCAATTTCTTAAGCTTGCAACGGGTACTTGTTTCATTATTATTCATTAAACTGAATATAATCTTTTGTTTGTACAATATACTCTAAAATTTTAAAAAATACATACTATCGACATATTATTAAAAGAAAAAAAATCCACTAGAAACAATGACCAACTTGGAAGTGATGGTATTTAACCCTACTACCAGAGTGTGTTTTCTAAAGACCATTCTCTCTTAAAGTAACCAGGACCTCATGGAAGTAATTTAAACGTGGATTTCAAGAATGGGACAGAAATTGTACAAAATGAACCTGAAACATCTTGTTATACAAGAAAGCAAGATTGTTATCTAAGACTATTGGAGTCATGTCAAAAGGACAAAAAGCCAAACTGAAGAGACTTCCAAGTACTGAATCCAAACCTAAAATTTCAGGATTAATTTAATATCAAACAGAATATTCTGACTAATAACTTCTTCCAATTAATTTAGGCAATTTTGGCATCCAAAAGAACTCAAGATACTGATCCAAGGCTGAAATTTAATGTCTCAAAATAATTTGGAAATAATAGGTCAATCCCTTTGGGTGAACTAGCCCCCAAACATAAAAAAGGTAGCTTTTAAAACAGTGGTCCTCAACCTTTCTGGCACCAGAGGACTGGTGCTCCTAAGAGAATCTAATGCCTGATGACCTGAGATGGAGCTGAGGCAGTAATGCTAGCGCTGGGGAGCGGCTGCAAATACAGATAAAGCTTCACTAGCTCGCCTGCCACTCACCTGCTGTGCAGCCCAGTTCCTAATAGGCCACAGACCAATATCAGTCTGCAGCTCAGGAATTAGGGACCCCTGTTTTAAAGTATCTCTTTAAGATCATTTCTCTAGTACAGAATATTATAGATAGGCAAATGGTAATAAATGTGATGAATGAAAATACTACTTACTCATTCAATTATGCATTGTTTATAGTTCTTTTTCCTCTATATCTGCACTGACAGAGAGGGACCAAATATATTTAAGAGTGTATTTGAGCCATGAATATTTTGCTGAAAGACTTAAGGTCACTCAATCTATCCTTCAATTTTTAGACAACATGATATCTAAATAACCTTACAGATAAGTATTTATTCCATTCTTTAAAATTCCCAGATAATATCCGTAATGAACGCCCAGTAAGATATAATTAGGCCTAATTTTATCTCAGAAAGAAATATGAATGACACTCAGGAGTACATAGTAAAGAATAGTAGATCACAAAGTTCTTGATATGGACTTATTTTTTAATGGGGAAGAAATTCTGTTCTCTCTGTAAAAATAACCATGGCAACTTTAAATGAATCAGCCCTAAAGGTATCATTCTCCTCAATCTCAGATGAATTCAATTTACTAATGCTATTAACAAAGGCACTAATTATGCTAGTGATTTATGAAATATGGGAAATGCATCTATTAGTAACTAAAGTATGATGTCTAATTTATTTTCCATAAGCAACTGTATAATAATTAGATGGTAACTATCCATTCACTACCAGCCTCCATGAGACAAATCAGTTAATCAAAAATGAAAGGTTCTGTATCTTGTTACCAATTTCTCAGCCTTTAAGCTGGTCTTCATTTAAATCTTCTTCCAATAAGCAAAAGAATACACTCTGGTTAAAATTCCTTATAATAATTTCAACTAATAAGCTCAGGAAATCAATTAGTTGTCTTGAGTAGCTTTTTTAGTCCTTAAATGCATTTCACCATGAGGTAATACACATTCAGTATACCTTCAATTTTAACCATATTAATCCTTGCAGTAACAGTGCTATTCAAACTCACTTAACTGGAAAAATGAGCTCTCTTGAGTTCAACTTCAGAAAATTCAATTGTTTAACTTTCTAACTAATGGAAAACTTAAAACAAATCAATAAAACCAATAAAAGAACTTCTAATAATATCCCTAAAGTCAGAAGGTATATATCCCCACACAAGAAAAGATGTATAAGATAAATTACTGCTGAACCTTGTGAACATGACCACCCCTACATCTCTTCCACCTGATTATTATGAGAGGCCTTAAACATAAAGGCTTAACCACAGTGATCTCCTGCCCATGAGCTCTACAGGACTTGTTGCTTAAGATGTCTTCAAGAGCACAAATTGTCTTATTCTTTACCATCTCCACACGTTATAAGTATACAAGAGATATGTGACAAATAATTTGCTTAAGAAGGTGCTTTACCACCACTCCCCACACCTTTTTCATATTTAGCAGTGAATGCTTATTATGTGCCAGGTATTGTGCTGGGGACAGAGTAGTAAATAAAACTGCAGGTCCTCTAACAAGAACCTGCCCTTATGGAGGCTATAATCTGATTTATACCATATCCTGTGTTAATATCCAATCAAGCACTCATCGCACTAGATTATAATTGCTAATCTCCTCTAACTGAATTTCTATAACTTATCTGGACCACCTTACCATCATTCAAATCGGGAAGAATCTACTATGACAGTGGTTTATAAACTTTATTGTACATTAGAATTACCTGGGTGAATGGGGAGCTTTTAGAAACCCTGATGCCCAGGCCAAACCCCATACTAATAAATCAGAATCTCTGAGGATAGAACACAGAATTTTTTAAATCTCCCAGGTCATTTCAATATGCAATAAGGTTTGGCTAGTATGCTATATCATATATTCAGTATGCTCATTCCCATATACATGTGAGCCTTTACAGCTTATACTGTCTCCTGTCAAAAATATTTACCACCCCCCTCCAAAAAGAATATTTACCTTGGTTTTCTCCATTCATTTATCCTGAAATCTCACCTCTTTCTGTTGAAACTTTTCTGGATCACTCCTCTGTACACTGAACTACTTGAGCTATAGCTTTTTAAAAATACTAGTATTACTTTGATTTAAACAATTCTATTCTTTCAAAACCATATTTTATAACTATCTTTAATTACTGGTTATTTTGAGAACATCTAATATTCCTAACCAGACAATAATATCTTTTCCAGCTGAGAAAGTAGCTTACACACTTGTTTCCCATAGCATTTAGAACACCTCTAATCAGCAAATGGATGACATTCAATAAATACTCTTAGTTATCTGTCACTGCTTGATAAAAGGCTACATGCAATAGTCTGAAAACTCACTTTTGGTTATTTATATGGTTTTAAAAAACAGCTGAATCTCACAAATATAATGCTGTATGAAGAAGCCAGACATAAGAGAATATTTACTGAATCATCTCATATACAGAAGATAAAGAGCAGCAAAAGTAATCTATGTACTAGAAGTGAAGAAAAGAGGGAAGGAGAAGTAATTGGGAAGAGGCAAGGAGGTTGCTGGTCATGGGTAAGTATTGGTTTCATGGGTATTTTTACCATGTGATAATTCACTAAGCTGCACACTGATCTGTATATGAGTATGTGTTTATTTAGAAAAATTTTTAAAAATCTAAGCACTTTGAAAATCTGCATAACCATCTCCTTTTCCAAAATAATCTATTTCTTACAAATTTTGCAAATTAAACTGATTCGAACACATTAAAATTATAAAATGAACTATTTGTGAAACGCGCTAAAAATGAACATTAAAAAAACTAGCTTCAAACCAGAGTTCGGTTAAGGTGGTAAAGAATACAATAAACCTTAGGACATGAACCTAAAATAAACGAACATTCTATTTCAGGTTAAAAAAAAGGCCATACCTGTACATCTAGTCGCCATTCAAGGCTGTGGTAACTGGGAAGGTCTGGAGCCAATTCACTCAGAATAGTTCTGATCTCCTTTCTGTTGTCCAGATAAAGCTGAAGCAACAATTTATTCAATTCTTCAGAGAATCCCAGAACAAAAACAGAGTCTTGAAAATCCAGTTCAGAAATCTAAAAGTGAATTGAGTTCAACAGAACATCAAAATTTACCTTTGTCTAGTAAATGCTAAAATACTGGATATCTAGAATATGCGGAAACATGGCGGAGTGAGAGACATCCCCAGATCTCTCTTCTTGAAACAATAAGCTGAACATATAAAACTCAACAAAAATCACTCAAACTGCACACCAGCACCTCTGAGCGTGGGATCTGCACATAAGAGCTACCACAGGCCAGAACCCCGGGTGTAGGGCAGCGGACTGAAAGAAATAAAGAAGCTGCCTCTCACAGCCCACTGAGCTCCCTGTAGTAGGAGGGGGAGAGGAGAAGGTGCAGACTTCCCTAAACAGTCCTGCCTGGAAAGCTGTGAGCTCCATGAGGCAGGCGGGTGGCAGGGTGCAGTCATTAGGGAAGAAGGCAGAGAAACAGGACAGGACCTCAGAAAAATAGCAGTTGATTCTTACAAGCCACTGTTGCAAAACAAAGCCCGAGCTGCACCCTCCATACACTCTGAGACCAATCACCGTGGAGCCGCAAGGGAATCTGAGCAAAAGTTGCCAGGAATGTCGCTAATACTGACAGGGACTGAAACTGAGGGTAGTAAGCATGATTAAATATCTACAAGAAAATAAGAAAGGCATTTTTAAGGCTTTATATGAAGCAGGGATGCAAGAGGCTTAGACGTCACCTACTAGAAACCAAAAGAAAAACACCTTCTTTGCAACAAGCTAAAAAGAGACCTTTATATAATAAACCTTTCTGGGAAAACAGAATACACTTCCATTAATGCCCAGGAGGAGAAACAGTCCATTTAAGCATCATGAACAACCAAGGTGACAAGACATCTCAGAAATAAAGAGAAAAACCTCCAGAAAATAAGCTTACACATATAGAAATATGTGACTTAAACGACAGAGAATTCAGGATGGTACTTCTGAAAAAAATCAGTCAATTCTGAAACAAGTCATAGCAACAATTTCAGGAATTGAAAAAATTAGATAAGCAGAACAAGGAGACTGAAAACCTCAAAAAGAACAGAATAGATCTTCTGGAGATAAAAAAAAAAAAAAAACCACACTGTAACAGTTGAAAAATGAAACAGCAAGCTTGGGAAATAGAGTTGACCAAATGGAGGAAAGGATTAGTGATATCAAAAACAGAAATCTAGAAATAAATCAGAAGAAAGAAGAGAAAAACTGAAGAATGAAAAATAATGAGAGAAATTCAAGAACTAGTTGATACCATCAGGAGAAGAAACATAAGAATAATGGGCATTCTCAAAGGCGAGGAAGCATTTTCAAACAAATAGTTGACGAGAATTTCCCAAATCTAAGGAATGAGCTGGAGCTTGAAATTCAAGAAGTCAACATAACATCCAATCACCTCAACCCGAAAAAGGCTCCTCCAAGACATACTGTATTAAAATTACCAAAAATCAATGGAAAAGATAGAATTCTCAAGGCAGCCAGGGAGAAGAAAATGGTAACTTATAAAGGAAAACCCATTATATTATCATAGGACTTCTCAGCGCAAACCTTACAAGCCAGAAAGGAATGGAATCAAATATTTAAACTATTAAATGAAAGGAACTACCAGCCAAGAATAATGTATCCAGCGAAGCTCTCCTTTAGACATGAAAGAGAAATAAAGACCTTTCCAGACATACAAAAATTCAGGGAATTCACCACTACAGGGCCTGCACTATAGGAAATTCTGAAAGGGGTCAGTCATCTAAAACAAAATGACAAAAAATCATATACATATATATATATATATATATATATATATATGTATATATATATGTATACACACACACACACACACACACACACACACATACGGAGTAAGGTGATTATCAGGCAAATAGAAGCAGAGCAGTGCAATCCTTACTAAGAACAAGGCATTATAAGCTTAAATGATAAGAACAGAATTGCTATAGCAATATAGTAATGACTGTTCAGCATACATAGGGACAATTTGAGATACCAATGACTAAAAAGGGGAGGATTCACAGATCCAAAATCACAAAAGGGAATCATCGCAGGCCTGTCTTCAAAATCAGGAACGAGCCCAAATAAACAACCAAACGCTTCATCTTAAAAAACTAGAAAAGGAAGAACAAATGAAGCCTAAAGTCAGAAGGAAAGAAATCATCAAAATTCGAGCAGAAATAAATGAAATTGAAAACAAAAAAGCAATAGAAAAAATAAATGCAACAGAGCTGGTTCTTTGAAAAGGTCAATAAATTGACACGCCCTCGGCTAGACTCACTAAAGGAAAAAGAGAAAGGACACAAATAAACAAAATCAGGGATGAAAGAGGGGAAATTGCAACAGACACCGCAGAAATACAAAGGATCGTACAATACAAGAACACTATGAAAAAGTACACAATACCAAATTCTGTAACCTAGAAGAAATGGACCAGTACTTCGAAAAATACAACCTTCCTAGACCGAATCAAGAAGAACTGGAAAATCTAAATAGACCGATCAGCAGTATGGAAATTGAAACAATCCTCAAAAACCTACCAAAAAGTAAAAGTCCAGGACCAGATGGCTTCACCAGTGAATTCTAGCAAACATTCAAAGAAGATTTAATACCTATTCTCCTCAAACTCTTCCAAAAAATCGAAGAGGAGGCAACACTTCCCAACTCATTTTATGAGGCCAATATTACCCTGATATCAAAACCTGGTACAGATAACACACAAAAAGAAAACTACATGTTCATGATATCCCTCACGAACACAGATGCAAAGATCCTAAATAAGATACTAGCGAACCGAATACAGCAACATATTCAAAAGATTATACACCACGATCTAGTGGGCTTCATCCCAGGGCCACAAGGATGTCAACATACGCAAATCAATTAATGTGATACACCGCATAAACAAATTAAAAAATAAAGAATCATATGATCATATCAATAGATGCAGAAAAAGCCTTCGACAAGATCCAGCATCCATTTATGATCAAAACACTTAACAAGATCGGTATAGAAGGAAAGGACCTTAACATAATAAAGGCCATATGTGACAAACCCTCAGCCAACACTACACTTAATGGTGAAAAACTAAAAACCTTCCCTCTAAGATCAGGAACAAGGCAAGGCTGTCCACTATCACCACTGTTATTCAATATAACATTGGAGGTCCTAACGAGTGCAATCAGGCAAGAGAAAGATTTAAAAGGCATCTAAATAGGAAACGAAGAAGTCAAACTGTCACTATTTGTGGATGACACGATTCTCTATACAGAAAACCCTAAAGACGCCACGAGAACACTACTAGAAACTAGAAACAATAAGCAGTAAAGTTTCTGGATACACGATCAACGATCAACGTTCAAAAATCCATAGAGTTCCTATACTCTAATAACAAAGTGTCAGAAAAAGAAATGGAAAAAATAATTCCTTTTGCAAGTGCAACAAAAAGAATAAAATACCTGGGAATAAATCTAACAAAACATGTGAAGGACCTATATCATGAAAACTACAAGACCCTATTAAAAGACATCGAAGAAGATACAAAGAAATGGAAAGATATTCTGTGTTCTTGAGTTGGAAGAATCTACGTAGTTAAAATGACCTTATAATCTAAAGCATTATACAGATTTAATGCAGTCTTTGTCAAAATCCCATCGGCATTTTTTAAAGAAATGGAACAAGAAATCATCAGATTTGTATGGAAGCACAAAAGACCCCAAACTGCTAAAGCCATCCTGAGAAAAAAGAACGAGGCTGGAGGCATCACTCTGCCTGACTTCAAATTATACTGCAAAGCGACAGTAATCAATGGTGCTGGGGAAACTGGAAAGCTACCTGCAAAAGAATGAAACTAGACTGCCGTCTATCACCACACACCAAAATTAACTCAAAATGGATTAAGGACCTGAACATAAGACCTGAAACAATAAAATGCATAGAGGAAAACATAGGAACGAAACTCAAGAACCTTGGACCTAGAGAATTTTATGAATTTGACCTCAAAGGCAAGGGAAGTAAAAGCTAAAATAAATGAATGGGACTACATCAAACTCAAAAGCTTCTGCTCAGGAGAAGAAATCGTCAACAAGGTAAAGAGACAACCATCCGAATGGGAAAATATATTTGCAAGCAACGCCTCTGATGAGGGCCTAAGACCCAAAATATACAAAGAACTCATACGACTCAATAACAACAACAAAAAACAAATGATCCAATCAAAACATGGACAGAGGACCTGAACAGACACCTCTCTAGAGGACACACAAATGGCCAACAAATATATGAAAAGATGCTTAACATCGCTAGCTATTAGGGAAATGCAAATCAAAACCACAATGAGATGCCATCTCACACCTGTTAGAGTAGCTATAATCAACAGGACAAGTAGTAACAAATGCTGGAGAGGATGTGGAGAAATAGGAACCCTCATACACTGCTGGTGGGACTGCAAACTGGTACAGCCACTATGGAAAACAGTATGGAGGTTCCTCAAAAAACTAAGAATTGACCTACCATATAATCCAGCAATCCCTCTACTGGGTATTTACCCCAAAGACTTGAAAATTCATATCCGTAAATATATTTGCACACTGATGTTCACAGCAGCATTATTCACAGTGGCCAAGACATGGAAGCAATCGAAGTGTCTTATAATAGATGATTGGCTAAAGAAGTTGCGATACATATATACAATGGAATATTAGTCTTCCGTAAGAAGAGATGAAATACTGCCATTTACAACAACATGGATGGACCTCGAGATAATCATGCTATGCGAAATAAGCCAGACAGAAAAAGTTGAAAATCACATGATATCACTTATATGTGCCATATAAACCTAAAAGCAACAAATGAATAGGACAAACAAACAGAGACTCACGGACATGGATAACGGACTAGTAGTTACCATAGCGTAGGGGATAGGTGAGGAGGGGGGAGGTTGATGGGGTAAAGGGGGTTAAATATATGAAGGTATGGGAAGGATGAAGTGGGTAAAGGGGATCAAATATATGGTAGCTGAAGGAAACGAGACTTTGGGTAGTAAACACACAATAGAATATACAGATGTCAAAATATAATGTACACCTGAAAATTATATAATCGTATTAACCAATTTTACCCCAATAACCTTAATTAAAAATAAAATAAAACAAAATACTTGATAGACACAAAGAATATGATATTCCCTAATTCCTTTCTGTCCAGTAAAAGAAACAACACTCCTTAAAGGCAACTCTTGCCTACTATTCCAAAATCTGAGCCTGATACATAAAAATTTTAAAGTATAAAAAGAATTGTCAAAATGCAATTTTCTCTCCTATTTTCTATCAATCCAGATACTGCCAATATATAAGAAAAGTAAACCATTTAATTCTCCCTCTTCTTAGGATACATACTAGATATATAGGTCAATAACCTACAGAATTAGAGGCAATTCTAATTACACTAACATGAGGTATTCATGCCAGCAGATCACATTATAGTCATATTGTTTAGGTATGGCTTCACCAAGTCAATTAGAATGTATTAACAATACTGAAATAAGCAGGTACCTGTCAGGACTATGATGTAGATTATACGTGACCTGAAGGTCTGGGTAATACAAAAGAGTGCAAAGAAACTCTTACCATTAGCTTTGAGCTTTCAGTGAGGAGATATGTTAATCCTTCCACACCATGCTGGACAGTGTCACTACTCACATTGAGTTTTCCTGAGAAAAAGGAAAATTTAACAAATAAATTATTGTGTGATATTTATCCTTTTATTCAAACTCTTATTTAAGAATAAGTATTATCCATTATTTCATGTTTTCTAACACTGCAATTAAAAATAATGAGTTGGTAATAGCCTCGTGTTCCTTCTCCACTCTCAGCCACATGCGTTTAGTATTTCCAGACACGTAACTTTCTTTACAAAACACACCCCTGGAGACTAGTACTGGGCGTATGGTCCCTCTATTGAATACGCAACTCCTTCAAGCCTGGCAGAAGAGGAACTCAACAGGGACTGACTTAATCTCAAACACTGCCCTTCGTCCAACCAAGGAGGGGGAGTACCAATATTTCATCAAAAGTAGATGTGTGAACAACTAATAACAACCAAACACTTGCATGATACTTGCGGCTCACCTGGCTATTCCACACACTTTGGTGCGTTTAAGCTTTATAGTATCTCTACAGATGGTATCGTGTCTGTTTTACACTGGAGGAAGCCAGCTTAAGAGATGCTTTAAAACAGAAGCTTTTTATCTCACAGCCATTTAAGGACAGGCAAGATTTGAGCCCCGACTGAAGAGTTTTATTCTAAACCTTCTGGTTTTATTCTACCACAATGTCAACAAGACCCTCGAAGTCGCAATAACTCCTTTCTCTCCAGGACGACAGAGAATAGCTAGCACTTCCCCAGCACAGCTTATAGGGCCGCGCCCCTTCCCTTCTTACTAGCTGCGCCATCGTAGATCTTGGGGTTCGAGCCTCGCCTCAGGAACTCCACCGCAATCCGCCCAAACTCGGCGACCACTGCAACGGAAGCCAGGAGATTATGAGCGCTGGGCGTTCCCCCCCACCCCCCCCCCACAGAACACCAGCTCCGCTGCCGCGTCCCCTAACCCGCGCAGTCCACTTGCGGCAGGAAGGCCAGGTGCTCCTTATGCTCCTCCGACAAGTCCAGCAGCATCTTTGCTACGCAGCGGATTTTGCCCCTCAGCGCAGACCCCGCCCTCTCCACTTCCGGGGCCCGCGTCCAAGCGCGAAGGAGCTCCGGCGCGTCAGCATCCCGAGCTTTGGGTTCCGGACTGAGGCAGGCCTATTCTCAAACACACCTGTGGTGCATACTGCGGCGGGGCGGGTCAGAAGATTCTTCTGTTCGCAAATATCTCGCAAACATTTCGTGTGCTGGGTGCACGGTGCTAGGCTCTGTGGGAGACGAAAAGATGTTTAAAATGTGCGCACGCCCCCTCGTGGAGCTTACATTAATAATACCAATAGCTAACATTTGTTAAGTATTGTCAGGGACTGTTCTTACATTTAACTCGAGTTCACAAGAACCCTATGAGGTAGGTACCATTATTGTTCCCACTAAACCTAAGGAAACTGAGAAGTCGAGCGACTGAAACTAACTTTTATAGAGCAATTACTTTGCACAGAGCTTTTGTATATGTTATCTTACTTATCTCATTTAATATGTTCAGTAGCCCTGATCTTGTTCTTACAGATAAAGAATCAAAGCTCCAAAATTACATAATGAGCCAGTGACAGTGCTGGGAGGATCAGTTCCCTTTACCACCTGTTCCAAAGCCCATCTTTCTACACAGGAGGCTGAAAAGTTTGTAACAAGTTATGAGTGATTATAAATTAGGATAAAGATGATGACGCCTACAATGACCTATGCTTGCAGAGGTCAGAACAATGTCTTTATTCGTATATGCTGGGTGGTGTGTGAGAATTTGGTCCCTTTCCCAGTGGTCACTTCTCACCTGCTGTGGTTCAGATATAAGAGACTATAGAATTGGTAATTGATAGGAATATGACTCCCCAAATCTCACCCTTTTGAGTAAGGGAGGGGAGATGAGAAACCTAGGGAGAAAGAGAGACACTTCTTATCTTACATCTAGGAATTAAGACAACTCTTTCTATACCATGAGTCTCCTGGGCAGAAATGAAAATGGAAAGTTTTTCAACTCTGCTGTCTGTGTCTACCTTGTCCCTCATGTCTGACAAATTAAAGTCATTTGTTTCCTCCACTGGGGCACAGAAAAGGCAGGTCTTTGAACTTGTTAGAGTAATTAGGTCTTGAAGCGGTGTTTGCAGAGAAAGCACATTTTTTACTTAGACTGTAAGTTGTAGATCAACAAAAATGGCATAATTTCCTGAAGAAGCTTTTATTCGTATGTTTTTGAGAAAATATCCATTATTTAAGAAGAATTTTCAGAAAAGGTAAAATGATTCTTTTACAAATATATAATGAACACATCAAAGATTGTATTGAAATTATGAATTAATGAAGGAATCAGTAAAGTTACAGTAAGAAGCAGTTTCAACTGGTTCAAAGGAGATATTCAAGAACTATACATATAGAGATCTCCCTGGATTTATGATGGAGTTTTGTCCCAATAAACCCATTGTAAGTTGAAACTATCATTAAGTCGAAAGTGCATTGCGTACACCTACTGAACATCATAGCTTAGCCTAGCCTACCTTAAATGTGCTCAGGACATTTATATTAGCCTACAGTTGGGCAAAATCATCTAACACAAAGCCTATTTTATAATAAAGTGTTGAATATCTCATGTAATTTATTGAATACTGTACTGAAGGTGAAAACAGAATGGTTGTAGGGGTATTCAGCATTAACATACATAGCTGAAAGCACACTGAGCCTGAAGAATATTTGAAGTATTAAACTAAAAAAAAAAAAAACCCAAAAACCAACGCTGGCAACACAATACACTGTAGAGTGTCCGTTGTTTACCCTTGTGATCTCAAGGCTGACTGGGGGCCTGCACAACATCACCAGAGTATCATACTGCATATTGCTAGCCCAGAAAAAGTTCAAAATTCAAAATTGGGAGTAATTCCAGTTTCTGTGGAAAGCATATCACGTTTGCATCATCATAAAGTCGAAAAATCATTAAGTCAAACCATTATATATAGAGGACTCTCTGTAGAGGGAATAAGAAATGCCTAAATGAATTTACAAATAGATAAAATATTATACCAATGTGATACAACCTTTCTTTTCTGTGATGAAGTGGGGGCAGGGGAGGTGAAGGTAGAGCATGAGGAGTAGCAGAATGACATTGCCAAAGAAGGAAGCCAAGAAGCCAAGTTAAAACTCCCTAGACTAATCTGTAGAATGACTTTTTGCTACCAAATTGCTAGTTGTTTAGAGGAAATTACCTGAATGAAAAATTAAAAGCCTAGATTCCAGATCTGGCTCTCATACTACCTGTAGAGCATCCAGTAAATGGTTTTTATATGTTATAAACTTAGCCTCTTCATTTGTAAAATGGATATTTTAATGATGATGACCTTTTTGTGACATGCAAGGCTGTTGTGATGCTCAAATAAATTAATAAATTCACATTAAGAAATTCAAATTAAGGAACTAATTTTGATGATCAAATGAAACAATAAATTAGCAATTGTTTGTTGCTAATAATTGTTTAACAATTAAACAACTGAAGGATTTATTTTTTATTGAAGATTTTATATGCACAAATAGTTAAGAATTCCATGTGCATTAAATTCATTCATTTAATTCAACAAATATTTCTAGAGCAATTACTCAAAGGTTCAAGCATATGCTATGCCTTGGCTATTTGGAGATGAATAGAACAATTCCTTGCCCTCTAGAAGATGAGAGAGGATGACAATCAAATAATTTTGGTACAGTGTGATGAGTGATAATGCTTAAGGAATAAACGATATGACATGGAAACATCGAGAAGGTGGCAATTAACTGATTTCAGTAAAGTTCTGGCTTAGAATACATGCCTCAGGGAATGCTGTGCATACTAATAATTATGTTAATTGGATAACATTATAGGTATATAAGATCTTAATGTTGCTTCATCTTATATCTTAAGCTATTTTTTAATCTATCTTGTTTCTGTAGCTAAAGTAAAAAAAGAATAAATACTCAGTATTTTTTCAGTGGATTCTGTTTAAAGGGCTTCGTATCAATTGACCTCTTACATTCTCATTTCTTTCTCTGCCTTATCTGCTTTCCTTTTCCCTCTTACTTCCCTATACTACTGCCTCCTTTTCTTTGGCATTGCAGCCCCAGAATCATTACACCAGGTATTTCCTTGGCTGTATTTCTTTCTTTTTTCCAATTTAAAAAGTTATTTATTAGATAAGTTAAATGCAAATAAAAGTATATTTTAAAATCTAACATTATTGAATCCTTTTGAAATACCTATTCTTGGAAGAAGTATCTCCTAAACTTCCTAACGATAAGGAAAATGATAAAAACACAACGGGTATGAAGAACATTTTTAAACAAACAATAAAGCGCATGGCAAATTCAGAAATAAAAACAATAACAAATGAACATACAAACTATTGAAGTATAACACCAAAATGTTTCATGTTTTTAAATACTTATGGTGTACTCATATGAGGGCCAAATTGTCTATGTCCAAATTAATAAATAGTATGTAAACACCTTTTTAAGGTACTATAATTTGTGTGATATAGAAATAACTTTAGAATGTGTTGACTGTGTAAATTGTCCACATTTAGCAAACATATTCATTTGTGAATATATTCATTTATACTTAATGAAAAAAAACCCTATAATTTAAACATCTTGATTTGAGAACTGCGGATTTGATAGTTCCATTAAATTCCAACATCATAATAGTTGAATGCATTACCAAAAGTTATTCAATTTTTTTAAAAAAGCTGCTTCCAAAAATTTCAGTATTTTAGGGCAAAAGAAAATATGTACTCTTGTTTACAAATTTTGAAATTCTAATACTTAGTTTCTATGTTTAATGTAAAAAAAATCACTTGAGAGACAATTCCTATAGAAAAGGCTTTGTCTTCTTCAGTAGTTCCAAATGGTGTTATACAATATAATATATCCCTGGAAATAGTAGTTTAACCACAGATTTGGCAGTGGTTTCTGTTTAAAACATAATTTTGCCTGATAACATGCATCAAAGGCTTTGTAACATAATTGACCTTGGCAGTACACACAGAGACCATGATATGAGTGGGGACTACCAATGGGTAAGAGGGCCTTTATGAAAAGAGGTTCGGGGTGTGTGTGTGTGTGTGTGTGTGTGTGTGTGTGTGTGTGTGTGTGTGTGTGTGTGTGTGTGTGTTTTAAGGAGAAAATGGGATGAAATGGTCCATTCAGAGCTATGAAACTTTTTCCTAATTACATCTCAATTGTATAAATAATGTAAATCAAATGTTTAGAACTTAAATGAATTCTGAATTTCTGTGAGAGGCAACTTTTTTCCCTTTTCATCACTTTCTACAGATGACAAAGCTTTACTTATGTATTTCCTTCTGAATTCTGAGGGAAAAGTCTCCTCAGCCTTTTAGTCTGAAAGAGGAGAACAGATAGACCTGCCGCTGGCGGAGCTGGAGAAAGTGAAAGGCTCCTTGTTCTTTTCTTTACTATCATGCTTGTGCTTATGCTTATGCTTATGCTTATGTTTGTGCTTCTTCTTTTTCTTGTGCTCATGGTGGTGGTGGTAATGGTGGTCACTGTGTTTGGAGGACGTAGATTCCTTAGAAAACACTGAGAGTGGAGTTGTCACAACTTGATGCATATGCATCTCCAAAGGTGATTGTTCTTTACCTGTTCACTTCCAAGTAAGTTCCATACTCCACTGTGGTTTTGTGGCAGGTGTGCCATCACAGCCTGGTGAGTGCTGGGGTATTAAAGCAGACTGGAAGCTAACTGGTCGATGTTTAAAGAGCCCTGGAGTTGATGGCCTTTCAAGCATGTTCAAATGATGGGAAATGAATGCCTGGCTATCATGAACAGTATCCATATCAATCTCTTCCTCGTCTTGAGAATTAGAAAACTGAAATAGAAGAACAACATTCCATTGGCTGTATTTCAGTTGTACTTAAACTATAATCATCTCCTGCAAGGAACCACAGTTCAATTCAGCATACTGTCAAGGGGAGAGCAGCATGGCGACACCCATCATTCACAAGAACCTCCCCATCATGAGTCTGAGGCACCAAATGCATATATTAGCTCCTGAGGTTCACTTTTTAAATTGAATTACAAAAATGCATACAAAAAAGGGCACAGATAAAAAAAAATACTTCTTGTTGAATTTCCTCAAATTGAACATACCTGTTAATCCAGATGAAGAAAAAGAATGTTATAAGTGCCCCAGAACCTCTGCTGTGCCCTCTTCTGCTCTCTCCTCTTTTCCTCTCTATATTGAACTAACACCTAGGCACATGCTGCCTAACAACATCTCTTTAATATCATCTTTGTTTTTTTTGACTTCCATTTATTTATTTCTTTATTTATTATTAATAAATTTATTTATTTATTTTTAGCGTTTATTTTTTTGTTTTCCACCTCCTGTCTGGTGACCACTAGTCCATTGTCCATGTCCGTGAGTCTCTGTTTGTTTGTCCTATTCATTTGTTGCTTTTAGGTTTATATGGCACATATAAGTGATATCATGTGATTTTCAACTTTTTCTGTCTGGCTTATTTCGCATAGCATGATTATCTCGAGGTCCATCCATGTTGTTGTAAATGGCAGTATTTCATCTCTTCTTACGGAAGACTAATATTCCATTGTATATATGTATCGCAACTTCTTTAGCCAATCATCTATTATAAGACACTTCGATTGCTTCCATGTCTTGGCCACTGTGAATAATGCTGCTGTGAACATCAGTGTGCAAATATATTTACGGATATGAATTTTCAAGTCTTTGGGGTAAATACCCAGTAGAGGGATTGCTGGATTATATGGTAGGTCAATTCTTAGTTTTTTGAGGAACCTCCATACTGTTTTCCATAGTGGCTGTACCAGTTTGCAGTCCCACCAGCAGTGTATGAGGGTTCCTATTTCTCCACATCCTCTCCAGCATTTGTTACTACTTGTCCTGTTGATTATAGCTACTCTAACAGGTGTGAGATGGCATCTCATTGTGGTTTTGATTTGCATTTCCCTAATAGCTAGCGATGTTAAGCATCTTTTCATATATTTGTTGGCCATTTGTGTGTCCTCTAGAGAGGTGTCTGTTCAGGTCCTCTGTCCATGTTTTGATTGGATCATTTGTTTTTTGTTGTTGTTATTGAGTCGTATGAGTTCTTTGTATATTTTGGGTCTTAGGCCCTCATCAGAGGCGTTGCTTGCAAATATATTTTCCCATTCGGATGGTTGTCTCTTTACCTTGTTGACGATTTCTTCTCCTGAGCAGAAGCTTTTGAGTTTGATGTAGTCCCATTCATTTATTTTAGCTTTTACTTCCCTTGCCTTTGAGGTCAAATTCATAAAATTCTCTAGGTCCAAGGTTCTTGAGTTTCGTTCCTATGTTTTCCTCTATGCATTTTATTGTTTCAGGTCTTATGTTCAGGTCCTTAATCCATTTTGAGTTAATTTTGGTGTGTGGTGATAGACGGCAGTCTAGTTTCATTCTTTTGCAGGTAGCTTTCCAGTTTCCCCAGCACCATTGATTACTGTCGCTTTGCAGTATAATTTGAAGTCAGGCAGAGTGATGCCTCCAGCCTCGTTCTTTTTTCTCAGGATGGCTTTAGCAGTTTGGGGTCTTTTGTGCTTCCATACAAATCTGATGATTTCTTGTTCCATTTCTTTAAAAAATGCCGATGGGATTTTGACAAAGACTGCATTAAATCTGTATAATGCTTTAGATTATAAGGTCATTTTAACTACGTAGATTCTTCCAACTCAAGAACACAGAATATCTTTCCATTTCTTTGTATCTTCTTCGATGTCTTTTAATAGGGTCTTGTAGTTTTCATGATATAGGTCCTTCACATGTTTTGTTAGATTTATTCCCAGGTATTTTATTCTTTTTGTTGCACTTGCAAAAGGAATTATTTTTTCCATTTCTTTTTCTGACACTTTGTTATTAGAGTATAGGAACTCTATGGATTTTTGAACGTTGATCGTTGATCGTGTATCCAGAAACTTTACTGCTTATTGTTTCTAGTTTCTAGTAGTGTTCTCGTGGCGTCTTTAGGGTTTTCTGTATAGAGAATCGTGTCATCCACAAATAGTGACAGTTTGACTTCTTCGTTTCCTATTTAGATGCCTTTTAAATCTTTCTCTTGCCTGATTGCACTCGTTAGGACCTCCAATGTTATATTGAATAACAGTGGTGATAGTGGACAGCCTTGCCTTGTTCCTGATCTTAGAGGGAAGGTTTTTAGTTTTTCACCATTAAGTGTAGTGTTGGCTGAGGGTTTGTCACATATGGCCTTTATTATGTTAAGGTCCTTTCCTTCTATACCGATCTTGTTAAGTGTTTTGATCATAAATGGATGCTGGATCTTGTCGAAGGCTTTTTCTGCATCTATTGATATGATCATATGATTCTTTATTTTTTAATTTGTTTATGCGGTGTATCACATTAATTGATTTGCGTATGTTGACATCCTTGTGGCCCTGGGATGAAGCCCACTAGATCGTGGTGTATAATCTTTTGAATATGTTGCTGTATTCGGTTCGCTAGTATCTTATTTAGGATCTTTGCATCTGTGTTCGTGAGGGATATCATGAACATGTAGTTTTCTTTTTGTGTGTTATCTGTACCAGGTTTTGATATCAGGGTAATATTGGCCTCATAAAATGAGTTGGGAAGTGTTGCCTCCTCTTCGATTTTTTGGAAGAGTTTGAGGAGAATAGGTATTAAATCTTCTTTGAATGTTTGCTAGAATTCACTGGTGAAGCCATCTGGTCCTGGACTTTTACTTTTTGGTAGGTTTTTGAGGATTGTTTCAATTTCCATACTGCTGATCGGTCTATTTAGATTTTCCAGTTCTTCTTGATTCGGTCTAGGAAGGTTGTATTTTTCGAAGTACTGGTCCATTTCTTCTAGGTTACAGAATTTGGTATTGTGTACTTTTTCATAGTGTTCTTGTATTGTACGATCCTTTGTATTTCTGCGGTGTCTGTTGCAATTTCCCCTCTTTCATCCCTGATTTTGTTTATTTGTGTCCTTTCTCTTTTTCCTTTAGTGAGTCTAGCCGAGGGCGTGTCAATTTATTGACCTTTTCAAAGAACCAGCTCTGTTGCATTTATTTTTTCTATTGCTTTTTTGTTTTCAATTTCATTTATTTCTGCTCGAATTTTGATGATTTCTTTCCTTCTGACTTTAGGCTTCATTTGTTCTTCCTTTTCTAGTTTTTTAAGATGAAGCGTTTGGTTGTTTATTTGGGCTCGTTCCTGATTTTGAAGACAGGCCTGCGATGATATGAACTTTCCTCTTATGATCGCTCTTACCATGTCCCAACAGTTTTGATATGCTGTACTATCATTATCATTATCATTCGTTTCTCTGTATCTCTTGCTCTCCCTTTTTATTTCTTCTCTGACTCAGTTATTCTTCAGTAGCATGTTGTTTAATCTCCATGTATTTGTGGTTCTTTCCACTTTCTTTTTACAGTTGATCTCTAGTTTCAAAGCATTACGATCAGAGGGTATGGCTGGCATGATTTCAACCCTCTTGTATTTGTTGAGGCTTATTCTGTGTCCCAGTATGTGGTCAATCCTTGAGAATGTTCCTTGTGCACTAGAGAAGAATGTATAAGCAGCTGTTTTGGGATGGAAGGCTCTATAAATGTCAATTATGTCCAGTTGGACTAATGTGTCATTTAAAGATGTTATTTCCTTATTGATTTTCTATTTGGATGATCTCTCAATATCTGACAGTGGGGTATTTAGGTCCCCTGCTATGACAGTGTTTTGGTCTGTTTCTCCCTGTAGTTCTGTTCGTAATTGCTTTACGTATTTCGGGGCTCCCCGATTGGGAGATTGGGATCACAGGTATTAATAAGTGTTATGTCTTCTTGGCGTATGGTTCCCTTTATCATTTTGAAGTGTCCCTCGGTATCTTTCTTTACCTTTTTGATTTTGAAGTCTATTTCTTCCAATATTAGTACCGCTACTCCCGCTTTTCTCTGAATGCCATTTGCTTGAAGTATCATTTTCCACCCTTTCGCTTTGAGTCTATATTTGTCTTTGGAGCTGAGATGTGTCTCCTGGAGGCAGCATATGGTTGAGTTTCAATCTGCAACTCTGTGCCTTTTTATTGGTGAGTTCAGTCCATTTACATTTAGGGTGATTTTGAAATAGCCATTTTACCTTTTGCTTTCTGGTAGCTCGGGGTTTCCATTGCTTCCTTGTCCTTGCATATCTGTTTTCTTTATTTGGTTGGCTTTTGTGGGTTTTACCTCTCATTCTTCTTGTTTTTTCCTTATACACTTCAGTTCTGAATCTTTGACGTGTGGTTACCATTACGAATATGTAAAGGATAGTTATATATATACAGTCATCTATTTTTTTCTGCATGTGCCTTATCTCCATTCCCCTTTGTGAATTTGGATCTCTGAATCCTCCCCTTTTCAGTCATTATTGTCTCAAATTGTCCCTATGTATGCTGAACATTCATTACTATCTCGCTATAGCAAATCTCTTCTTATTAAGTTTATAGTGCCTTGTTCCTCGTAAGGGTTGCACTCCTCTGCTTCTATCAGCCTGCTAGTCACCTTACCCTTATGATGTTTTGTTTTGTTTTGTTTTGTTTTGTTTTGTTTTGTTTTGTCATTTTGATTTAGGTGCGCTGACCCCTTTCAGAATTTTCTGTAATGCAGGCCTTGTAGTGGAGAATTCCCTGAATTTTTGTATGTCTGGAAAGGTCTTTATTTCTCCTTCATGTCTAAAGGAGAGCTTAGCTGGTGGTTCCTTTCATTTAATAGTTTAAATATTTGATTCCACTCCTTTCTGGCTTGAAAGGTTTGTGCTGAGAAGTCCGACGGTAATCTAATGGGTTTTCCTTTATCAGTTACTGTCTTCTTTTTCCTGACTGCCCTGAGAATTCTGTCTTTGTCGTTGATTTTTGATAATTTTAATACAGTATGTCTTGGAGGAGCCTTTTTCGGGTTGAGGTGATTGGATGTTATGTTGACTTCTTGAATTTCAAGCTCCAGCTCATTCTTTAGATTTGGGAAATTCTCGTCAACTATTTGTTTGAAAATGCTTCCTCGCCTTCGAGAATGCCCATTATTCTTATGTTTCCTCCCCTGATGGTATCAGCTAGTTCTTGAATTTCTCTCATTATTTTTCATTCTTCGGTTTTTCTCTTCTTCCTTCTGATTTATTTCTAGATTTCTGTCTTTGTTATCACCGATCCTTTCCTCCATTTGGTCGACTCTATTTCCCAAGCTTGCTACTTCATTTTTCATCTCTTTCATTGCGTTCTTCATCTCCAGAAGTTCTATTCTGTTCTTTCTGAGGGTTTCAATTTCCTTGTTAAAGAACTCATTCTGCTCATCTAGTTGTTTTTTCAGTTCCTGAAATTGTTGATATAAATTGTTTTGGATCTCACTGAGTTTTTCCAGAAGTACCATCCTGAATTCTCTGTCATTTAAGTCGCATATTTCTATGTGTGTAAGCTTATTTTCTGGAGATTTTTCTTTTTGTTTCTGGGATGCTTTGTCGCCTTGGTTGTTCATGGTGTTCAATGGACTATTTCTCTGCCTGGACATCAATGGACGTGTGTTCTGCTTCTTTTCTAGAAAGAAGACTTATTACACAAAGGTCTCTCTTTAGCCTGTTGCTAAGAAGGCACCTTTCTTTTGGCTTCTAGTAGGTGGCATCTAAGCCTCTTAGATCCCTGCTTTATATAGAGTCTTAATAATACCTTTTATTTCTTGTAAATATTCAATCACGCTCACTACCTTCAATCTCAGTCCCTGTCAGTGCAGCGACAGTTTCAGTAGCATTTGCTCCGCGGTGTTTGGTTTCAGAGGATATGGAGGGGAGGGGCCCTCTGTTTGGGGGAATAGTGGCTCGCTCAGCCTTGCGTTTTGCATCCGCAGCTGGTAATAATCAACTGTTGTTCTCTGCTGTTCCCGCTTCTCTGCCATCCCCACTTCTCTGCTTTCTGCCCTGATGCCTGGGCCCTGCCGCTGACCGCGTGGAGCTCACATCACTCCCAGGCGGGGCTGTTCGGGGAAGTCGCTGCACCTTCTCCCCTCCTCCTCCTCCTACAGGGAGCTCTGGCGGCTACAAGAGGCATCGTCTTTGTTTCTCCCAGTCCACCACCTGACCTGGAGTTCTGACCTGTGGTAGCTCTTATGCACAGATCTCACGCTCAGATGTGCTGGTGTGCAGTTTGGGTGTTTTCTGTTGAGTTTTAGATGTTTGGCGTGTTGTTGTTTCAAGAGGGGAGATCTGGGAACGTCTCTCAGTCCACCATGTTTTTTTTAGCATCATCTTTGTATTTTTTTGTGTTAACCTTCTATTTGCCTTAACCTCATAATATCTGACTAGGAACTTAGAGTTCTTTTTGTTTTTTCTTTATATATGAGCTTTAAGCTTTCAGTGTCTCTCACTGTTGTAACAAAATCTGTTATAAAATCTTTCTAGCAAATAAAATAATAATTATAAAATATTTAGGAAAAGTTTTAACAAAGAATTTGTGAGACCTCTACTCTAAAATCTTAAAAATATTTGTGAGAGAAATTAAGGAAGACTTAAACAAATGAGGACATATAGCGCAGATAAATATATCGTGGGGGTGTGGCTCCATAAATATATCGTGTAGTGGTTTGCACGTCTTCTTTGCACACAGAAGATCCTGGGTTCACACCCCAGGTGTAGCCACGGACCATTCCCCAGGTGTGCCAGACCTCCCGGGTTGTGCCCAGCTCCTGGAGTGCCAGGTGCGCCAGGCTTCAGGTGTACCTGGCCCCGGTTTCATGCCCTGAGAGTGTGGGAGGGAATGCCCTGCCTTCAGAGATCTAGTTTATGGGTCAGGGGTGAAAGTGGGGTAGGGGAAATTCAAAGAGGGGGGAGAAAAAATATATATTATGGGTTATAAGATTCAATATTATTAAGATATCAGTTGTGCCTAATCAAAATTCAAAGAGGCTTTTTTTTTTTATAGAAAACGACAAGTTCATTTAAAACTGTATATGGTAATGCAAAGGACTGAGAATAGCCAAAAACCATTGAAAAAGAACAAAATTCGAGTATTCTACCATATAGTAGATTTTAAGATCTACTATAAAGCTACAGTAATTAATGCAGTATAGTATTAAGTATAAAGATAAGTAAATAGGTCAATGGAATAGACTAGAGAGTCTGGAAATCGATATATTGTATCTATTTACATATATTGTAAATTAATTTTTGATGAAAGTATCAAAGTAGTTCAATGAGGGGAAAAAAGTCTGTTCTAAAACTAGTACTAGAACAATCTGATAAACTGTTAAATGGAAAAAAAAAGAATTCTTACCCTCATTTCCTATCACACACAAAAATAACTTGAGATGAATTATAGAACTAAAATAAAAACTAAAATTATGAAACTTGTAAAAGAAAACATATGAAAATATCTTTATGACTTTAGGGTAGACAGAGTTATTAGGAAACAGAAAGCATAAATCATAAAAAGAAGAAGTGATATACTATACTTCACCAAAGTTAAATACTTTTATTCATCAAAGACACCATTAATAAAATGAAAAAGTGAGCCACAGCTAGATAAAAAAAAATTAGCAATACATTTACCTGATGAAGAATTTATATCATGAGTATTTAAAAATCTCTAATAAACCAATACTTAAAAACTTGAATTGACTCTTCAGAAAAGAAGATATACAAATGGCCAAGCATTCACATAAAAAGCCCACGAAAAAGCATTCAGTATCATTAGACATCAGGGAAATGCACATTAAATGACAATGAGATGCCATTTCTTTTCTTTTCCTGTTTTTTTTTCTTTATTATCTCAAGATAGCACTTCAAACCCATTAGAATAACTAAAAATCAAAAACATTGATGCCAAATTTTGGTAAGTACGTGAAGCAACCAGAACATTTTTCATTGTTAGCAAAAGTGTAAAATCATAAAACCACTTTGTAGAACTGTTAAGCGCTTTCTTATAATGTTAAATGTATATTTACTCTGTTATCCAATGATTACACTCCCAGGAATTTTCTCAAAAGCAATGAAAACATATGTCCAGAAAAATATCTTTACAATAATGTTCATAGCAACGTTATTCATAATGTCTCAAACTGGAGGGAACCCAAATGCCCATACAGTTAAATAGATAAATTATGGTGCATCCATACAATGGCATACTACTCGGTAATAAAAGATAACATACTACTGATAACATGCAACAATGTAAATGGATCTCGAAGTGTTAAATTGAGCAACATAATCCAAGCACAGAAATGAACAATTATATGATTCTTTTGATTGGGAAGTTTTATCCATGGAGATAGAAATTAGAATAGCAGCTGCCTGTAGGGATTGGGATAGGCTTGGATAGAAGCTTAAAGAAAATTTTTGCAGTAATGGAAGTATACTACATCTTGTTTGGGATATTGAATAAACAGATGCATATATTTGTCAAAGTCATTGAATCTTATATTTAAGATCTGTGCATCTCACTGTGTAAAAACTTTATTTCAACTTTAAAAAATTAAAAGGAAGCAATAATTTAGCAGATGTTCGAAAATGTCTGAGACAAGTACTAGCCCTAGATGTATTTGTAACTCTCCTAGGGACTTTCCCTATATAGAATAAAAGCTTTTTTAAACTATGTATTGCATTTATATGGTTTAAGAAACAAAAGGATTCAAACAAACCCAGTGGACAAAGGGAACAGTAAAAATTCTCATTTCTGTCTGTTTCTCATCTTCCCAGTTTTCCTACCCCATAGGCAATTACTACTCTCAGTTTCATATGAATTCTTCTCCATACTCTTTATGCAAAAACAAATGCCCTAAATTTTTATTAGGGTGATAGAGTCCAAGATGACATGGTGTTTAAAATTAAATATCCTGTTGATAGTCCTGTAGCATTAGCACTCTTATTGGAAAAGTGAACGTTAGAGCCGGAGGTTCTGTTTGACCAGGTCTTCACCCAAACAGGGATCGTCATGACTTTTTAAAGCACAGTTTCCAGAGGATTTTCACACACTGTCAGACCTTCTTGGGTAGTCAAGTTAGAAATACTCTTTTTGGCTAGGATTCTTGCTATTTCTAACCGCTGAAGCCATCGTTTCTCTTTAAAAGCACTGTAAGAAAACAAGACAATTTATAAGGAGGGCCAATCTTGTCCCATATATAGTCAAAATGATGGAAATTTTTAGGTTGATTTCATAGCTGTAGCTAGTTTATCTTGTCACATAAGGTAGAATGTAAAATAGGAAAGAGGAATCTTTCTAAAACCAGTGAGGCTGTAGGAATGGCATTTTCATAAGGTAGTACATACTAGAAGCTTAGAACCCATAACTAGAAACAGAAAACCACTCAATGTCATATAGAATTCTCGGGGTTGACACTTTTTCTATTTGTTCCTCCTAGGCATCCCTGTACATAACATATTCCCTGACCTATTCTACCTTCTGCTGCTGCTTCTCCACCACAAATGCACTTGTTTCTTTTTTTTTTTTATTGGTAAGATATTAAATATTTTGACAGACTTTAACTGAAATGCAATGAAACTTAATATTTTACGATAGCTATAAGGATAGCAAAGTCCCCGTGTCTTTATTTGTAAATTTGGATGTGATTACTCCTACTTTGCGGGAATGCAAATGTGATTTACTATAGAGAGGTTTTGCTTTTACTTGAATATTGGGGCCTTCCAAGATTCTATCCTTGGTCCTCCGGTTTTTCTTTTTGCACGCTCATTCTGGGAGGCCTCATTTACTAATTACCCATATCCATGACTTCTAAATGCTGACCTTTCATAAAAGTGCATGTCTCTAATTAGCAAAAAAAAGCATTTGGTAATTGGATATCCCACAGACACTTCCAATTTACATGTCTTTTATCTTCCTCCTAAACCTGTCCCGCTTCAGGATCCTTGCTCTAACAGCAATTTTGCCATCCTCACCATCTCCAAAGGTAGAAATAAACTCAGTTCCTCCTTATCTATCCATTCCTATACCAACTTAGTGACAAATTTTGTAGATTATGTTGCCGTTTTCCTCTTCCCTAACAAATTCTGTTCTGGTCCAGGTCTTTGTTGCCTCTCGTTTCTCTTATAGAAAAGTCTCCTAACTCTATTGTAGTCCTTTCATACCTTCAATATAGCACCTTCTAGTGACTCCTCCACATAACTGAGGAAGAGTTGCCTTCGAAAATAAAAAAAAAACAGATTGTGTAACTTGCCTGATGAAAAAGAACGTCTGTGAGCTCCTACCTACTTCTTATCCCATGGAAGGGGAATAAGCAGTAACCTCTTTGATGTCAGAAACATGGCAGAGTGAAAGACATTCCCAGATCTCCCCTCTTGAAACAACAACACGCCAAACATCTAAAACTCAACAGAAAACACCCAAACTGCACACCAGCACATCTGAGCGTGAGATCTGTGCATAAGAGCTACCACAGGTCAGAACTCCAGGTCAGGTGGTGGACTGGGAGAAACAAAGACGATGCCTCTTGTAGCCGCCAGAGCTCCCTGTAGGAGGAGGAGGAGGGGAGAAGGTGCAGCGACTTCCCCGAACAGCCCCGCCTGGGAGTGATGTGAGCTCCACGCGGTCAGCGGCAGGGCCCAGGCATCAGGGCAGAAAGCAGAGAAGTGGGGATGGCAGAGAAGCGGGAACAGCAGAGAACAACAGTTGATTATTACCAGCTGCGGATGCAAAACGCAAGGCTGAGCGAGCCACTATTCCCCCAAACAGAGGGCCCCTCCCCTCCATATCCTCTGAAACCAAACACCGCGGAGCAAATGCTACTGAAACTGTCGCTGCACTGACAGGGACTGAGATTGAAGGTAGTGAGCGTGATTGAATATTTACAAGAAATAAAAGGTATTATTAAGACTCTATATAAAGCAGGGATCTAAGAGGCTTAGATGCCACCTACTAGAAGCCAAAAGAAAGGTGCCTTCTTAGCAACAGGCTAAAGAGAGACCTTTGTGTAATAAGTCTTCTTTCTAGAAAAGAAGCAGAACACACGTCCATTGATGTCCAGGCAGAGAAATAGTCCATTGAACACCATGAACAACCAAGGCGACAAAGCATCCCAGAAACAAAAAGAAAAATCTCCAGAAAATAAGCTTACACACATAGAAATATGCGACTTAAATGACAGAGAATTCAGGATGGTACTTCTGGAAAAACTCAGTGAGATCCAAAACAATTTATATCAACAATTTCAGGAACTGAAAAAACAACTAGATGAGCAGAATGAGTTCTTTAACAAGGAAATTGAAACCCTCAGAAAGAACAGAATAGAACTTCTGGAGATGAAGAACGCAATGAAAGAGATGAAAAATGAAGTAGCAAGCTTGGGAAATAGAGTCGACCAAATGGAGGAAAGGATCGGTGATAACAAAGACAGAAATCTAGAAATAAATCAGAAGGAAGAAGAGAAAAACCGAAGAATGAAAAATAATGAGAGAAATTCAAGAACTAGCTGATACCATCAGGGGAGGAAACATAAGAATAATGGGCATTCTCGAAGGCGAGGAAGCATTTTCAAACAAATAGTTGACGAGAATTTCCCAAATCTAAAGAATGAGCTGGAGCTTGAAATTCAAGAAGTCAACATAACATCCAATCACCTCAACCCGAAAAAGGCTCCTCCAAGACATACTGTATTAAAATTATCAAAAATCAACGACAAAGACAGAATTCTCAGGGCAGTCAGGAAAAAGAAGACAGTAACTGATAAAGGAAAACCCATTAGATTACCGTCGGACTTCTCAGCACAAACCTTTCAAGCCAGAAAGGAGTGGAATCAAATATTTAAACTATTAAATGAAAGGAACCACCAGCTAAGCTCTCCTTTAGACATGAAGGAGAAATAAAGACCTTTCCAGACATACAAAAATTCAGGGAATTCTCCACTACAAGGCCTGCATTACAGAAAATTCTGAAAGGGGTCAGCGCACCTAAATCAAAATGACAAAACAAAACAAAACAAAACAAAACAAAACAAAACAAAACATCATAAGGGTAAGGTGACTAGCAGGCTGATAGAAGCAGAGGAGTGCAACCCTTACGAGGAACAAGGCACTATAAACTTAATAAGAAGAGATTTGCTATAGCGAGATAGTAATGAATGTTCAGCATACATAGGGACAATTTGAGACAATAATGACTGAAAAGGGGAGGATTCAGAGATCCAAATTCACAAAGGGGAATGGAGATAAGGCACATGCAGAAAAAAATAGATGACTGTATATATATAACTATCCTTTACATATTCGTAATGGTAACCACACGTCAAAGATTCAGAACTGAAGTGTATAAGGAAAAAACAAGAAGAATGAGAGGTAAAACCCACAAAAGCCAACCAAATAAAGAAAACAGATATGCAAGGACAAGGAAGCAATGGAAACCCCGAGCTACCAGAAAGCAAAAGGTAAAATGGCTATTTCAAAATCACCCTAAATGTAAATGGACTGAACTCACCAATAAAAAGGCACAGAGTTGCAGATTGAAACTCAACCATATGCTGCCTCCAGGAGACACATCTCAGCTCCAAAGACAAATATAGACTCAAAGCGAAAGGGTGGAAAATGATACTTCAAGCAAATGGCATTCAGAGAAAAGCGGGAGTAGCGGTACTAATATTGGAAGAAATAGACTTCAAAATCAAAAAGGTAAAGAAAGATACCGAGGGACACTTCAAAATGATAAAGGGAACCATACGCCAAGAAGACATAACACTTATTAATACCTGTGATCCCAATCTCCCAATCGGGGAGCCCCGAAATACGTAAAGCAATTACGAACAGAACTACAGGGAGAAACAGACCAAAACACTGTCATAGCAGGGGACCTAAATACCCCACTGTCAGATATTGAGAGATCATCCAAATAGAAAATCAATAAGGAAATAACATCTTTAAATGACACATTAGTCCAACTGGACATAATTGACATTTATAGAGCCTTCCATCCCAAAACAGCTGCTTATACATTCTTCTCTAGTGCACAAGGAACATTCTCAAGGATTGACCACATACTGGGACACAGAATAAGCCTCAACAAATACAAGAGGGTTGAAATCATGCCAGCCATACCCTCTGATCGTAATGCTTTGAAACTAGAGATCAACTGTAAAAAGAAAGTGGAAAGAACCACAAATACATGGAGATTAAACAACATGCTACTGAAGAATAACTGAGTCAGAGAAGAAATAAAAAGGGAGAGCAAGAGATACATAGAAACGAATGATAATGATAATGATAGTACAGCATATCAAAACTGTTGGGACATGGTAAGAGCGATCATAAGAGGAAAGTTCATATCATCGCAGGCCTGTCTTCAAAATCAGGAACGAGCCCAAATAAACAACCAAACGCTTCATCTTAAAAAACTAGAAAAGGAAGAACAAATGAAGCCTAAAGTCAGAAGGAAAGAAATCATCAAAATTCGAGCAGAAATAAATGAAATTGAAAACAAAAAAGCAATAGAAAAAATAAATGCAACAGAGCTGGTTCTTTGAAAAGGTCAATAAATTGACACGCCCTCGGCTAGACTCACTAAAGGAAAAAGAGAAAGGACACAAATAAACAAAATCAGGGATGAAAGAGGGGAAATTGCAACAGACACCGCAGAAATACAAAGGATCGTACAATACAAGAACACTATGAAAAAGTACACAATACCAAATTCTGTAACCTAGAAGAAATGGACCAGTACTTCGAAAAATACAACCTTCCTAGACCGAATCAAGAAGAACTGGAAAATCTAAATAGACCGATCAGCAGTATGGAAATTGAAACAATCCTCAAAAACCTACCAAAAAGTAAAAGTCCAGGACCAGATGGCTTCACCAGTGAATTCTAGCAAACATTCAAAGAAGATTTAATACCTATTCTCCTCAAACTCTTCCAAAAAATCGAAGAGGAGGCAACACTTCCCAACTCATTTTATGAGGCCAATATTACCCTGATATCAAAACCTGGTACAGATAACACACAAAAAGAAAACTACATGTTCATGATATCCCTCACGAACACAGATGCAAAGATCCTAAATAAGATACTAGCGAACCGAATACAGCAACATATTCAAAAGATTATACACCACGATCTAGTGGGCTTCATCCCAGGGCCACAAGGATGTCAACATACGCAAATCAATTAATGTGATACACCGCATAAACAAATTAAAAAATAAAGAATCATATGATCATATCAATAGATGCAGAAAAAGCCTTCGACAAGATCCAGCATCCATTTATGATCAAAACACTTAACAAGATCGGTATAGAAGGAAAGGACCTTAACATAATAAAGGCCATATGTGACAAACCCTCAGCCAACACTACACTTAATGGTGAAAAACTAAAAACCTTCCCTCTAAGATCAGGAACAAGGCAAGGCTGTCCACTATCACCACTGTTATTCAATATAACATTGGAGGTCCTAACGAGTGCAATCAGGCAAGAGAAAGATTTAAAAGGCATCTAAATAGGAAACGAAGAAGTCAAACTGTCACTATTTGTGGATGACACGATTCTCTATACAGAAAACCCTAAAGACGCCACGAGAACACTACTAGAAACTAGAAACAATAAGCAGTAAAGTTTCTGGATACACGATCAACGATCAACGTTCAAAAATCCATAGAGTTCCTATACTCTAATAACAAAGTGTCAGAAAAAGAAATGGAAAAAATAATTCCTTTTGCAAGTGCAACAAAAAGAATAAAATACCTGGGAATAAATCTAACAAAACATGTGAAGGACCTATATCATGAAAACTACAAGACCCTATTAAAAGACATCGAAGAAGATACAAAGAAATGGAAAGATATTCTGTGTTCTTGAGTTGGAAGAATCTACGTAGTTAAAATGATCTTATAACCTAAAGCATTATACAGATTTAATACAATTTCTGTCAGAATCTCATAGGCATTTTTTAAAGAAACGGAACAAAAAATCATCAGATTTGTTTGGAAGCACAAAAGACCCCCAATTGCCAAAGCCATCTTGAGAAAAAAGAACGAGGCTGGAGACATCACTCTGCCCGACTTCAAATTATACTAAAAAGTGACAATAATGAAAACGGCATGGTATTGGCAGAAAAAAGAAACATATATCTGTTGAAGGAACAGAATTGAGAGTCCATAAATAAAGTCATGTTTATATGGACAAATAATTTCCGACAAAAAAGCCTAAAGCATACAGTGGATCAAAGAAAGACTCTTCAATAAATGGTGCTGGAAAAACTGGAAGGCCACCTACAAAAGAATGAAACTAGACTGCTATCTATCACCACACACCAAAATTAACTCAAATGGATTAAGGACCTGAATATAAGACCTGAAACAATAAAATGCATAGAGGAAAACATAGGAATAAAACTCAAGGACCTTGGACTTAAAATGGATTTTATGAATTTGACCTCAAAGGCAAGGGAAGTAAAAGCTAAAATAAATGAATGGGACTACATCGAACTAAAAACTTCTGCACAACAAAAGAAAGGTAAAGAGACAAGGTAAAGAGACAACCATCCAAATGGGAAAATATATTTGCAAGCAATGCCTCTGATACGGGCCTAAGATCCAAAATATACAAAGAACTCATACGACTCAATAACAACAACAAAAAATGATGCAATCAAAAAATGTCAGAGGACCTGAACAGACACTTCTTCTTAGAGGACATACAAATGGCCAACAAATATATGAAAAGATGCTCAACATCACTAGCTATTAGGGAAATGCAAATCAAAACCACAATGAGATACCATCTCACAGCTGTTAGAATAGCTGTGATCAACAGGATAAGTAATAACAAATGCTGGAGAGGATGCAGAGAAAAAGGAACCCTCATACACTGCTGATGGGACTGCAAATTTGTGCAGCCACTATGGAAAACAATATGGAGGTTCCTCAAAAAACTAAGAATTGATCTACCATATAATCCAGCAATCCCTCTACTGGGTATTTACTCCAAAGACTTGAAAATTTATATCTAAAAAGATATTTTCACACCGATGTTAATGGCAGCATTATTTACAGTGTCCAGGACGTGATGTCCTACCATAGATGATTGGCTAAAGAAGCTGTGGTAAATATGGACAACAGAATATTACTCAGCCATAAGAAGAGACGAAATACTGCCATTTGCGTCAACATGGATGGACCTCGAGATAATCATGCTAAGAGAATAAACCAGAATGAAAAAGTTGAAAATCACATGATATCCCTTATATGTGGGATATAAACCTAAAAGCAACAAACAAACAGGACAATCAGAGACTCATGGACATGGACAATAGACTAGTGGTTACCAGAGGGTTGGGGAGAGGGGAAACAGATGGGGTAAAGGAGGTCAAATATGTGGTGACAAAAAGTAATCTAACTATGGGAGGTGAACACACAATGTAAATATATATATATGCCTTACTTTTAAAATGTACGGCTTAAACTTAACGGATTTCATTAACCAATGTTACCATAAAAAAATCAATTAATTTTTTAAAAAAGCAGACTCTTCACTTGGGTACACAAGATGCTTCTCATTGTAGGTGTGCTCTACCTTGCTAGTCTCATCAGCAAATTTCTCTCTATCCCCTAAAATGCCTTGTGCAAATCCACTTACTTTCCTAAAAACTAAATTTCTTTCTTGCTTTTTCACAAAGCAGTGCCTTTGACCATGTTGCCACCTCTACTTGGCTCCTTTTTCTTATCATCACCCTCTTTGTCAGGCAAGATCCTGTAAATTTAATGGAGTTTCTCTCAGTCTAGCAGGAGCAACCTTGCATAAACATTTGAACTAGTTCAAACATTTGAACTAGATCCAAGTTTGCCTGATTCATCTTTAGTGTTCTGGATTAACTCTTTACTTTACCTCAATGGCTTGGCTCCTTGAGCCCTCTAAATGGGATTAACCTGTCAGGGCTGTCCGTAGAATCAAGTTCTAAACCTTAAGTAAATCACTCAATCTCCTTTAGCTGTTCTCCATATCCCACCTGACTTGATTTAAAGCCCTCCCTCTCCCTTTCTGATGTATATATTAGCTCCTCCTAGGCTCAGTGTTCATTCTGATTCTCTCTCTGGTATATGAACTCTCACTTTGCTGCATTCATTCAAAAACCATTTACCAAGCACTTCTTATATGCCAAGCACTGTTCTACGTGCTGAAGAAACAAAAAGTGAACAAAATACACAGCCTCTCTGCCCTCATGGAACACATTCTAGTGAGGAAGCAAATACACAAATAAAAGGTTAATATAATATGAGACGGTGATAGCACTGTGAATAAAAACAAAGCAGGGCTGGAAGGAGGATGTCACCTCCCAGGTCAGTTTCTTCTCTAATAGCCCCTGCCTCTTTGCCAGGCCCACACTCTTTTCTGTGAGCATGTTGCAGTGGGCTAATTTAGCCATTTTGTCTTTGAGTCATCATTTTCTGGTTTCCTGGCACTTACCCAGGAGAGGCAAATGTAGTTGCTGTCACTCTGGCACACTCATCAACAGGGTTGCCTTGCCTACAGCATTATTTTACCTCCACCAATTGAGCACTTGCTTGGGACCTGCTCCAAATACATCTGTAAGCTCGTGAGAAGTCTGGGGAATATCTATAGCTGCCCATGTCTCTCTAGAGGTGGGAGCAGAACACTATGGGCCTTTCTAAAGCAGTGGCTGGGAGTTTCTGGGCGCAGAGAACCTCACCCTTGCTTTGAGTAGTTTAAAAGACAAGAGTCATCCTTGCATCCACCCTGTTCCTTATTCCTTATCATATGCAATCCACTACCAAGTCCATCAATTTCTTTCTTACATTTGTCTCCAACCCATCCACTTCTCACTATTACTCAAGTCACTCCTGTAGTTCGGTCTGCCACCGTCTCTGCCCTGGATCCCTGCAGATGACTCCTGTCTGGACTTCCAGACTCCATTCTAGTTCTCCTATACTGAAGTTAAAGTGGTCTCTAAAAAATCCAAAGCTGATCAAACCTTTCAATGTTCCCTCATTGTCTTTAGACTAAACCAGCCCAGTCCTTCATATGGACCCCTGGCTGCCTCTTCATGTTTGTTTCATACCTCTCCTCTCTCTTCACTCTAGCACATCTTTCTATTTCACAAATTCCCCGTGAGTTTCAACCAGAAGGCCTTTGCACAAGCCATTTCCTCTACCTGGTGCATACTCTCTCCGTGCTTCCTTTACCTGGTTAATCCTTACTTCAGAATTCAGCTCAAACATTTTCTTAGGGAAGTCAAGGTCCTTGTCAGACTTCCATAGAAACTCTCTCTCCGAGTTCCTCTCCTTCATAGCACTTTCCTCAGTGAGCATATGCCATGATGACCATCACACCCTCCTAAACAGTTTGCTTCACAAGTGGAAGACTACATCTGTGTTTATTATTATTGTTTAGGGTGACCAATTTCTTGTTTTGCCCAGGACTGAGAGATTTCCCAAGAAACAGGACTTTCGATGCTAAAACTAAGAAAGTCACCTGACGGTTGTATCTCCAACTCAATGTTTGTTGAATGAATAACCATTATAACCACTAATTGGGCCATCAGCCCAACTATCTAACTGAATCTCAGTGTTTCTTTTCAGCATAGAAGTTCCCAGTTTAGGGAGGAAAGACAGTGTAACTATATTCACCTCTCCCTGGCTTCTATGCATTCATTTAACATCCATTTATTGACCACTTACTATATGCCAGGCACTATGCTGGAGATACAAAAGTGAACAAAAGAAACAAGGTTCTTGGTCACCTGGATGGGTCATGGAATTCAGGGTTGCTCAACTGGAGAACAAGGCCTCAGCATGCACTGTTTGACAAGCTAGTCTAGGAGGCTAAACCCTCAGGTTTCAGTCAACTTTCTGACCTGTGTATGAGGTTGAAGGCCCAGCTGATGTCTCCCTTTGCTGCTCTCACCTAAAGCAGAACTGAGGAGGAGATGTGATGCAACTAGTCTCCTAAATCTAGTGCTCAGGAATGCAGAAGAACTCTGCATTGAGCTCTGCTCAATGTCTGTGTTTTTCTAGAGCCCACATGCTCACCTATACAAAATGGCCAGGACTGACAGTAAAGGGAGAGCAGCAGAATTAGCCCCTGCTACCTTTGTGCCCTAGCACCTAATAAAGGGGGAAGTTGGGGGAGGGGTAGCTTACACCCCTGAGAGGAATCTAAGAGAGGAAATATCTCTTCCACACCCATTACAAGCTATACTTGGGAGGTGTTCCACAAGGGCCAGCAACTGAATTTCATCAAGCTTATTCCTGGTTGGAATTGGGGGTACTACTGACAGTCTCTTCTCAGGGAAGGTTGACTCATAACACAGTACCACACAAATTCACCCTAAGAGTCTTTGTCAGATTCTCTCCTTCACTCCCACACTGGCTCCCTCTGAGCCTGGCCCCTTCCAGCTGTAGATATGTAATTAACTGAAAAGTAGCCTCTCATACTCTATGAATGGGTATAAGTTGGTACAGTCTTCTAGGAAGGTGACTTAGCAGTATGTATATGTCCTTTAAACAAACACTTTTACTTCAGTCAAGGTATCCTATAGGAATACTTCTACAAATGAATTAGTATTATATATGAAAAGATCTATTGCACCACCGTCATCATGGTGAAAAACTGGAAACAACTTGAATGAAAATCAAGTGGGGCTCGTTAAATAACTTATTTTAAAAATATCGACAGTGGAATACTAGGCAGCCATTAAAAAACATAAGGTAGTTCATTCTTCCAGTATGGAAAGATTTGACAGATATGTTTAAGTGATGTATATCTGGGGACAATAAATACAGTAAAATCCCTTTTATGATGAAAAGTGAATGCCATACATGTCTCACATATATATGTTGAGATACATAGACAAGTTCTAGGAGGCTACAAACTAATAGTAATAATGGTGTCTTCCGGGGAGTGGCATGGGATGCATGAGAGGGGAGAGGAATGGGACTGGAGGATGGATGGAGATATTCATGTTTACTTTATATAATCCCACGTTGTTTGGATGTTTCCCAAAAAGTAGTATTATTGTATTTTGTAATTAAATTTCTCTTTTTTTTTTTTAAGGGAAATTATTCCATCGCCCAGCTTTCCCATCTGCACCGGCATTGCCTTTAAGCCGCACAGGCTGCTGCTCCATCTCCTCCTTTGTTTTCCTCCCCCTCCCACTCACCTTTGCTTCTAGAATCCCCAAGAAATAGGTCACATATCGAGAGAAGTTTGGGGAGCGGGAGTTACTCCTCCATGAAGAGTGGGTCTCAGTGGCATGGCCAGGCTAAGCAGGTTTATGCTCTATTTTCACTTTCCAAGCCTAAGACAAACACCTTCATCAACCACAGTGGTTCAGACTTATGACAAATGTGCCCTGCCCCATCTCTGGTCATTTTTATTTAAAAAACAAAGAGCTCTACTTTTATCAGGAGCACAAGAGCCCATCAGAATCACCAGTGGAGATTACCATCCATTCTCTGCCCACTCATAGTCTCAACTCAACCTTTTGGACCAGTCCTCCACATTTGAATCTTCACTGGACTTCCAGGTCACATAAACCTCACTGGAATTAGACAGTAAATGGTAAGGAAGACTGTTTTCTAGATACAACTTGGAGATATTTGACCTGGAGATATTTGATAGCTTACACTATCTTCTGAGAAATGAGGCTCAGTGTGGCCTCAGTCACTGTCATCTTGACACCAGCTACATGCACTCATCAACCCAGACCCACATTAGCACCTGATCTGAGCTAACCGCAGTAATACTCTCTTGGCATCAGTCCTAAGAAGTATATTTTCATGAGTCTAAAAGTGGAGTTCCTGAATGATATATGGTCCAGCAAGTGCTTTCACATGATGCCAGGTATCTGCAGTCCTGGTTTGGGGGACTCCTCTCCCCACATAATTAGGAACATCTAATGGCTACTTTACTAACCCTGATCCAATTTCCCTGGGTTACCATCATGAAAGATTACGTTGGGTTTGTCTCCATCTCCTGGCTATGATATTAGCTTGTTGGTAGATCCAGCCATCGAGACAGTGCATATTCACTCTTCATGTTGTATCTTTTTGGCATAAGAGCTGTACTGGTCTTTTAGTAGTAAATACTCAGACCACCTGACTGCCTGGCTTGATTGACCGCTTCAGGTAGACATTGGTGCTTTCATGACTTCTATGAGGGGGCATGAACCAGACCAAAAAGAGCTGTGAAGGGACATGAATACTGCAGGTTTCACTTCCCCCTCCAAAGTCCACCAACAGAGGGATGTGAGACATCCTGGGAAGGTTAAAGTGAAAAGGAGAGAAAACAGATAGGAAGGAAGTAAAGAGTGCAAGTAAAGAAAAGAGAAAACTATTGGGAAAAGTCAAATGGTAAGGTTGGAAAGATTAGCAAGGAGTCACTTTGCCAGAGGAAGTGCAAAATCAGACTGACCATCGTTCCTTCTACAAACTCCTTTCTGCACTAACTTTTTTTTAACACATTTTCCCCAGCAGTTCCTTTAACAACCTTGAAATTGCTTCCCCCTGATAACTCCAATCTTTGTAAAATATACCTACAAAAACAGCATGCTTGTACCTCTTTGGAAAACTGTTTGTAGGTGTTTACTCAAACTAAACTTAAATTTACCCTACGACCTAGCAATTCTATTCTTAGGTATAGAGTCAAGTGAAATGAATGCAAATTCAAGAATAGTTATACAAGAATATTTAAGAATAGTTATACAGTTTTATTCCAAATTACCCCAAATTAGAAACAACCCAAATGCCCATCAATAGCAGAATGGATAAATAAATAAAGATATGTAATACTACGCAGAATAGGAATACTATATAGAAATAAAAAAAATCAATACGTGTAAAAACATGGATGACTCTCATAGACAACATGTTAATTGAACAAGGCAGACATAAAAAGTACATACTATATATGCCCTTTATATGAAATTCAAAAACAGGAAAAACTAATCTCATTGGTAGAAATTAGAATAATGGTTATATCTGGGAAGGATTATTGACTGACAAGAGGCATGAGGGAACTTTTTGGGGTGCTAGAAATACTTTGCATCTGACTTGGGTGGTGGTTACATGGATGCATGCAAAATGAGCCATACAAGTGAAATTGGTGCTCCTTATGTGTGTTACTATATATTTCACAACTCAATTTCTCCCCAAGAAAGCACTACACACACTAGATACTGGCAGCCTTCTTCACCCCAAATCATGCACATGCCCACCTTAAACAGATACTTTTGCATATTTCCATTCTGCCTAGCAACAAACTGGGCCATAATAAGTAATTACTGGATGCTTGAAAAATAAGCTTATTTTAAACGTGCATCTGTTGATAAAATTAATCAGTATTTCCTTTCTTATGTTTACAGCCTGATTTTAAGATGGGCTATATAATTTTTTCAATCAATAATTTTCTCATCTTTTTCTAGAATTTTAGATTATCTCTTTTTCTACATTCTATTTGAGGTACCTCACAAATTACAAAGATTGAAACTATTAAGTAGTTTCTTCATTTGCTGTCAACCTCGTTATCGCGAATTATGCCAGTGTTATAACCCGAATTACTCTCACCACTAGGTGGCAACAACCTAGCTGAAATAAAATAGAACTGAACTGAAGACCAATACCAAAATGCAACTAAAGTAATTTAGTCTTGTTTTTTCTTTTCTTCTCATAAATTGAGTAAGGGGAAATATATATTTCTACTGTAAATAATATTGGCGCCAAGTAATACCTCATGAGTAATGGATGGCCCCTTATAACTAATCAGAGTTATGTTTTCGATGAAATCTGATGACCAATATATAAAATTTTATCTTATGAAATGTATGTGCCTGAAAAGTCCACTTTGTAAACATTTGTTTATGTCTTTAAGTGTAATAATGCATTATTTTTTAAACTTACCTTAAATATTAATGTGAGTTCTACCACCCTATCCAATATAGATCCCACCCCCAATCTTGCCCAGTAAGTCAACTAACGTCTTTATGGTTCAGTTTGTCAACAAATTGTTTCTTTCTTTCCTTCCACTTTCATTACCATCCAGTCTTCCATAATACTTTTGATGTATCCCTTCCACATTTCAAGTTTCTCTCTTCTTTTAATTATAAGCAACAATTTCCTATTAGTTAAAAAAAAAGGGGGCGGGGGGGCAAGGGACCTTGCTAATTGATACAATTCTTTTTATGGTATCTCTTTTCTTCCTGAAGCTTGAGGACTAAAGTACTGTACAGATTGAACTGGCCAATAAAATTAGTTTGTTTTGTCTTATACACAAGGCTAAGATGAAGTCCTTGAAGCTAGATACTGCCCTGGAACAATCTCTGTCACACTATATGGCATAGCAGGGTTTCATGGACCATTCCCTGCACCTAGACCGGCCCTATTAAAGGTTTGCCCTTGTATGTTTAAAGAGAAAGCATTACCTGGCCACAGCTAAGCAGTAGATGGCATTTTCCCTTGGAGTTTTCCCATTGTGCTCAGAGAAAGATGCGAAGGAGGATCTGAGTAAAAAGTCAGCACTGGGTGTTGCATAGTAAAAAGATGGGTGTGAATAGCCCACTCTTGAAACTGGAGGGAGGGGGACTTGGGGAAGATATGTGTTTTTTACAAGCGTTTCTTTTTTCTTAGCTGTGGCAATAATTTTTTGCCGATTTTGTTGTTGATGTCTTTGTAATTCTGAGAATGTATTTGCATCTACCAGCGGAGGAAATTTGAAGATTTGTTCTCTTTTGTCTTGCTGTGAAATTGCCAAAGGATTGACAGGTTTCCTGCTTGCAGTATGTTCCTTGAGAGGCAGTAGCTTTCCAAGAGTGCCTTGTGAGTTCTTGTTCCCATCCTGATGCCAGTTCTTGGAGGTCATTTTTGGTTTGGTGAAACCATCCACCATCACAATGTCTCCAACTCTTGCCCCAAAGATCCTTGCTCTGCAAAGCTGGCTTTTATAAAGGTTGTGACTCTGAGCTCTGAGAATCCATTGTTTTATTTTAACATAGATCCTCATGGGGACTGAAATTTTCAGAAAAGAAACTGTGGACCACATTTTACTCTGTAAATATAATACGCAGTCTTTATGCTTGTGTTTGACCGCAATGGTCAGGGGAATTTGTCCTGCAGCATTTTTGCATTCCAGGCACAGCACGCTGTAGTTGACAAAGGCCTTCAGAATCAACAGCTGGCCTGCTTCTGCAGCTGCATGAATGGGACATTTAGAGATATCTGCATGAAGGGCTTCGTGGCACCATGCTCGATAGGGGTGAACACCGACTGCCTCATTGGGCCGCACACCCTGCTTCAGGGCCCATTCGGTGAGCTCAATGTAGCCATAAAAGGCGGCAATGTACAGGGCCACCCTTTTCTGATACCTGAATGAATGAAACAAGTAGGAGTAGGGGTGTTTAGTAAGTCAGAAAATAGGCAAATGTAGTTACACTAAATACCCATGAAACATTCTAGTTAAAATACTTGTTTCTTACTTTTACTAAAATGTTTTCGGAAAAGGCATGTAGTAATATATAGATTCAATTGCACAGGACTTGCTTGTACACATTATCCTACTATGCACATGTACATAATTCAAACTGGTTTCCTTTGAGCAGTTTTCTTTCTTATGAAAATCAAATGCTCAAATAAAAAAATCAAACTTTATGTCAATTATGCAGGTACTAGAAGAAATTCAAAATGTTAACAGAAATTTGAAAGTTGTATATGTTTGTTTGTTTTGTCCTTATTTTCTGGCTTCTCAAAATCTCTACTGCTATTGACGTATACCACGAGGTTGCTCCCCACCACCAGAATCACTACCGGTGCCATAGTCTCCTAACTGGTCTCTCATTTTCACTTATCCCCCTCTAGGCTTTTCTTCACACAGTATTCAGTGATCTTTTTATTCTATGTATTGAAGGTTGCCTATCCTCAGTTCCAAATCCTCCAATAGCTTCCCACTGCAATTGAAATTCTAACTCCTCACCTAGGCCTATAAAGCCCCTCATCATCTGCACCCTCATCCCACTTCCTACCAGTCCCTTTCTATTTCACTGTACGAGAGCCACACTGCTCTTCTTACTATCCTTCTAATACTCCATAAGGCATAAGTTGAATGACATGTGAAGGCTGTTCAGAGAAATAAGAATTAGAGAGACAAACCTAGACAGGGTCCCACCAGGTATTGTCCAGGATATACTTGGGTAGGGCTGTCTGACCCCATTGTAGGGAGGGAGGAAAGCTAGCCTGGTGTCATCCAAAATATACTGCATATAACTGACTCCCTGTAACTGATTGCATGTTCACTACACCATTTTTTGATGTGTATGTGGCTTCCCAGGTAATTTTTCTGTATGAAGTAGATGGTCTTTGCAGAACATGTTGGTCTCTAGGACCCTCTGACAGTTAGGTTATAACTAGAGTTATGCATTAATATGCTGGTATTTTGGTTCATACATCAATTTCTTTTGAAATTCATTAGTGAAAATCAGCATATCTGAATTTTATCAGTTTTCTCAATTTGGGGAGAAGAGCCCCCCTGGTTGGACTGACTAGCCTTTGCTTTCATCTTTAGCATTCATGTTATGGGAACTAGAGGTACTCTTCATACTGAGACTAGTTGGTCCTGCTTCCTAAATATATCTTTTCACAGTCTGTCCTCTTAGTCTAGTCCTAAGCCTAGTTCAGGCTGCCATTGTCTCTTGACTATCTCCCCATTTCCCTGCCTGCCTCTATTCTTCACACTGCAGCCAGAGCCAGTGTTCTAAAATGAAGATTTCATCATGGCTTTTCTCTGCTTTCAATGTCTTCCCAACACTTAAATGTTGAAATTCAAATTCCTTTACATTCCTATGGAGTCCTGTATGAGCTGGCTCTTATCTTTCAGCCTCTGGCCACCAGCTCCCTCTTACTCTATGATCTACCATGTAGAACTTCTTTCACTTCCTTCAATTTATCCTCCCTGCCCCCACCACTCAGATCTTTGTACACATGGTTCCATCTGTTTTGGAACATGGTTTTTCTTCTCTCTACCATTTACCCAAGTACCAACAATTAAGGTCTCAGTTTCAGTTCTCCTTCTCAGGATTATCCCCTAAGTCTAGTTAGTTCTCCATACTATAAATTCCCATATCATCTCGCACTATGTCCATGTCATAACATTTTTGACACTGAATAATAATAGCAACAATGCTTAGCATTTATATCCTGCTTACCATGTGCCAGACAACTCTCTAAGTTCCTTATAATTAGTAGGTCATTTAATCTCTAAAATAGTTCTGTGAGATAGATACTATTACCATTCCTATTTTGTACATGAGGACACTGAGGAACAGGATGACTTTATCACTTGCCCAAGTTTATACAACTAAACACTGAGGGAGTACGGCTTTGAACTTAGGCAAATGGGCACTGGAGTTTATACTCCCAAACAATTTGCAATTCTGCTTCTTGAGGATTTGGTTACTTATTTTCTGTTTCCCCTGCTGAACTGTAAGCTTGCTTAAAGCATGAACCATACCTTGTTTATCACTATATTCCTAGGATTTTGCATAATACATAGCAAATACCCAATAGATAATTGTTAATTGAGTAGAGGAATAAAAAGAGCTTTTCATTGTGATCATTTATATCCTCTGAGCTCTTAGATTTCATATAAATTTTAAGTCAAATGGAAATGGTTAAGCACATGAGCACTAGAATTAAATTATCAGGAGCCTACCTTCCTCCACTGCTCCAGCCACACATATTCTACTTTATGTACTGCAAAAGTATGAATTTTGTACTAAATTGCAGTTTGAAAAATTACTTGGGAGCTTAGGAAAAGGCAGCCAATGATTTTAGCCAATCGATTAGCAAATAGTGAGGTTTATTTTTTTAAGGATAACTGCATGTGAGAGTGTCAAGATAATTATTCTGATAGCATTAAAAGGAGCTGTTAAAGGTCTGATATCCAAACCAAACTGAAGTCACCCATTTAAATACTGTTTCCTAAAGAATGTCTACCCTAATTACAATCCATCTCCAAAGGTCATCAACCCTACTGGCGTCCCTGCTGTCTTATTCTAGCAAATATCTCAATAATGATGTCTGGTTGAGACGTGCTAAGTGGAACTTAGCATGGAGCAGCACACTAGCTGTGGAGTGCAGACTTAAGGTCCTATGAAAGTTCAATAAAAATTACATAAATTAATTTAGCATTTGCTTTATCTCCATACTTAAGTACTGGTCTTTCATTTGATAAATAGCGCTGGACTTTTAGTTTTTGTCCAAGGAGACAACCCATCAGAAATTCCTTCCATCCATCCCAGACGTCCAAGCGAAGTGTTGTGCCTGTGGATCAAGAGAGGCAGTTTATAGTCTGGGCCATCCTGTGGTTTGACAATCCATACAACTTCTAAAGATAGCTTTCCCCCAACAGAGGCATGAACTAGATGCAAAATGAAAATAACTTCAGAATAAGTAGACAGGGATGCTGTTTTCAGCTTAGGCCTCTACTGACCTGGAAAAGCCATTTAGCTTTTGTGTACTTACATTTTCTCATTTGCACAGTGATTGCATATAATGCAGAAATATTTTTTTGCAGCTATGTTAAAAGTCCTGTGGATATTGATTCCGTGATGATATATACATCACTATGTAAACTAAAGCTGTTATGTTGAAAGAGAAAACTAAAGAAACTGTGGCATGATAATGAGCTTGCTTCTTGGGCCTTTAGCTTGTGAGTGGGCTGTGGATGGAGTTCAATGATCCTTTTGTTCTATCCTTCACAAAATAGGAGCCATTCTGTGTTGTGAATGTTTATTGCTGTTGGAGGATTTATCACTTGCTCCTCAAAAGTTTACTCTCTCTTGATCCCTATGACATCATATTCCCTTTGTCTTTCAGGCAGGTATTTTCCAGGAATTTTTCCTCAGCCTTCTGATCTGCTCACTCTACACATTCTTCAGGATAAAACCCAATCTGGCTCACCCTGACTTTCTCACCTCCCTCCAGCCTGTGTCACTTACTCTGTCCAGGGTACTCTGGCCTTTCACTTGTCCTTGAGACACACCAAGTCCACTTCCATCTCGGGACCTAAAGACATAACTTCTTTTGTTTCAAAGGGTCTTTATCTAGATTTTTACAAGGGAGTATCTTATTCAGCTTTCAATTCAAGAATCATGTCCTCTTGAAGGATCTTCTTGGCCACCATAGCCAAAGCAATCTCTGCCACCACTGTCTCTTCCCTGCTAATACTCTTTATCTTATGACTTTAATTTATTCATAGCCCCTATCATCAGTACTTGAAATCATTTTACTTGTGTAGAGATTTTTTTTCAGGCTCTTTCAGGGGTGGCTACACAGCCTAGCACTTATTAAGTGCTCACTAAACACTTGTTGTCTGACTAACAGGCAATCTCAGTAATGCTAATGGCGTCATTTACCACCCATCTACCACTCACTCCCAAGTCCAAATCTCCAGCCCTTGCCTCTGCTTCAGCTCCAGATTCCTCCTGCTGGTGACTTTGCCATCCAAAGGATTACACCACCTTCATGTTGTTCTAAAAGACAACTCGTCATCTTTCATCCCCAACCTGCTTTTCCTCCTGCATTTTGTGTCTCAGTTTGTGGCACTACTATCTTCTTTGCTACTTAAACTAGAGATTTTGGAGTTCTTCTTTCTCCTGTCATTTTTCTTATACCCTACGTTTGTACAGCTGCTGAGACTTGCTATGTTTATCTCAGAAATGTTTAAGAACTGCTTCCTTGCCTCCATCTCAACCAGCTCCACCCTATTTTAGGCCACGATAATCTCTTACCTAAATCTACTTTGAGAAGCTTCCGACAACTTTTTCTCTCTTTATTGAGGTCTCTGCTCAAATGTCATCTCCTTTTCTGGCTAACTATCTAAAATAGCTTCCCCCCACCTTACCACATCAATTTCTATCCTCTTATCCTGCTTTCTTTTACTTCACAGTTCTTATTTCTATTTAAAATTTAATATTTTTCTGTTAACTTGATGGTGTTTGCCTTCTCCCATTGACATACAAGCTTCAAGAGAGTAAGAACCTCACTACTCTTGCTCATAGCTCTATGCCTGCTTTCTCAATGGTGCCTGGCTCATGGTGAATATTCAGTTAATGTTTGTTAAATGAAGTTCTGTCCCACTCCCCAAATCCATTCTGGGCATCTGCTGTCCTCCACACACTTAGCAGGCCAGCAGGCTGGCTTGCATTTCTGTGTGCACGCCAGGTTGTTTCTGACCTTGGGGCTTCTTCTTTTGCTTCCCCTTCTGGCTGAATTCTTACGACTCCTTCCCCAACCCCTACTACCAATAGTTTATGATACAAGACTGGCATCGTCTTCTTCAGGAAGCCCTCCTTGACTGCACCATCCTCTCGCTTTCCCAGATAGGTTAAAGGACTGCTCAACTGGTTGCCATAATATACTTTGAAACTCTTTATCATTTATTTCTACTTTGGAATTGCCAGTTTACAAACACTAATAGAAAACTCTTTGAGCCCAAGCATCAAATCTCATACAGTCTGTGGCTCAGTTTTAGTTATGCTGTTGCACTGCAAGGAGGCCTTCTAGAAAATGGATTTATTATACTTGAGACAATGACCAGAAATGGCGTACATTAGGAATCAAGGCCATAGAAACTCTCTTGTGCCCTCCATGTTTCTTTGTGTGTCTTCTCTCTTTCTCTACCAACGAGCTGCCCAACTTACAGTTTCTGTCCTATGACAGCTCTGGCATGCATGCAATATTGGTTTATAATGACCCAACCTTACTTCATGACATCTTTCATTTTCTACCCCTTCTGATAACAAATTTTGTCTCTCTACATTTCCCAATTTGAATTTATAAGAATAATAATGAATAATAATATATTGAATATGAATAGCTAATATTCATTGAATGCTTAGTACATGCTCTGCATTGTTCTAAGTATTTTACATGAATAAGCTAATTTAAGATTCACAACAACACTAAGTGATAGGTTGTATTAGTTCTCCATTTGACAGCTAAGGAAACTGAGGCATTATGAGATTAAGCAACTTGCCCAGGTTTTACATACCCAGTAGGTAGCAGAAGTAGGAGTTGGACATGGACAATCTGGTTCTTATGCCCATATTCCTGTCTTCTATGTCATACTTGTCTCCAAACAAGACTAATTGGTTCAGCTGTGATAGCTGATGTCACTGGACAGCTTATAGATAGGCCTTCTTTGAATCAACATGATAGCCTTGGCAGTAGGAGCTGGAATGTGTGCATGACTTAAGTTATCCATACATATCTTCAGGCTCAGACACACAGTAAGCTCATAATAAATACGTGCAGATAAGAAGGAAAGAAGAGAGGGAGGTAGAAAGGGATGCTGGTCTCATTAGCATTTTGAAGGCATACAAAGCTTCTAAACGTGCTTATTTTTGTTGGCTGGGATAGCGTAATACCCGTAATCTTAGGGTCACAGAATACTGAAGATAAAAAGACCAGTTCACTCAGTGGCCCCTTTTTATAGACCAGGAAGCTGAAGCACAAAGATATGGGTAAATTGCCTGGAGTTATACAGTAAACTGGGAGTAGAATTTGGCCTGGGATTTGTCTTTCAGACTCTATAATGCCTAGAAAGCTTCCTCCTTTCAGTTGCTTTCTTTTTCTTTCCTTTCTGCCTCCCTCTCTTTTCCTTCTTGCTTCCACTCCACAGGTAGACACACATCCAAGTATATGTTCTCTCTGCTGAGTCTTTGCTTTCTGGTTGTCCTATGTTATACGCATAATCCTGAAGTGAGGGTTGGCCTTCTGTTACTTTTTACTTTGGTTTTATATTTCTTGACCTTGGCCTCACTTTCCTTTGTGTGTTGATTATTATTTGCCAAGCTTGTTTACTCACAGAGCCTGGTCATCCCTCCAGCTTGCCTCCACTGTCACAAATCTGGCCTTGGCTAGGAGAGCTCACTCTTTTTGCTGGAGAATTATAGAATTGTTCTGTAGAGACCATGTAGTTGTTCTGCAGATATCTGTAGAAATGCCATGATAAATATTTTCCAAAATATGGATCATCCTCACATAATAGATTTAGTTTCTCTAACGCTTCTTGCTGTACTTAAACTTTCTTATAAAATGTTTGATTATTATGGGTTGCACTAGGAACAAAACACTGTCCCAAGTGCATTTATTTTATCTCCTGACTTAAATGATTTGCTATGTTTTTAGATTACTATGAAATCACAGATGAACTTGAAAAGCTTTAGCCTGGCATTATATACCCCAGCCTCCTTGGTCCTGCACAGTTGAGATCACACAGCCTCCATTCGAAGAACCAGACCAGTCCCAGAGCCAGGGAACAATCTTACTTTCACTAGGAAGGGATATGTTAAGATTCTAGGCCAACAGCTCAGAGGTTTGGTGGGAAGTTGGTGTTCCTGTTCATCCTACTCAGATGTTGTCCTTATTTTAGTAACTTGCCTTAGTTCTCATGATGAAGCCCTCACCTTGTGCCCCAGAGCATAAGTCCCAGTATCTTAGCTTACTCTTTGGGTTTTAGAACAGAGGTCCCATCTCTGTTTTCTGAGCCTAGAACTGAAGTTCTTACTCTGAACCCCAGTCTCTGGGATTAGAGTTCTATAACATGTTGTCAGAGCCTTCAATGTCAACAACCAGCTTGTCTAGGTTCCCACCTCTGATGTCATTCATTCATTTATTAATTTACTACCTTGATGCTATGCTATGGTTTACCCATCAAGTCCCTGTCAAATCTCCCTGAGGCTCACCTTCTGCCTATTCTTGATTTTACCAGTTGCTACTTGCAGACTGACCTGCCTATTCAAGGACTCCCACTACCAGGACTTATTTGATGCTAACCTCCCTCTGCTAGATATCTACAGGTGGGGTCTTTCTGGTCCATCCTTCCTTCCCTAAGTGGTTGCCTCACCTTAGCATCTCAGCTCTCCCTAGCTCAACCTGTCTACTGCTAATGAGCCCTGATTCTCAAAACTACAGAGAAAGCTATATGATTTAAATTCTCATCAATAGTAGGACACCTCCATTAGCCCTGTATTTTATTCTGCTTTAATTCTCTATCTGGGAATTAAATGTTACGGGTGTTAAAACTATCTGTTTCAGTTCCTTTCAATAAAGCAGCTTTAATTTCTCAAAGAATAAAGATAACAATGGATGGTTTTTCTCTTAATGCTCAACTTTTGTTTATCCAGAGAATTTCTAAGTAAGTTAACCAGCACCATTTATTAGCTAATCTTTTCATCGCAATCGATTTGTAATGCCTCCTTGTCACACATTAAATTCCTTCATAAGCTTAGGAATTCTGTTGTGAAATAGACATTTACTTGAAAAATGCTATGTTCTGGAAAATACAACTAAAATCTATAACTGAAGTGAAAGTAAAACTACTGAGACTTACACTTCAGGGCCTCTCACTACATAAGCTTTCTAATTCATTATTCTTAATTTTGGATTATTTTTTAAGAGGATTCCCCCAAATTGTGTATATTTACAAAACCTGGACCCACCCACTCTCTTCTTGTAAACCTATCTACCATTCCCACTCAAGCCATGCAGGAAAGCAGGTGTGAGCAATAGCGCCCATTCTAGGGAATAGTGTCCAGCCTCTCCCCATGTATCCCCTATATCCCAAGTTTCTGGATTCCCTGTCTCTATACTCTAGGGTCTGCCTATCGGACTTGGGCTTTTTCTTCCTAAATGTGGAAGCCATTTCTCTGGTTTGGGTTTCTGCTAATGGGAAACAAAATGAAACACTGATCAGAACTTAAAGAGTACCAATAATAATAGGTTTCAATAAAGGCTTGCTCGGTTGGCAATATAAATTGTTGGAAACAACCTAATCTTGAGTGTGCAATTACCGTTTATTAGCAGTATGACCTTGAGCAGGTCTCTTAACTTCTCTGAGCCTATTTTCTCATCTGTAAAAGGAATTAAAATGGCACAGTAGGTCTCCAAGGGGCCTAAGGGAGCCTGATAGAGGAACCCTGGAGCCAGCCCAGATTTCAGGGTTTGAGCGGACAAGGGCCTGCTCCTGAAACAGTCTCTTGGATATGGTATGTTCAGGCTAGCCATGAAGACATGGCAAGAGACATTTACAGTGAAAAGTACCGATGATATCATCCTGTAAAAGAAAGGCATTCACTCATTCATTCATTTGTTTAGGCACACCTTCTTCCAGAAAGGATTAATGTCAGTTTATAAACATATATAAAATGTAGACAGAATAACAAGCAGACAAGTACACAGATAAGAAGCTGTAAGAGCCAGGATAGAGACGTAGGAGCTAGAAGTGGGCTAAAATGAACATCTATCTCATATAAGTTGTTACAAGAAAAGAGGGGGGTGTGTGTGTGTGTGTGTGTGTGTGTGTGTGTGTGTAACTATATGATGTGCTACTAAACCTCAAGTCACAAAATCATAAATTTTAGGGGATGTTTAGGTTTGATAAATTCTTGATAAGTTAATTATTAAATATTCTATCACCAAAAAAATTCATTAATTCCTTATTATCTTCTTCTTAATCCCTACAAAATTCCTGTCTCCATCCACTTTATTGAAACTGCTCTCTCTGAGTTCACCAATAAAACCAGTAAGCCAAATCAAAAGTTTTTTCTCAGGCATTGTTTTTGGCCTTTTACCAGCATCCTAGAAGTCTCTTCTTTATCGTCTGCAACAATGCAAAGTCCCAGTTCTCCTCCTGACTCTGACAGTTTTCTGGGTATCATTTTCTGACTCCTCTTCGATCTACTTGCCCTAAATTCAGGATGTCTTTAATCCTTGTGCCTTGACATGTCCCTCTCTATTTACTATCTAAGGAAACCACATCTCATAGGACTCGTTGCCCAACTCCATGGGCAGGACACCTATAACAATATCTGCTATTCAAACTATCACTCAAGCCCTAGCTCCATGTCTGTTGTGGAGGAGAATTAGACGATCTCAGTTGTACTTAACAGCTTTGCCACTATCTAGCTCAGTAACGTGCAGGAAAAAAGATACTATGAGTTTCCTTATATCTAAAGTTTAGGACCCAAAGCATAAGTTCCTTTTCCTAATTTTCACCACTGCTGTCTAAACTTTGTTCTTCCCTCTTCTTTAATATGATCCAGGATGACATTCTTTCCCTTCCTCCTGAGCTTCTCAGATTTGTCTTATCCATTGCTAGTGGAATTAGTTAATACTGGGATTATCAAAAGTGCCAATTAGCATATCACCCTGCTTCTAGTCTCTCTTCACTCCTTTCAATATTTCATGCTGCTTGTTAGCAGATTAAACTTCTGTTAAAGCACTCCTGTTCCAGAATGGACATGGCTCTGGTTGCAAGCACATTAAGCCTGTGTTCTGTTGTCTCATTCCTAATTCCCTTCTCAATCTGACTTCAGCTATGTTTTCCATTGGTCTCAGCAAGGCTCCTCCACTCTTCAGAATGATGTCTTGCTTTCTGTTCTCCCTGCATTAAGCCCATGTTCATGAACCTGTGGCTCGTGTTTTTCTCCTGGCCCAGAAGCAGAAATTTCTTCCCTTCCCCCTCTCAGATGATCCTGCACCTTTGTGTGCTTGAGCCCCACATTCTCCAGAATGCCTTCCCTTGAGCCTTTTGGCCTACACTGAGCTAGCTGTCTTATTGGATTATAACTGAGTATATGTGCATGCCTCGTTTCTAACAATTTATTGTAAATGACCAGAATGCAGAGGCAGTTTTGTATATTTCCGTATGAGCTAGCATGTGTGATGACTAATTGAGCTACCGAAATCTTTGATTTTTCAATCTGAAATTGACTGCTTCCCCAAAATCTTCTGATTTTCCACTGCCTTTGGAAAAAGTCAAGGTTCAACTCCAGAAAGCACCAGGGATAATTTATTGACTAGAAAGAAGAGAACTTGGAAGAGAGGCTGATCAAAGACTACTTTACCCTCTATTTTAAAAAGGTGGGCTACTTAAGGAATATTAGGGGTGCTTTATGCCAAATACTTCCTCCTTTTCCTTTGAGACCCTTTTTTCCTTGCCTCTCTTCCCATGCCTTGTGTCCTCATGGTGGCCAAAGCAGTTTACCCTGGTCATGCTTGAGCTTCTAAGTTTATATCTGAAAACCCTTATTCCTAGAGGGTTATTTTAAGATGCTGATATAATTCTTGACACACCCTGAGCAAACTATTTAAGCATTCAGAAGCTTTTTGCTTTCTTTAAATCTGTAAAAATTTGGGGGTTAGGCCAAATGTCACATCGTGATCTGAGCAATCACCCTAATTTTCTCATTTATCCTTTGGTATTTTATCAGATAACTAGATCATAAATTGCTTAGGGACAAATACCACTGTGTGCCTTACTTAAGCCCCTGCTATGTTCTGGGCAGGGCTGATACCCCAGCAAGCTCACCGAGTAGGTGTGTGCTTCACAATGAAGTACTCTGAGGACAAATCCTAGAATGTTGCTTCCTCTGATCAAAAACAGCGGTGATAATTGATGTCAAAATTTTGAGAGCCTCAATTAAAAATAACAGGAAAGAATAAGCAAATGTAATAGTCAGGAGAAGTAACAATAAATGCAAATTTAGCGATTATAAAGGACAAAGCTGCTGAACTGAAGAGTGTCTACAAAGCCCTATTATATGCTGGAAGAAATCAAATTCCATTGTGACAAATGTTACAGCACAACCTTAACTAAAGATGTGCTAAATGTCGGCGAAGACTCATTTGCCTCAAGCAAGAATCTCTGTAAGTTTTGAGCCATTTCCAATATGGTAAAAACAACATTGACAGTCTTCTGAGTTTGTCTCAATGGTGTATGGCTACAGCAGACATGATCTGGAAGTACAATATTTAAAGAGAGGTTGTAATCTGTCCTTGAAGGATGAATGCCAGCTCAGTGAGGCAGCTGTTCAGCCTGCACAGTATTGGTTTTACCCTATTTGAAAGATTGGTTAGTATAACTGACAATATTTTAAAATGAAATTGCATAAAGCAAGTTTCAGAACAGTGTGTATATTTGCTACCACATGTTAAAAAGAGGAAAAAGAATATGTACTTGAATTTGCTTTTATATATACTTGAAAGATATTTTGAAAGAGAAAACTATAAATTGGTTTGAGTCTTGCTCTTTCATCCCGAGAATATTAAGTCCTCTTGTTTTGAGTAAAGAGAGCAAGACAGGGCAGGGCTACGAGACCTTTCTTATGTTTGGTCTACAGAACCAGACACCAGAGAGTAGTGTTGACAATTTACATCCACACTGTGCTTACAGAAGTTTTAGTTTAGAAACAACTCCTCCATCTGTTGCAAGTCTAGTGTCAAAGAACCCTAGTGCTGAGTAGTAGCTGGGTCAAGTGTAGGGGAAGTACCGATGTCAGTCTGGTAGTCCCTGAGGGTATTGCAGTCGTACATCTCCAGTCCCCTTGGAGTCCGGAGACAGAAGACACTCACAGGGAAGCCACATCTCAGAGCTACCAGTGTTCTCAGCTGAGACACTTTTTTACCAAGAAGGGAAGTGCTCTCCATTATTGGCATCATCTCTTGGGTCACTGCATTGAACACATAAAGAGTAGGCTTATCTTCTTCCTATGGAGAAAGAAAAGGAGGGAGCTCAGAAATAAGCACCATCTGGAGGTTGACACAGGGACAAACATTTAGGAGGGTAGCTCTGAGTGCTTCTAGTTCCCACACATGGGTGCTAAGGATGAAAGCAAAGGCTAGTTAAGTCTCTTGACTTCTGGTATGAGTCTTGCTCTTCTGTCTGAGGATATTGAGTTCTGTTTTGAGTAAAGTGAAGGAGTCTTGGCAGGGCTTTGGGATCCTTCTTACTTCTAAGTCTACAGACCCAAATACACAAGAGTGTGGATAATTTATATCCATGCTGAGCTTCAGGACGTGTTATTTTTGAAACAACTGTCATGATGCACTTTAATTTGGAAATACTATGGATTCTAAACCTTCAATTTAAAAAAATCCTTTCTGTACAAGGTTATCTCTGGGGAGTGGAACCGAGTTCAGGGTGGGAAGGGAGTTTTGCTTATCCTTTTATGCTCTTCATTGTCTGTATCCTTTGTCCTTTTCAAAAAAAAATAACCACGTGCATTTACATTTATTATTTGAAAAAAGAAGTACCAAATGTGCTGGCTGAAAAATTACTGCTTGGCTATCGCCCATGGGAACATAATGCTCTAACAATAAGCTTTCTGCTTTTGTATCCCCACTTGTACAACCGATCTGTGGGTTGACAGTTAGTAAAAAGAAGAAAAAATATCCTGTACTCCGAGATGCAGAGGTACGGGGTTTAGGGCTTAAATACCCTGTACCTCTGCATCTCGGGGCTGCTTGATTTGGAGTCTGCATACCCCTGGCAGACACAGCTGGCTGAATAAAGGGTGTGTTTCCTATAACTCACTGATTTCTGGTGGTCCGGTTGTCTATCAAGGGCTGGTGGCAACAACACAAATGTAAGTGAATAAAAACTGTCCTTTGTTTCTTTTATTTTGTAGTCTAAATGGGAAAGCAAGTGGAACTGAAATAGCTGAAATAGTTTTAAGAAGGAAAGTTTGGGAGAGGTATTAGTAATCTTTGGTTAACAACTGTTAAATCAAGCCAAACCCAAACTAAAAACATAGCAAATGGGGAAAATGGGGAGAGGGGAGGAAAGATTAACATTTTCACCTTTCTAACAACAATAAAAGTGAAACTGGCTTTACTTCCTCTTTAGCAGATTCAGGTCAATCATGGTTTTCTTTAGTGCTCTGTTGTTGGCTTGGCAGATGTGAGTACACAGAGATGCCACTGAGTGCCCCACAACTTTGTAACTCTGGCCTCTCCTCTACAAACCTTGAGCAAAACTGAGGAGCCAGCATCTGGCCTACAGGTTTTTCGAGGGGGCTCCAGCCAGTCACTGCACACTTGTCCCTTTCTTGTTCCCCTCCCACTTTCTCCCATTAAAATTCGCCTGGTTTCTCCAGGGGCCCCTCCCTGCTTCAGGCTTATAATGCATTAAATTTATTCCTCACCTTCCAGATAACACATTGCCATAATATAATCAACATGCAAATCTCTTTGAAAGAGCCTATAAGGAATAATGTTATTGATGGAAGTTTAGGCTGTGGTGCTTTGATTTAAGATCTATTTTAGTGACTCAAATCATTGAGAGCAGGTTCTGGCTCTCTTCCACTAAGCATAAGCCATCCAGCAAGCTGAGCTGCTCCCTGAGTCTAAAGTGCTTGGAACAATCTTTCTCAATAGCTTCTCATAAATCCACTAAATAAAAATTGAAAGGACATAGGATTCACCCTTTCACTTTTACCATGCTCATGCTTTACTATGGCTCCATTAAGGCAAGTACATGCCCAACCTAATTCATGTGATATTTATGAGCAGGAAGAAATTCCTATGAAAACTGAATTAAAATATAGGAAAAGAGAAAAATTATATTTATATATAATTTTATATAATTACATTTATATAATAGCTGTTCCTTATTTCTTTTATGATTACCCCTATTTCCCTTTAACCCTTGGTTTGAATACAAATTTATGTTTAGAATTAAATGGATAATGTACAAACAAAGTATCAAAGGCTCAAATTACTCTTAACAGCTAACTAGCTACTATATAATGTTAGAGAAATAAGTTTCTCAGAATACAAATAAACATCTATATATATGTAAAAATAAATGACTATAAACTAGGTATACATATAGCTCTGAAATAAGTAATATAAGAGAGGATTGTAAAATATCTGACAATTTTTAGATGAAAATCAAAAGTGCAAGGAAGAAAATATTAATTATTAATGAAGCCAGATTCATAAGTCTCAAGAAAATTAACACCTACAGAGATTATTTATTTATTTATTTTTAGCATCCAGGAACTTCTCAGGCCCATTCAATTCATAATGTGTCTGGAACATAGTCCTCATTGAACTATTTTAACTCAATATATCCACCATTTTCTAAACCTTGTTTTTGTAGAAAAACCCAATTTAAGGTCTAATGAGGCTCACCAGCTGGAGATACTTCCTCACTTCGGTTTTGTGAAGAAGGAGCAGGTAGATGTGGTTAATGGCAATCTGCTAGCTCACCTTATCTACGTAAGAGAGGCATCTCTCTGTAGGACACCCTCCCCAAGTATTCTGAATGAGGGAGCACTGGTGGTTATACCCAAGGAAGTCAGATGCTGTTAAATAAACAATTTATACACAAATATTTGCTGGACATACATAAAATTATGTTTTCTTCTTTACAAGACACCAAGGTAGGTGGCACATGCAAAGTGTCTTACTTTTCAATAAAAACACATATATAGATCAGTTTCATGGGAATAATTTCACTTTTGTCCTCAAAAAACAAATGCAATTCACTGTAAATACATACATGCACATTAACAATAAAATAGAAATAGCTAAAGAAACGGAAAGAAAACAGAAGTTAATGCAAGTTTTGAATACTGCTATCTTTTTTTCACAAGTTCTGCTTTTTTCTTTTTTCCCCAGCTTTATTGAAACATAATAGACAATTAACTGCTCATATTTATATTGTACAATTCAGTGAATTTTTTTCAACTATTGTTGGCATACAATAATTCATTACTTTCAGTTATACAGCATAGTGATTAGAGACCTATGTAACTCATGAAGTGGTCACCCCACTAATTCTAGTAGCCCTCTTCCTACTTCTAGTACCCTTCTTCCCGCTTACATATTTTTTTACAACATTGTTGACTATTTTCCTTATGCTATACTTTATACCTCCATGACTAGTTTGTATCTATCCATTTGTATTTCTTAATCCCTTTAATCCCTTTACCCTTTATCACTGTCCCCCAAACCCCACCCTGTCTAGTAGCCCTCAAAACATTCTCTGTATCTTTTTTTGTTTCTGTTTTTGTTGGTGTCGTTTATTTTGTTCTTTAGATTACATATGTACATGAAATCATGAGATATTTGTCTTTCGCTATCTGACTTCATTCAGCACAAAACCCTCTAGGTCCATCAAGGCAATATCTTTTCCATCCTCTTCCTTTTAGTCTGTGTGTATCTTTTAATCTGAAGTGAGGTTCTTGTAGGCAGCATATGTAGGGGTCTTGTTTTCTTAACCATTCAGCCATTCTATCTTCTGGCTGAAACACTTCTTTTTCATTTGAGGTACTTATTGATAGGAATGTAGTTATTACTATTTTTTATTCATGTTTCGATACCTGTTTTTTCTTCTTAAAGAAGTCCCTGCAACATTTCCTGGCTTGGTGATGATAAATTCCCTTAGCTTATTTATGTCTGGGAAGCTCTTTATCTGTCCTTCGACTCTAAATGATAGCTTTACTGGATAAAATATTCTCGGTTGTAGATTCTGGGTTTTCATCACTTTGAATATTTTGTGCCAAACCCTTCTGTCCTGCAAAGTTTCTTTTGAGAAATCCGCTGCCAGTCTTATGGGTGTTCCCTTGTAGATAACGAATTGTTTTTCTCTTGCAGCTTTTAAGATTCTCTCTTTGTATTTAAACTTTGGCATTTAAATTGTGATGTGCCTTGGTGTGGGCCTCTTTGGGTTCATTTTTTGGTGGTGCTCTCTGAGTTTCCTGGGGTTGTATGTCTATTTCCGTCACCAGATTAGGGAAATTTTCCATCATTATTTCTTCAAAGAGGTTTTCAACTTCTTGTTCTCCCTCTTTTCCTTCAGGTACCCCTATGATACAAATGTTGTTACCTTTAATTTTGTCCCATAGGCTCCTTAAATTATTACTTTTTCCTTGCCATTCTGATTGGTTATCCTTGTCTTCTCCGTCCTTTATATCAGTGGTTCAATCCTCTTCTTCATCCACCCTATTGACTCCTTCTAATATACTCTTCATCTCAGATAATGTGTTCTTCATTTCTGACTGGTTCCCTTTTATAATTTTCATTTCCATTTTTATGTTTTTTATCTTTGTTAAAGTTCTTACTGAGTTCATATACGTGTCTCTTAATTTCATTGAGCTTTTTTATAACCAGTGTTTTGAACTCTGTATCTGTTAGATTTCTTGACTCTATTTTTCCTTAATCTCTATTATGTTCTTTCATATGGTTTCTGCTTCTTTGTCTTCCCATTTTGGCTAGTTTTCTGTGTCTGTTTCTATGTACTAATCAAAGCTCCTATGTCTCCTGATCTTATTAGTTTGGCTTTGTATAGTAGGTGTCCAGCAGCACAGTCCTGAGAAGGGTTCAGCTGCAGGCCAAGTTTAGCCCCAGCCTGTGCTTCTCTGGAACCACCTGTTAAGATTCAGCAAGCAATCCATAGTTGTGCTTATAGTTGCCTCAAGAAGCCATGCCAGAAACCAAGGCCAGTATAAGTCTTGGTGCTGCTCAGCAAATGACACAGGACTTGCAGGAGAACACAGCTGGATGTGGTTTGGGTAGGGCCATGAGTTGGGGCAGAGCTTCAGGGAATCCTCTGAGCAGAGCGACCTCCATTATCCAGTTTGATGATGTCTCAGCTACCTTTGATGATGGCAGTGCTACCTCCACACACTGCGAGTGGGGGAGGGCTCAACAGAGAAACAATGGATGCTGTGGGCACTTATGCTCAGGAGAAAACCTTAAATCTAGCCCTCTTTCAACAACTCAGTATTCCCTTGTAAGTCTCTGGTGCCCCCTTTTCCCCTGCCCCCTTACCCCCTCCTGCCATCCAGGAGCCAACTAGGTGCTGGTGTCAGAGTGAGCAGGCCAGTCACCGCAAAAATATGGTCATGGACACGGCCCCCTTATGGGGAACGTCCCACAGCTGCTGGCTGCAGATGCTGTAGCCTCTGTTCCACTCAGCTGCTGGGGACCAGGCAGCCTCGTGTCTTGGCCCCTTCCTACTTCCGACCATTTCAGAGTGATTTTTTATTTCTCTCCCTGGTTGTAGGGCTTCTCTTGATCTAGATCCAGGAGGTTCTGCTTGCTATTTGCTCTGTGTTTCTGTCACAGTTCTGATATGGTGGCAAGAGGAGATGAACAAAGCTTCTATCATATACACCATTTTTCGCAAGTTCTGCTTTTTTATATTTTGCTTTCTTGAAGTTGCAGCACCAAATAAGCAGAAACTTGCCCCAACCTTCCAGAGTAGACTGAAAGAGGAAATGTTTGTTTTTGTCAAACTGAATGAATTCAAGCTGAGATGTCTTCATAAACATCTAACCTCATAAACTTGTCCCTTTGCTTGATAGTCATCCCAGAGAGGTTATGCTTGGAGTCTAGAACACTGAATTTAAACATCTTTCTTCACCAAATTCTTTACATACTATTCTCTGTGTCTTATCTTAGAAAAGATAGCCATTAGAAACATGTTTTCATTCATTTTTATTATTCATTTTTATGAAGCATGTTTACATGTTTTTGTGTATAAAACTATATTTAAAATCTACATTTATATATGTGTCTCCTGGATTTTGGTGTTTATACATTAATAGTGCCTTTCAAAAGCTAAAATGTAGATTATTTTGAATCATTTTTAAACCTATTAGTTCAAAGTGTATTGTTCAAACTTCTACAACTTGTCTGATAAACATCTACTCAATGGTACCACAATTTATCCAATCTTTTACCATAAAACAACATTCCAAGGGTGCCAAAACGGATTAACTAAATTTTAACCCAGCCGTGGTTTGGTGGCAGTATAATGATAGAAGTCAGGGAAACCAGAGGAGTGTTAGGGACACTGAGCCCACCTCACACTTTGGAAGGCACAACCTGCCAGATAGTTGCTTCTCAGTCCATTTTGCAGTAGGGCCTGGACTTGTGACCAAGCTGCTCCCAATAGGCCTAATCGTCCACTCTCACTTAGAATTAGGAGCCAGTAAGACAGAGAAGCAGCAGAGGGGGAATCCATACTGTGGTGGCGGGTCTGAAGCATTTCTGTCCTGGCAGCAAGGCTGGCAGCAGTATCCAGTGCCTGCTTCAAAGGCTCAAGGATGGTTGCATTGGTGGTCTTTCTGGACTAGTTCTGGGCATGATTTAGAAATTGTTTCTGGCTGCATAATCTCTGAGCCAGATTTTCCAATCTTTCTGTCAAAACTGTGAACTACCTCATAGCCTTTCAATACATTTATTTTCTGCTTAAATTGTCTAATGTTCATTTCTGCTGCTTGCAGCTAAAAACCCTGATGCTGGCTAGCGAAAAGGGCAAAGATACAGGAGCACCTTGCCATGAGAGTAGAGAGGGAGGAGAGATGCCATAGTAAGGTAGAGAATCCAAACCCTGAAATGCATCTTAACTTAATAGCTGCTTCAGATAGCAATCACGTATTTTCTTGTTAATTTTCATACTTTGCCTCTCAAGGCCTTTATCAACTCATTTATTCAACACCAATTTATGAAGAGCCTACTATGTCCCGGGTACTACTCTAGGTACTGGGTTACAACAGTGAACAAAATCAAGCTATAATTTCCACAGTAACACCGGTTAGAATGAGGGAGGCAAATTCAACAGCACCTCCATATGTTGGACAGTCACCTTGGCCTTGGCAATGCCTCACGCCATGGTTTACAGGAACTTAGCGAACTGTAACAGCATCCATAGTTAATGGCAGGACTAATTCCTATGTTAACAGAGCTTGGAGGTATATGCCATAGAAAGTATTTCTTATGGTTTCTATAGGAGTTTTTTCACAAAAAAAAAAAAAGGAAAAATTAATGCAATGTTCTTTTCCCACTATTCTTATGTCACCCCCCTTCCCACTCACTTTTCCAAATGTGTCTACATTACCGTGAAAGAAGATGTAATATGCAGGGAAACTGGAAAATGTATCGACTATTTAAAAAATGTACTTAAGAGTAGATCACCTCTTAATTTATCTGTCTTTCCCAGATAAATTAAGCAAAACCTTGTAATCCACACAAAAAATAAACACAATAAAGCAAATATTTTAATTATTTTATATCTACTTGCACCTTTTTAAAAAGAAAAATTGCTTACTTGCCAAGTTTTTAAACCTTATAAAAGTGTTTGGTTCACATCTTGATATTTCTAAGTTGTACCAAAATAAATTAAGAGACTCTAGCTTTTCTAGATTCTGAGTAGGTAGAACTAATTGTGTGAAGTAATATAGGAAAGGTACTATATAATTTATATATGTCTAATTACGCAATAAAGCAATAACATGACTTAGAATACAGCCTTTGTTTACATAAGGCGGATCAAACAGCAGAAAGCAGATATGACTGCTTTCCTTATGGCATGGATATTTTTATGAAGTGTTTTTGTTCTAAGCCCGTTTTGGACTGTTATACATACACAGGAAATTATATGAATTTTTGGACTAGACCTATTTTATTATCTAATCTAAACAGGAGCTAAGTTAGGATAGAAACCAGTATTTATGACTTTTGCAGGTAATTCTCTTCCTTCAGATTAAAGATAATATTTTCTTTCTCAAACCCAGTGATAAGAAATTCTCTAAACATGATTCTACTGGAGAAGGTAAATATTAAGGTCAGTAAGATTTCCCTGGAACTTGAGAATTTTTAATTAAACCCTATGTGTTGGCCAGTCTTGTGACACTTGGTTATATCTTGACTCTCTTTAACAAATCCTTTTAACTTCTACACTCAATTTTTTTTATTAACAGTTTAAACTCCTGAGAAGTTTAGAGTTCAATGCAAAAGAGGCTTGCATCACTGTGATAGATGGTACTTTATTGTCATAATGAAATATTTTTATAAGTAAAACTATGAACACAGGTTGCCTCAGGGGTGGGAAACTGGGAGCCAGAGATAGGAAGGAGACTTTTTACTGTATATCCTTTTGTATCTTTTGAAGTGAGCACCGTGTGAATGTCCTACCTAGTCAAAAATTAATAAAATTTTAAATAAGAAAAATAAAGTCAGTTCTTAGTTAAATAATGGTATCCTATTCATATTCTTGACACAATTTATCTATATTTCTGAATACCTATGTTTCAATCAAATTCCTCCAGCTAGCTCAAATATTAGTAATCAGCTTGTATCACTGTCTCCAACTAAGCATACAATAGAAATGTCTTAAATATCATTATGGGCATTGAAAAATTCCAGGAAATTTTAGAAGGTTAACCTATATAGTACCAAAACCACAATGTATAAGTATATTTAAAGATGTAAAAGAAAAGACATTTAAGAAATGATATGGAATTTAATCTGCTTAAAAAGTATTATATTACAATTTTCTGAATGTCAGAGGAAGAAAAGAAGAAATCAGAGTTGTTTTTATTTCCCTTTTTGATAATTAAAAATTCTTTAATAATATTGAAATGATAAATGACTAAATGCTGAAAAATATTAGACACATATACAAATATGGTCTTTTTGTTTACATAAACAGGATGATATAATGCTTATTTTCTGTGACTTGTCTTTAATACATAATAATAAATATTTTAGAATTTTCCTTTTAAATATAGACTTCCAACTTAGTCAACTAGTAAAACATTAAAACAAAGAGAGTAAGCTTTGGCTACCATAAATTTTTTAAAATGTTAAATATGAGAAAATAAGTGCCTCACTTGGCAGGGAATATGTACTTTGCTAAATTCCTTGAGGCTCATGTTTTATGGGGTAAAGAACTAATACTGAATAATATTTCTGCCCTAGGGAGCAAATCAAGCTCTTTAGGCCACCTGTCTCTTCAAGAAATTGTCAAATATTAAAAATCCTCCACTCAGAAAATCTCCAGAGATGTAATTTTTCATATATGACAGTTTTAGGGTTTTATAAAGTTCTTAAAGCCCATTTATGGTCCCCAAATCAAGCACCACAGATTAAGGACCTTATAAATGGAAAAGGCTATCTCTGTTGTATATACACCTAATTCATAAATGGCTACTCTGGCTGGATTTGAATGCAGAATCTGCCCATTCATGCTTATTGTTACTGAGACTTTTTTCCCTTTCTTCACTTCACTGCTCCTAATCCATTGTGGACCCATGGAAGTGACCTAAATATTTTCTACCTATATCAATATTCAAGATCCTCCTCTTGGCCTTATTCCAATATTTGTGGGTTGCTCTGTGATGACTGTTTGGCGCAGGCAACAAATTAGATAGGAAGGGAAAGAAGGGGGAACTTGAGGCAGTCTCTATACCTTATTGCCCCTTACAGCATAAATTGTACATAACACCAGTTATACAAGTGGAAGAGACAAGGAGAAGGCAAGAAGAGTATACCTCTTCCTAAGTAATGAAATTACTTTCATTGAAGTAGCCACAAGTTTATTCAAAATGAAATAGGCATCTTGAACAAATGTTATACTGATCATCATACCTTAACAAAGCATTTGAGAGTTGAACAAAAGGATATTCCAACATCAGCAAGATTCCAGCTGTCCTCTAGGGCTGCTCCAGCATACGTCAGCTCCAGATACCGCCTCCCTTGTTCATCTTCAGAGAGAGGAATGTGGAAATAATCCTTAAAAATCAATAGCATATTATGAAATCAATACATATTTACATTACCAAACTAACATGTAATTTCTTTTTGTTTACATTTTCCCACCGAGCATTATAAAATTGTTTGAGACGGAAGGAAGAAGTTTTAAACAGGGGTTCTTAACTTGGAGTCTATAGAGCTTCCCAAAGTTTATGGATAGAATTTAGATGGGATAAAACTATAACTCATTTTTATTAATTCCAAATGAAGTTGAGATTTTCTTTCAGTTATGGATGTAGGCAACAGTAGCTGGCTGTACCTGTGACTTTGTCACTGAAAGGAATCACTGATATTTTCATATCACATTATAGTTGCTGCAGTTATCTCAAAATATTATACTGATCACTACTTTGAAATTATAATAGTTATCAAATACACTGCTAGAACTTGTTAATGTTTTAATAAAGAAGCCCACATATCACTATATCATAAATGTATTTTCTAATCTTTGGAAATTATATTTCAGTATAACTGGTTTCCTTTTCTTTGTATGTATTTATTTTATGCATTTACAGACATTCTAAGAAGGAGTCCATAGGCTTCACCAGATTACCAAAGGAATCCATGCCACATAAAGGTTAAGAGCCTCTGTGATCGAAGATCTAGATTTCAGTGATCCCAGTAATCTATCGAATATCATGATTCAGTAAATGCTCCTTATGATCATTTCCAAGTCAAATACCATTTGATGGTCAAAACTTAAATATTTGTCCTAATTTTCCATTTTACAGTAACTGTTTATATAAAGTTTATAAGATAAAGTTATTACACCCAAATTGTTCTTATTCTGACTTTGTGATCCTAGGTAAGATGCAACCTCTCTGAGCTTCATTTTCCCTGGATGCACAATGAAGATGTAGCCCAGAAGTTCTCCAAAATCCTATCTCCCAAATACTTTGGTTATTTATAGTTGCTTGCTCATCAAACAAGCCATCTATCTGACAACTGGCACACTCCGTTTATATAGCCTAGAGTTTGTTTTGCTTTTTATGAAGAATTGCAGCAATACTATATGGCCCATGCAAAACCCACAGATTTCATAAAGAGAAGTTTAACGATTTTTTCTCAAGAAATTACTGATTCAGTTTGCTTTCCTGTCTAACACTTCCATAGTTACTATCTTCTTATCAAACTATAGTGTAAGCAAACGATGATATTTTGAAATAGTTTTAGTTCCCCATTTGCTGAAAATGTATCCAAAAATATAATCTCTACCCCATATGCAGTTTAAACTTCACTGCATAATTAAAATTAGTATGCATTTTAGTGGCTTAGAGAAAAGTACATACCTTTATCATCAGCTTGACAGCCTCTACGGTTTCATCTGTTGAAACTTCGAATGGTTCAAAAGAGCCCTCAAAGGCTATGAAAATCCTCATTTTCTCAGGGAAAAAAACAAAAAAAAACAAAAAAAAACTTTTTTTCAAATATCCTGTTGGATAGTTGGAAAAATTTCAATTCACAATTAAGGATGAAATTTATGAGCAGAGTTAGCGGTTACTGTCTAGCCTCGAAAGTAAGTTAAGAGAATGTGAAGAGACAGATTCGCAGTATCACGGTATTGGGCAATACATATGGCAACTACATTGGAGGAAATGTTTCTCTGTTCGTGGCAGCAGTCAAGCTACTTTGTTCTTATATTACAGAAACCAGAAAGCTTGACAGTAGTTAGGGTAAGTGTGAACAAGAGTCCAGCATGTAATACAAAAACGCCATACATAAAATATACTTTTGTGATGTGATCACCATCTACTGACTCTTGAATCCATATTCACTTAGTACAGCTGATTGAAGGACCCTTCAAAATAGATATTTGATTGGGATGTCCAGCCATAGAGTGAAGCAAAACATAGTTGCTTTTATTGAATGCGATAATCCTGAAAGGTCTCTGCAAGTAACTCTTCGCTGAAGCATTCTGGTTTCCATAACAACTTTGTGTACTGTTCCCCATTGGTATTTCTAATCCTGCCACTGGGTACAGAACAATAACCACTTGCACCAGGGAGATGAATGTGTAGGCAACTGACTCTGTGGCTTTCCCTTCCCATCTCTGCATAATGGAATTTGCCCAATAGCAACACAATATAGTTGGCAGTTCTTTTAGTCTTTGCCTTTATGTTATTTAGAACAATTTCCCATTGTTATCTCCTTCAACTTCCTGAAACTTGTTGGTGGAAAATATTTTATACCCCACTCAGTAAATGACAAAGATATTAAGCACCATTACTCAAATTTATAAAGTAAGCATTTTACTTAGAACTTAATTCTAAGATTCTCCTCTGAAATCCCAGTATGATATACCTGGTTTAATGGTATTATGTCTAATTATTTTTTTCATATATGCAAATCTTATCTTCTTTCTGAAATTCTTCTTGATCTAGGATAGAATCCTCATCTTGCATTTCTTTTTATTCTTATTGACACTCAGCACAATGAGTCACATGGTAGGAGCACAGTAAATGTTAACCTGTTGATTGATTCTGTTCTGATTCTCAACCTGAGTTCCAACTATAAGAAATCTGAAAAAGTGGAAAACATAAAAAAGGCAAAGGATTTCATTGCAGAGCTAACTCTTTTTGCCTCATATTTTTCAAGTATTACAACATAATTATATCTTCTTATGCTGTCAACATTTTAATAGGAAGCATTTTAACATAAGGTATGATTAAATCTGTTTGGCATCTTGCCCACCCGCATACCCTTCAGGTGCTGTGACTGTTGACTGCTAAAGGCTCATAGCTATACCCTCTTCTCCAAAGATCTGTCCTCAGTTGATAGGAGCTGACTTGCCAGGAAAACTAGGCATCTCCCTCAGTAACTGACTGCTAAGGGGCTATAAAAGGCCCACCTTCTTATCTTAAGGGGTGAAAATTCTACAAAAGATCCCTGTAGATCATGCTGTGGCTGGACTTTACCTGAAACCCACATCCTTCCTCAGCTCTCTCTTCTTCTCAATCCTGCTTAACTCTCTCCCTTACTAGTTTTCTTGAAGAGCACGCTCTAAATAATTGGAAAAGAGTAAGTAAAATTATCTCAATCATAGAAGACATAATTGTAAACCAAGAAAATCATGAAAATTAAAATTTTAAGATGCTACAAATAATGGAATTATTCAACTAAGTGGCTGTGTTTGAAATTAATATATGGAAATGAATAGCTTTCTAGAAATGAATGACAATATAGAAGTCATAATAAAAGAAAATACTCCATTTATAAAAGAAAAAAGATAATATTTTAGGAATAAACTTAGCAAGAAATACAGAAGAAGTGTATCAAATAATTGTAAAAACACAACCAATCAACATAAAAGACTTGAATAGATGGACCGGCATACCATTACCTCAAAAGGAAGTATCCAAACCATTAAATTTGTCAATTCTTCCTAAGTTATTACAGGTTTCCCCCACTATCCAAAAGTGGGCTTACAAGAATTTAGTGTATGATTAAAGTGGCGTCTCATATCAGTGGGGATGGTGTGAGGGAAATTAGATAGGATAAGATTAGCCTGAAAAAAAAGTAAGCCTATACTTTTTACCCACCTTCATGATAAATTAAAAGTGAATCAAAGCTTTAAATGTAAAAATAGAGCTATAAAAGCATTAGCCTTATAATATTTTTATGAGAAGTTTTTTTAGTCATCTCCAGTGATAAGATCTTTCTATGACAAAAAATACTGAAGCCATAAAAGAAAACATTGATAAATTCAACTATATTTTAAAAAATCTGAATGGTAAAAATCACTCAATATAAAGTCAAAGACAAATTAACTGAGGAAAATATTTACAACTGTTATAGATAAATATCAATTTTCTTAATTTACTAAAAGTACCAATAGATTAGTTAGGAAATGACCAAAAATTAAAACAGTTCACAGAAAAAGAAATACAAGTGGCTTTCAAATATTTATATATGTTTAACTCATAATAGAAGAAATGTAAATTAAAACTATAACATGATGCTATTTTTTACCAAGAAGTTTAAAAAGATCCAAAGTTTTATGACACGTTTTTGCTGAGTCTCTCTCATCATACTTTGCCGTAGGGAGTGTAATTTGGTACAATTCCATATAAAAGAAAACTTGGTAACATATTAAAATTACAAATGCTCAGATTCCTTGATCTACCAATCCATTTCAAGGACTTCATTTTTACAAATACGTATGCCTATTTTCAAAATGACATAGGTACAACATTATTCATTACAAAGCTATTTGTAAAAGCAAAAGATTAGAAACATCTTCTATATCCATCAAGGGTGGACAAATAAATTATTTTTTATTCATACAATGTTATACAGCTATAAAAAAGATAAAACATGTTCTTTCTATACCAGTATGGAAAAATCTCATTATATCATTAGGTGAAAAAAAATAAGGTGCAAAACAGAGTGTATAGTACATTGCCATTTGAGGAAAACAGAGAGAAATCATATCTATAGATATGATATGTGACATAGATAGTTTGTGTGTACCTCAAAATCCTTGGAAACATACTCAGGAAGCTAGAAACATGGTGCCTGTGGAGAAGAGACTTAAGTAACCAGGAATCAAGGATGAAAACAATACTTTCACTGTATTATCTTTTTTTAATTTTTTTTTTAGAGAACTTCTAGGTTCACAGCAAAATTGAGCAGAAAGTACAGTGTCTCATATCTCCAAATGCCCCCTACCTTCACACATTACAGCCCTCCCTTCAACAAAATCACAAACTGAATGGTTTATTTGTTACAATCGATAAACCTGCACTGACACATCATCATGGTGTTGTGCATTTTATGAGTTTTGATAAATGTGTAATGACATATATCTGCCATTGTAGTATCATATAGAATAGTTTCACCGCCCTAAAAATCCACTGTACTATGTTATTCATCCCTTCTTCTCCACTACTAACCTCTGGTAACCACTGTTTTGTTTTTTTTTTTACTGTCTTCATAGTTTTGCTTTTTCCAGAAAGTCATACAGTTGGAACCATACAGTGTTTATACTTTTTCAGATAAGCTTTTTTCACTTAGTAATATGCATGTATTTTCATTGCTTGATAGCTCATTTCTTTTTGGTGTGGAATAATATTCTATTGTCTAATGTACCACAGTTTCTTTATTCATTTACCTATTGAAGGCATTTTGATTGCTTTCAAGCTTCGGCAGTTGTGAATAAAGCTGCTATAAATATCCATGTACGGTTTTTTGTGTGGATGTAAGTTTTCAACTAATTTGAGCAAATACCAAGGAGTGTAATTGCTGGGTGGTATGGCAATAGTATGTTTAGTTTTGCAAGAAACTGCTAGAGTGGCTGTATCATTTTGCATTTCCACTATCAATGAATGATAGTTCCTCTTGCTCCACATTTTCATGAGCATTTGTTGTCGTCAATGTTTATATTGTTTTTGTTCTTTTAAATTTTGAACCATGTGAATGCATTAGCTCACCAAAATTTTAAATGAGAAATAAAATACAATAAAATGGAACAAAAAAAGCCCAACTCAGTCTCTTCTAGAGGCCTTCTTGATCTCCCCAGGAAAGTTGACCTCTTTCTCTATTCCTTAGCTGCATCATTCATTCTTTAACAATAGGACCTTTTACACTGCATTTCATTATTACATCAGTGTCAGCCTCCCCCATTAGACCGTGAGCTTCTCCATGGACGAGTAGTGTCTTAATCACCTTTGTATACCCAGTGGTTTAGCTTAGTTCCTTGCAATGGCTGAATAAACAAGCTAGATTATTGTAGATTAGTAACACTAAAAGTTGCCTGGTAAGAATGAAGGAGACTAGAAAACTCTCTTAGCAATCTAGGGAGAGCTTGAAATGATAAAAAGATTAGACTTGAAAATGTTTTGTTATAGTCTAGGAATAGCTTGCTTTTAGCATCTAGAGGCCCTTTTTGTTCTTTTTCTAAGAGCTTTTGATTTATTTAGCATATTGAGTGCCTCTTACATGCAATGGAATATACTAGGTCTTTGGAAGACTTGGTGATGGATGTGACCTTAAGGGATTTGCCATGAGTAGAGAAGATGGTAACTGTCCAAAAAGCTAGACCAGAAACTATATTATAGGATGAAGTGTTATGAGAGGTACAAACAATCTAGATGGTAAGAAAGTGAGCATACATTTGATCTGAGATGAAGATATACTGTTTATTAATTTTCTTAATTCAATACATATACACTGAGCCCCTACTATGTGCCAGGCACTGTTCTTGTGCTGGATCACTGCAGTGAACACGACACGGAGCTTCCAGTCTAGTGTAAATGTGTGCATGCGTTTAGGGTACAGGAAAGGTTAAGGAATGGGGGCAGGGGAGAAAGACAATAATTAAACAAGCAATAAATAAATAAGCTTTGTCTAAAGAGAATGATCAGATAGTAGGGATAAGCATAGAAAAAGTAGATAAAACAAAATGTAGAGAAACAAGAAAGGAATTTCTTACTAACTAGAAATAATGGTAGAAAAGCATTAGGTTAAATGCAGGGAAAACAAGTAGGAAGATGACACATACCAAGGGAGAGAAAGAAAAATAATGTTACAAGGAGATCTGGACCAGAGTAAAAAGAAGTATGTCACAATCAGTGACTAATATTTTAGTCCTTTGATATCTCATACATTCAAAAGGTGGATATAAGTTCCTTGGTTTTTATATCTGCACTTTAAGTCGTGGCATTCTGCCTGTTATAGTTAAACTCTTTACTTTCGGTTCTTTTAAAAAGCTCTGAAATAATTACATGTTTTAATTGACTTTAAAGTATTTTCTGATTTATGATATGTTGATATAGGTCATACATGTTATATGATATATACAGAACAATAAAAAATAGAATTTTATGTCACATGGTAAATAGTATCGTAAAGGAATGCTGAATGATTGGTGGCCCTTTACAATACTGGTCATTTTAGGAATATCAGCTTTGGTATGAAAAATGCTTAATGCTGATGCATTGAGAAAAAATTGATAGCATCTGTTTTTAATATATAATTAGGCTTTTATTATTGTACCTTTTAAATTTGTCACTGAGTTCTATTCTAAGAAAGTATAAGTGTGTATTTGAATCACCTGGTGATCCTCTTAATATGTGGATTCTGATCAAGTAGTTCTAAAGTAGGCCCTAAGATTTTCAATTCTATCAAATTCTCTGAACTGTACTTTAAAAATATTTTTCAATTTTAGTTGACATCCAGTGTTATTTTATATGAGTTTCAGTTGTGGACAATACTGTAAATAACAAGGAACTAGAAGCTATATGGAGATTTTTTAAAAAGTAATTGTAAAGATAGAGATTTTGACCCATCTGCCTCCTAATTTAATACAAAGAAAACCAGTAGAAAAGTATTCTTTAAAATTCCACTAAAAGTAGTCTTACAAAACAGTGATTTCAATCTTGCATTCTTTAATTTTCTTGAAAATTATAAAAGTAAGATACAAACAAAACAATCTATTGAGATATGACTGATGTTAATAAGCATTTTTTACTTATAGATCAATAAAAGTAAAATGAGTTAACTTCAGTTTAAAATTTGTGAGTTTTTAAAAGTCATATTTATTTAAAAATTTTTTTTAGTAAATAAAACGATGCAAGCTTATTTTGACCACAAAGCTTGCTTCACATTTTTCAGCCTCCCAAAATTTAAGACCTAGTAATCTCTATTTAGAATATGAATTAAATGTGATGATTTACTGTGTCCACTACCACTGCTGAGTAGCCCTTGCTAATTGTAAAAGCCTTTCATAGAAAGCACTTGTCTGTAGTGCCAGGTTGGACCTTATGTTGCACTAGGCCAGCTTTTTGAAAATAAAGACAAGTTTTGAAAAAAGGAAATAATTTTGTTGTCTTTTTATTTTATTATTTTATTTTTATTTTTCAATTACAGTTGACAATCAATATTATTTTATATTAATTTCAGGTGTACTGCATAGTGGTTAGACAGTTACATAATTTACAAAATGATTTCCCCTGATTAGTTTAGAGGCATCTGGCACTATACATAGATGTTACAATGTTATTGACTCTATTTCCTGCACTATACTTTATATCCTGGTGACTACTTCATTACTACCAACTTGTACTGCTTAACCCCTTCACCTTTTTCACCCAGCCTTCCAAACCCCTTCACATCTGACAATCACCAGTTTTTTCTCTGTATCTACGAGTCTGTTCTGTTTTGTTTATTCATTTATTTTGTTCTTTAGATTCCACATATGAGATCATATGATATTTGTCTTTCTCTGTCTGACTTATTTTACTTAGCATAATACCCTCTAGGTCCACCCATGTTTTTGCACATGGTAAGATTTTTTTTCTATGGTTGAGTAATATTCCATTGTACATATGTACCACTTCTTTATCCAATTGTTGATGGGCATATAGGTTGCTTCCATATCTTGGCTATTTAAATAGAGCTGCAGTGAACAGAGGGATGCATATATCTTTTTGAATTAGTGTTTTGGATTTCTTCAGATAAACTCATAAGATAATTCTATTTTTAATTTTTTGAGAAACCTCCATGCTGTTTCCTATATGGATGTATTAATTTACAATCCTATCAGCAGTGCCCTAGGCTTCCCTTTACTCCACGTTCTCACCAATACTTGTTGTTTGTTCATCTGACAAGTGTTAGGTGATATCTCATTGTGGTTCTAATTTGCATTTCTCTGATGATTAGTGATGTCCAGCATCTTTTTATATGTTTATTGGCTATCTGTATGTCCTCTGGAGAAATGTCTATTCAGATCCTCTGCTCACTTTTTCATTGGATTCTTTGTTTCTTAGGTAGTAAATTATATGAGTTTCTTATATATTTTGGATTTTAATCCCTTATCTGATGTATCATTGGTAAATGTCTTTTCCCGTTCAGTAGGTTGTCTTTTCATTTTGTTTACAGTTTTCTTTGCTGTGCAAAAACTTTTTAGTTTGATGTAGTACTATTTATTTTTTCTTTTGAGGATTTTTACGGTTTCAGGTCTTACATTAATTCTTTAATCCATTTTGAGTTAATTTTTTTATATGATGTAAGAAAGTGCTCTAGTTTTATTTTTATTTTTTTGCATGTATCTGTGTCTAGCTTTTCCAAAACCATTTATTGAAGAGACTGTCCTTACCCCATTCTTACTTCATCATAGATTAATTGACCATATGGGTGTGGGTTTATTTCTGGGCTCTCTGTTCAGTTTCATTGATCTAAGTGTCTCTTTTTAAAGCCAGTACCATGCTGTTCTAATTCCTATAGACTTGTAGTATAGTTTGATATCAGGTAGTGTGATACTTCCAACTTTGTTTTTCTTTCTCAAGATTGTTTTGGCTATTTGAGGTCTTTTGCAGTTTCATATAAATTTTAGGATTATTTGTTCTAGTTCTGTGAAAATGCCATTGGTATTTTGATAGGGATTGTATTGAAACTGTAAATTGCTTTGGGTAGTATGGACATTTTAATGATGTTAATTGTTTCTGTTCATGAGCATAGTATATTTTTTCCATTATCCATGTCTTCTCCAATTTCTTTCTTCAGTGTCTGATAGATTTCTGAGTATAGGTCTTTTAACTCCATGGTTCAATTTATTGTAAGTGGGACTGTTTTTTAAATTTCTCTTTCCGATGGTTTGTTATTGGTGTATAAAAATGCAACTGATTTCTGAATATTAATATTGTAAGCAGCTACTTTAGTGAAATCATTTTATCAGTTCTAATGGTTTTTGTGGAATCTTTAGAATTTTCTATTCAAAATATTATGTCATCTGAAATTAATAATGACAGTTTTGCTTCTTCCTTTCCAACATGGATGCCATTTCTTTTCTTTCTTTCTTTCTTTCTTTCTTTCTTTCTTTCTTTCTTTCTTTCTTTCTTTCTTTCTTTTCCTTTCTTCTTCTTTCTTTTCTTTTCTTTTCTTTCTTTTTCTTTTTTCTCTCTCTCTCTCTCTTTCTTTCTTTCATCAATCTCATTGCTGTGGCTAGGACTTGCAGTACTATGTTGGATAAAAGTGGACATCCTTGTCTTGTCCCTGTTCTTAAAGAAAAAGCTTCATCTTTCACCACTGAGTATTAAGTTAACTGTAGGTTTGTCATAAATGGCCTTTATTATGTTGAGGTATGTTCCTTCTATCCTCACTTTGCTGACAGTTTTTATCATCAATGGATGTTAGATTTTGTCAAATGCTTTTTTTGCATCTGCTGATATTTACCCTCATTTTGTTTATGTGGTGTATCACATAATATCCACAAATATTGAACAACCCTTGCATCCCAGGAATAAATCTCATGTGATCAAGGTGTATGATCTTTTTAATTAATTGCTGAATTTGGTTTGCTAATATTTTGCTGAGGATTTTTATATCTATGTTCATCAGGGATATTGGCCTATAATTCTCTCTCTTTTTTTTAGTGCCTTTGTCTGGTTTTTCTGTCATGGTAATGTTGACCTCATAAAATGAGTTTGGGAGCCTTCCTTCCTCTTTAATTTTTTGGAATAGTTTGAGAAGGATAGGTATTTATTCTTTCTCGAATATTTGATAAAATTCACCAGTGAGGCCATCTGGTCCAGGACTTTTGTTGGGAGTTTTTTGATTGCTGATTTAATTAATAATTAAATGATTAAATGATTAAATTAATAATTAAATGATTAAATGATTAAATAAATAAATAATTAAATGATTGCTGATTTCATTAATAGTTAGTCTGTTCAGATTTTCTGTTTCTTCTTGATTCAGTCTTAAAAATTGTATGTTTCTAGGAATTTATCTGTTTCTTGCATGTGGTCTAATTTGTTGACATATAATTTTTCATAGTATTTTCTTATCATCCTTTGTATTTCTGTAGTATCAGCTTTCACTTCTCTTCTTTCATTTCTGATATTATTTATTTAGGTTCTTTTTTTTCTTGATGAGTTTATCTATTTAGTTTACCTTTTCAAAGAACCAGCTTTTGGTTTCATTGATCTTTATTGTTTTTTGTTTGTTCGTTTATACTTTTTTTTCCTCTCTATTTCATTATTTACTCTCTGATCTTTATTATTTCCTTCCTTCTACTCATTTTGGGCTTTGTTTGCTTTTTTCTTTTTTCTTTTTCTAATTCCTTTAGGTGTAAGGTTTACATTGTTTATTTGAGATTTTTCTTGTTTCTTGAGATAGGCCTATGTTACTATGAATTCTCCCTAAGGACTGCTTTTCCCGTGTTCCATAAATTTTGGGTCATTGTGTTTTCATTTTCATTTGTTTCAAGGTATCTTTTGATTTCTCCCTTGATCTCATTGTTAACCTATTCATTGTTTAGTATCATGTTAGTTAGCCTCTATGTATCTGTGTGTTTTTAAGTTTTCTTCTAGTAATCGATTTCTAGTTTCACACTGTTGTGTCCAGAATAACCAGACCCAACTTGAGTGCTATTAACCAGGAGACAGTTTATTAGCCGGCAGTTGTCCTTGCAAAGGAGCAGCCTCGAAATGCCAAGATACAAGGTTTTTAAGCCCCAAATCCCATTCCTCATTCTGTCTTAAACACAAAGGTCCATCTTTCTCCTATTCACTACCTGTCAACCCACTGGTCAGGTGTGCAAGTGGAAAGTACAGAAGCAGAAAGCTTGTGTTACAATGTTATGTTCCTATGGGTGATTGCCTATGTTCCCATGGACAATAGCCAGTGTTCCCATGGGCGATGGCCAAACAGTAATTTTCAGCTTATATACAATTGATTATTTTTCATGCCACGCAAGCAAGCAGGGTTACACAGGCTAAAATTGGCAGTTAGCGTATGAGCTCATTGTTACAAGTTTCATGATTAACAGAATGTGGTTAGGGGTTCCAGAAACTAGGCCTAAGTTATAGACTTCCTTTGTCCAGTTTCAGGTTTTAATTATTCTTTAACCCTTTCACATTTCGGCAGGCCATTACAACACCACTGTAATCAGAAAAGATACTCAATATGGTTTCAGTCTTAAATTTATTGAGACTTATTTTGTGGCCTAACATGTGGTCTAATCTGGAAAATATTCCATGTACACTGGAAATGAATAGAGATTCTGCAGCTTTGAGGTGAAATTTTCTAAAAATATCTATGAAATTCATCTGGCTTAATGTGTAATTTAAAGCCACTTTTTCCTTGTTGATTTTCTCTCTGAATCATTTATCCATTGAAGTCAGTAGGGTGTTAACATCCCCTACTGTTATTATGTTACTGTCAACCCCTTCCTTTATGTCTGTCAATATTTGCTTTATGTATTTAGATGCTCCTACGTTGGGTGCATAGATGTTTACAAGAGCTACATACTCTTGTTGGGTCCCTCTATCATTATAAAGTGCCCTTTTTGTCTCTTATTACAGCATTTGTTTTAAAGTCTATTTTGTCTGATATAAGTATTGGTACCCCAGATTTTTTTTCATTTCCATTTGAATGGAATATCTTTTTCTATCCCTTTTTTGTCTGTATGTTTCTTTAAATTTAATTAATTAATTAATTAAATTTTTTATGGTGACATTGGTTAATGAAATCCAATAAATTTCAGCTGTACACTTTAACAGTAAGGCATATAAATATTTACACTGTGTGTTCACCGTCCATAGTTAGATTTCTTTCTGTCACCACATATTTGACTCTCTTTACCCCATCTATCTCCCCGCTCCCCTCACCTCCTTGTGTGTGTTTTTTGATCTGAGGTGGGTCTCTTATAGGCAACATCTGTGATTACATGGATGGGTCTTTTTTCTTTTTTTTCCACCTCTTTTATTCCCCTCCACACACACACACTTCCATGGATGTTACCATTTCCCCTTAAGAACTGGATCTCTGAAGTTGGGGTGTCCCCTCCCGCACGCTTGTGGCATGCACCCAGGGCCTGGCACACTCAGGGGGCCTGACGCACCCAGGGTATGGTCCGTGGTTCCACCTGGGGTGCAAACCCAGGACCTTCTGCGTGCAAAGCAGATGTGCTAACCACTACACTACGGAGCCACCCCATGGATGGGTCTTGAGAGTATTATGCTAAGTGACATAAGTCAGAAGGGACAAGAACCATGTGATTTTACTCATATGTAGGATATAAAACAGAAAGCAACAAACAAAACAAACCAATGAACTCAGAGACACAGACAACAGTATGAAGGTTTCCAGCAGGGAAGATGTGTAAGAGGAGGATGAAGGTAAAGGGAAGTCAAATATACAGTGACAGAGAGAGACTAGACTCTGGGTGGTGAGCACATAGTGAACTATACAGTTGATGTATTATAGAACCCAATACATTTAATTTAAAAAATATAATAAAATCTATAATTTTTACTCACCCCTCCATTTGTCATTATTGTTTACTTCATGTGTGTGCGTTTGTCTCTTAATTTATTGTTGTAATTACACATGATCTTTCTACTTTTGTCTTTTGTTTTTTACCACATGATCTTTCTACTTTTGTCTTTTGTTTTTTACATATATATATATATATATATATATATATATATATATATATATATATATATATATATATGGAAAGGGAGTAGAAAAGAAAGCAGCCCCTATACTGGGCCCTATTCAGCTTCTTGTTCCATCAGGTTAAAGAAGACTTTGCGGAAATAAAAGTTGTTTGGAAAAATTCAGGTGTAGTTGATTTGTATGTTGTGATGGGTAGAAGGGATGAAGTGTGAAGACCCCTCACACCCTCCATCTTGTCTCAGACTATGTCCTGGAACCCTGGGGCAGAGAAGGCTCCACTTTTATTCCTGCTTTTTGGGATTGTTGATGGCCACATAGTGATAGAGAACAACAAGCAGGAGAAGCGACACATCCAGCATGTTAGCGAAGATGGCAAGCTACACGTCTGTGATCATCCTGATCAGCTGGGTTTGGCTTCTCTACTTTTGTCTTTTAATGTTTGTACTAGATTTGGAATTGATCGATCTACTGCATTTGTTGCTTGCCTTTGTCGATGAGATATTTTTCTTTCCTATATTTTCTTGTTCTTATTTTGGATCTTATTTTTTCTTTTTTAAAACATCTCTTTAACATTTCGTGTCATACTGGCTTCATGATGATGAAATTCTTTAGTTTCTTCTTGTCTAAGAAACTCTCTCTCCTTTGATTCTAAATGATAGCTTTGCTGGGTAGAGTAATCTTGGTTGTAGATCTTTGCCTTTCATCACTTTGAATATTTCTTTACATTTCTTTCTGGCCTGCAAAGGGTCTTTTGAAAAATAGTTGATTGCTTTTCTCTATCTATTTTAAAAATTCTCTTTGTCTTTAACTTTTGTCATTTTAATTATGATATGTCTTCGGGTGGGCCTCATTGGATTCATTTTGTTTGGGATTCTCTGTGCATCCTGGACTTGTATGTGTGTTTCCTTTACCAGGTTAGGGAAATATTAAGTCATTAATTTTTCAAATAGGTTTCAATCCCTTACTCTCTCTCTTCTCCTTCTGGTACCCTTATGATATGAATGTTGTTATGCTTTATGTTGTCCCAGAGTCCCCTTAAACTATTCTCATTTTTGAGAGGATTCTTTTTTTCTTGTTGCTATTCTGATTGGGTGTTTTCTGTACCTTGTCTTCCAGATTGCTGATTCAATCCTCTGCTTCAAGCAATCTGCTGTTGATTCCCTCTAATATAGTGTTCATTTCAGTTGTAGTCTTCAGTTCCGATTGGTTCTTATTTATATTTTCTATCTCCTTTTTTATGTTGTCTATCTCTTTAAGTTCTCACTGAATTATTCTATTCTACTCTCAAGTTCCGTGTGCACCCTTGTAACCAGTGTTTTGAACTTTGCATCCGGTAGATTGCTTGTCTCCATTTTGTTTAGTTCTTTTTCTGGAGTTTCATCCTGTTCCTTCATTTCAGACACATTTCTTTGTCTCCTCATTTGGGCTGGCTCCCTGTGTTTGTTTTTATGTATTTGGTAGATCTGTTATTTCTTCTAGTCTTGACAGAGTGGCCTTATGTAGGTGTCTTGTGGGGCTCAGTGCCACAGTCTCCCTGGTGACCTGAGCTGGGTGCTCCAGGTGTGTCTCTTCTGTGGGTTATGTGTACCCTCCTGTTATAGTTGGGCCTTGACTGCTGCTGGCATGTCAGTGGGTGGGGTTGACCCTTAGGCTGACTGGCTGTGAGGGCTGGCCACAACTATAGTACATGATTTGTTGTGCAGGGGTTGACCCCATAGAGAGGAAGTAGCATTAGCAGGGATCTGGTACCAGCCAAGTTCACTTCGCCATCATTTTGGTTGTGTAGTTTGTTAGATGGGGTTCTAGTGAGTTTTCAAGCTGGCCACTGGGAAGGGCTCTGATTTAGGCCCAGTGCAACTGCCACTTATGCAGGGCTTAGGGCTATTTGGTAGGAGCTACAAAGTGACCTGAAGTTGTTTGTCACCTGTGCTGAGATTGGAGGCCCCTGGGAGGTTAAGCTGTGAACTGAGGCTGGCAGCCACTTGTGCTGGGCTTATACACTGAGGCCAGCCACTGTTTATGGCATTTGTGGACTTTTGAGTGTGTAGCACAAGCTGAGGGTGGCTTACATTTGTGAGATTTGTGGGCCTTTGAGAGAGTCTGCAGCTCAAGCCTAGGGCACTTGTCTAGGGTTTGTGGTCCTTTGAGTGTCTGCAGCATAAGCCGAAGCAGGCTGCTTCTGTGGAGGAACCACTGGAAGAAGCTTGGGCTGGGCAAGCAAGTTGTCTGAGTCAGGGTCTCAGGGAATCACTAGGATAGGGGAACTATGTTAACTAGGTTAATAGAAAGCACAGATTTGGTGCCAGCTGGTTGGGAGGAAGGGAGCTCAACAAAAACAGTGGTACCTGTTGAAGAGAGCTTCTCTCACCCCTGCTCCTCCAGCCCTCTCCCTGAAGTTAGTCAGTTTAGTTCCTTTCCATATGTCCCTGGTGCTCTTTGAGCTGCTGCACCTGTGTGGAGCTCAGAGCAAGTGAGTTTGTGGGAAGGCCCTTTAAGGTCTGCGCCTTGATCTCTAGCAGCCCTTTGTCTCTCTAGGACATAAGCCCCACTGTTTTTCACAGCCAGCTGTTATGGGGACTCCTGTTCTCAGCACTGGTACCCGAGGCTGGGGAGCCTGGTGTGGGGCAACTCATCATTCCTCAAGGGAGACCGCCATAGCCGAGATATCCCTCCTATTTCTTAATTACCATACTGTGGATGTGGGACTAGCCCATTCCACATCTCTGCCCCTTCTACCCGTCTCAACATGGCTTCTTTATATCATTAGTTATACGAATTCTGTTCAACTAGTCTTCAGGTGTTTCTCTGTGATGGTTGTTCTCTAATTTAGTTGTAATTTTGATGTGATCATGGGAAGAGGCCATCTCAGAGTTAATCTATTCTGCCATCTTGACTAGGAGTCCATGTTGTTCAGTTCTTTCTTAGTGTTCTTACTTGGCATTTGTTCTGTCTCGATTTCAACACCCAATGGTGTATGATCTGATGGGATAGTTATCTAAGGCACCTTGATCAAGAGGGTACACATAACCCACATGTCATAAGGTAAGTCAGTAGCAGGCTCCCCTCTCTGGAATTTGAACTGTTAGCAGAGTGATGAAAATGGCTGGAGTGGTACTTTCAGGATGAGAATGTTGATTCTGTGGGACAATTAGAGCTACTGGTTACTGGTCTTTAAAGACTGTACTTCAAGTGTCCTTTATTCCTGTGAGTATTCCTATATCCTTCAAATAAATTGCCCTTTTTTAACCTAAATTTACCAGAGTTGTTTCCTATGGCTAATAACCTAGGAATCCTCATTCTTTAAGTCTTAGCTTATGTCAGCTTTTCAGAGAGGTTTTAATGACAATCTTACACAATATAGCTCTCTCCTTTAATTCTCAAATTTTTTTTCTGCATATGTTAGGATAATCTTATAGCTTTTCATTTTTAATGTGGTGAATCATATTAACACATTTTATAATGTTATCTGACATTAAGGAATAAATACTAGTCATTTTTTAAAACTTTGCCAGTTTTAGTTTATTAGTGTTTTATTTGGGATTTTTGCGTATTCATTCAAAATGAGATTGGCCTATAATTTTTCTCACTTGTATTCTCTGTGTTGTTTTATCAAGGTTATACTACCTTCATAAAATTAGTTTAAGAGCTTTCCTTTTGATTCTATGAAACAGTTCATAAAAATTTTATTATCTGTTCCATGAGGGAATGATGAACTCACCTTCAAAACCTTCTAGAGTTGATTTTTGAGGGGGAGGGTTGCAGATGAGTACTGTTTAAATTTCCTTTTCCTGCTTATGTTTTCTACATCTTCTTAGGTGTTTGGTAAGTTAAACCCCTTTTTTTGGAAATTGTCCATTTACTATTTTTTTCACATTTATTATCTAAGGCTATTTATAGTTTTTACTTAGAATTAAAAAAAATTATAGTGAAATCTAATATTCTGGTCATGCCACTTTGATATTTGTTGAGATTTGTGTTACACCATAATATACTGCCATTCTGGGCAAGATTCTATGTGTGCTTGAAAATAATGTTTACAGGGTTCTCTATGTGTGCCCTGTGTTGTTTAAATATTCTATATTCTTACTAATTTTTTGTCTGCTGGATTTATCAGTTAAAATGGTATATAAAATTTATCAGTTAAAATGGTATATAAAATTCTGCTATGATTGTGGATTTGCCAACTTTTCTTTGTAAGCTTGTCAATTCTTTCTTTAAATATCTTGAGGCTATGTTTCTACATGCATATTGGTTCGAGATGCTCATAAATTCTTTGCAATTTTTTATTATCATTTAATAATTTGATTTATCCTAATAACTGTACTTTTGACTTTAGGTCTGTCTCTTCCCTCCCCCCACCTTGCTAGCAATACAGCTATACCAGCTTTCATTTGGTTATTTGCTTTGCAAATCTTTCTCCCTCATTTTTACCATCAACCTCTCAGTGTTTTTAAGTTTTAGTATTATGTCATGCTGAAAGAATATAGCTGACAATCTATCTTTTAACTGGCAAGTTAGCTCCATTTACCACTTTTAGAGATTATTGATATGTTTCTTCTATCTCATTTCGTATTTGCCATCTATAATACCTTTAATTTGTTCCTTTCCCACCCCTTCTTACCTGCTTTCTATTGAGTAATTATGTTTTTTAATTTCCTTTTTAAAACCTACTGGTTTGAGGATTATACATAATTTCTTTTTTCTCCATACTTTCTTGCATCTCACCCTTTCTTTTTAGGTTCAATTTTCAACTTTTTAAAGACATCCTTTAGAAGTTCTTTCAGTAAAATTTTCTTAGGAATAAATGCTGTTTTTCCTCTGAAAATGTCTTTATTTTGCCCTCAAGTTTAAATGATAGCTTAACTTGACATACAAGTCTAGGTCAACTATAATAATTATTTTATTTTAGCATTTGAAGATTTTGTTTTCATTGACTTTCAGTGTCTTTTGTCGCTGTTGAGGAGCTAGTCTCTATTCCTTATAAGAACAATACTTTTTTTTTTTCTGCTTAGGTACTTTTGTTTTTCTTCGATCTTTAAATTTCACTACAATGTACCTCGATATGAATTTATTTTGTGTTTCTTTAGGGTATATTCCCTGGATTGAAATTATTTTTCAGCCTTCCTAGGTAAAGCCAATTTGTTTCCAAAAGTGACTGTATAGATTCCTACTTCTGAGTTATGACTTTTTGTATGCATATTTTGTAATACCTTTGCTAGAAAATAGAATTCCTTTGAATGTCCAAAACAAGAAAGGAAAAGCTGAAATTGTGTGTCAGTCACTTTAGATATAAGAGAGGGGGAAACAACTCATCAAGGGAAATAATGACCAGGTCATTTTTTAAGGCATTTAACTTTAAACAGACATGTTTTGGGTCTGAAATTTCTCAATTACTTGAAAATAAACTTTTGAAAAGCCCTTCTGACTGATACCTGGTTTTTTGTGTTGTGTACCTTTTGTTACCATTTGGGCCATCCAAAATCCACCGTCACCCCAGCAGCATTGAGGGGTTCCTCGGTTCTTCCCCACTAACTCAGTAAAGAATTACAGGTCAGCGAGATTTAGAAAAAGTAAGGTTTATAGAAAGCACAATTTTAAAAGGAGACAGGACATGCCAAAGAAGGCTGCAGCTCCGTGGAATTTGGAATTTGGGACAAATGATAGAGTATGGTCCAAGAGAGAGGCAGGTTTCAGTGAAGAGAGCTGTAACCTCATGGAAGTGGGGAGGTCTGTATTATATTAGGACTATGATGGGAGGTTACAAAGGTGATCCTAGGTGATTGGCATGTGAGGTCATTTTGATTGACATTTGACTGTTTTATGACTCTCTGCCTACTGTGTATGCAGTTACCTAGAATTTAGTCTGTTATAATTAGATTCATGAACTTCTAGGCATAGGCATGACATTATAATGTTGGTAATAATGAGGCTGAGGTGAAAAGAAGGTCAGAGTAGTCCTTACTTCCCAAGTGTTTGTGGCCAGATTAAATCAGCTATAGATTTATGGCCCTTCATTCTTTTGTTCCTCAGGATTCAGGGTTGATTTATAACTATAAAATGGGTGTTTCAGGGAGGTCCTTAAGGGAGGTCTTCAAAGGAAGTTTCTATGGTTATAGAGCTGGGTCTTCACTCCTATTTTCATGACTACCTAATTACCTAACACTTTAACTTACTATCTTACAAAATAAACTTATTCATTAGCTTAGAACTTGGTAAAGAAATGGGAGTCTCTTCTAACGTTTGACCAAAAGTTTCCTAAAAGTTTTTAGAAGTTCTCTTTAATACTTTTTCAAATGTACCTACTCCATTTGTTGAGGTAAGAAATGTTGAAACCCATAGAGAAATTTTATAAGCGTTTATATTTGAGCCAAACTGACAACGATGTTGGGAAGCAAGATCTCAAACGCTTCTTAGACTAACAGTTTTGTGGTTTCTTCTATGCATTTGAAATTAAGAAGGGAAGTAAGGAAAATGGAAAGGTTAGAGGAAGCAAGGAGAGGGGATAGATTACAGGATAGTTAACAAGATTTTGTGCCCTGCAAAGGGTATTACTTCCGGCATTTCAAAGGTGGGTTAACCTAGATGCACAAGAACAATTAACGGGGCTTGCTTAAAAACCTTTCACTAAAGAAGTTATATGACTACTCACCATGACAGTTCCAGTTAGGAATTCATGATCAGATCACCCTATGAAGTTACCTTTTATAGAATCTCTCTTTTTTTTTGTCCACACATAGCATTCCTGTGGATTCTCTATAGATTCTATTCTTTAATCACAGTAACAATTTTATTTTCTTCTTTTCAAAGTGAAAATAGATTTTTATCTGATTCTAAAATTACCTTTAAAAAATTCTAAATATAATAATGCCTAGAGACAAAAGTTAAATGTCTCTGGTTGATCTTAGCGCTTAAAGAGACTGCCTGTATTCATATTTTAGGGAGAACTATTTCTAGACCATTTTAGACAACTAGGTAATTGAGTATTGTCACCAAACTCAAGCGGTTCATTTTGCCTGCACATGTCAAAGCCAAAAGACATATAAACAAGAGTTTGCAGCGAAGAAAGTAAAGATTTATTTAAGGAAATGGCACCAAGCCCGGAGACACAGGTGAGCTAGTGCTCAAAGACTCAGCTCCCAGTGGCGTCCAGGAGATAGGATATATGGGGGAAAATTCCTTAGTCATGGTAGCTAAGGGAGTTGGGATTGTGGGTTCTACTGATTCGTTAGGGCTAGGGTAGGAGGCAGTTGAGCATTGCATCAGATCCTGATGTTAGTCATGGTTTGTTCTGTCCGGTTTCAAGGGGATGCTGGTAGGGAGGGTCCTTGGCTTTCATGGGTGTGGAGCTGCAAGATGTTATCTTTAGTTTGATCAAACTGTTTCTGTGGTCAACAGATCTGAGCCTTTGTTCCTAAGACTGCTTGATGCTGAACTAAGGGCTTAAAGATTAAGGGAGTGGTCTTGGCAGTATGCAGAAGGATGAGTAAAGAAAAGAAGCAAGTGAGCCCAAGGCCAGTTTGAATCAAGGAGAGAAAGACGAGAAAAAGTCATTTTAAAGAAGTAAAGATTTGCTCGATTTCAGTATCTTGTTTTTTAGTTGTTGCTCTTACAATATTTTGGAGGTAGGAAATTCTACAATGTTACATGTTGTCTGTACTTTTAGGAGGTTTTAAAAAGAACTGTCAAACACAAAGTCCTAAATGCTAATTTTCTTTTATTTGTTTTTATAAGGAGAAAATTAGCGGCTATTAGTATCATGTGCCATGTTAACCCTTATGTTCTTGAAAACCATAATTAAGGTATCTATCAGCTTTGCTGTCTAACCTACTTTTAAAAAGGTAGTATGTTTTTCCAATCTATTTTCTTCCAATTTGCCTTCATTCAACACAGTGTGGAGAATAAATGCTTCTGCAGGGTGTAGTACCATTAGTCTGCCTAAATGCAGTACAAATAGCATATTACCTTGTTCATAACTGAAAGAACTATATCAATGTGATCTGAAGAGCAGAATAGTCAGATTAAAATGTTCTATTCTCACGGTGCCTTTATTTAAATAATAAACCTCTTTATTCTTTTTTTTAACCTGTAATATGTGAAGATTATTATTTTTTGCCTTTTTCAATGTCATACAAGAAATCTGACTATAAAACCAATTTGAGAATTTAATGAAGAAATGCTTATAGATATTGTAGCTATGTTAACACTTAATTACACTAGCCTTCATAGTAATATTCCCAATTTTGACTTTTATTTATGACTATCTTAAAAGCTGGACTGTTTATTAAGTGTTAAATATCTTTACAACTGGTGAAATTTAAGAATATATAGAATATATAGTCATAGAATACATAGAAAGAAAATGATTTTGATGCCCTACATTTGTTCTTGTATTGTAACTGGACTTAAAATTTTTTTTTGTATTTAAATTTTATTGTAGTAGGTAATATTCGCAAGATTCAAAATTCAAAGGCACAAATGGGTACACAGTAGGGCAAGAGTCTTCCTCCCATTTCTGTGTTCCAGCCACTCAGGTCTTTCCAGAGCGATCAAGGTTACAAGTTACAGCCAATGGTATTCCACAGGTGTTCTCTGTGGTAGCCCACTCTAGGTCCTCCTATGTTTTAAAGATGAGGTTGAAGGATGTAAAGGCCTTTTAAAGGCGTCCTATTTTAAAATAAGGCGCCATATTTTGAGGCAGAAGCAAGACCAGAATCTAGGTCTCCTGGTATTCTAATCTAATACAGGACTCTGCAATCTCTGCATTAAGCCCATTGCCTCTAAACTGCTAGTGGCAATTGGTTTATCAGTGCGGATGATCTAATCCGGGTCATTTAAATCTCAAAGTAGTTTGGTTTAAGATTGGAATACCGGAGACAAGAACAGGGACGGGATAGTTTATCATAAGGGCTGTAGGGTAACAGATTTCTTGGTTCATCAAAAGGAGGCAAAAGTTTTTAAAAGGCTGACCTAGGGCTTAATCATACGGTTTGACTTTTGCTGAATCTCAGGATGGCGCGTGTCAGGCCCAGAGTGCTGACGTCAGCACGGCTCCCAGCCAGGCGTGGGAGGACTCGCGTTCAACCCTCTGGCTACTCGTACCTCTAACAACGTGACCTCGACTCTAAGGCGTTGGCCTTGATCCCATCTATCCCAATCTCAGCTTGGATACCGTGCAGAAGTGGTGAGGCCTCGTCCTCGCCTCTTCAGCCGGTCGGGTGAGTGTGGTGCAGGGAGAGACGCGCTGGCACCAGAGCCAGGTCCGCCCAGGGGCAGCCTGCCAGTTGGGTCTCGGGTTCCTACGGCCCAGCAGCCAAAGCGGACCCGGCTGGCCTGGGCCGCTTGGTCTGGACCCTCCTGACCCCCATGGCCTCTACTTCTGGGAGTATAAGGGGGTATATCGGCCAGTCTGCTCCTTCCCGCGTCAAGAGCAGATCTTTCAGCGACGCTCCAGAAGTCTGCCCCACCCTGCCCTTCCCTCCAGGGAAGACCGATCACGCGGCCAAGAACGCGACTCCACGAACAGGGAATTTCTCTGCGCCGGCCTCAACAGGGAAAGAGACTGGGCGTGAGAGTGGGAAGGAGCCTTAGCAAGCAGCTTTATGGCCCAATGGCTTTTTTCTGCCTTCGGGTATGGGCCAATGAGGCGCGCGGGGCGGGACTTCCGTCTCGCCTCTAGGTTGTTGTCCCTGCTTCGACGTCAGGCTGTGGGAGTCGGTGAATATTCAGTCTTGCAGTCCGGGGAGGAACTTCTTCCGCAGCGATGCGGCGGGTGAGCCTGTTTATGTTGCGGGATCAGGCTTCCAGGTAAGAACCTCTCCGGCCTTCCAGCGGCTGGGCGGCGGGTTGTCCTCTCAGGGCCTGGCTGGGAGAACACACCCTCTCGCCGGCTCTCGAGCTCTGAGGCGGCCCGACTGCTCAGGTCTTTGCTACTCCTGCCCAGGCTGGGCGCGGAGGAAATTAGGCTTTTTGCAAAAGGTTATAAAGCCCTGCTTTGGGAAGACCTAGTTCTTCCACATCCCCGTACCGTTTGTTTGTATCTGAAGTTGTTAGTTTATCCTTTTGGCTTCTCACATTCCCCTGCTGAGGTAGCAGGAGCCTGGGAAGATATTTGGGAAGTCTCTTGGTCAGGTACTTACCGCAAAGTCCCCGAGAGAAATTGCTTGATTTTAGTTGAGGGAACTCTTTAATCTTTGAAAATAAAGAGGGCTGTCACCTCCTTTCTTTCTAACCTTTTAATCCCTCCTTCTATCCCTCCATTCCCAACTGGAAACTCAGATTGAAGGTGGGACGTGACTCTGCTAGGGACAGATTCCACGCACCATCACTTAAAGTCAGCAGCTCTGTCAGGACGCTTACTGAGTTGGCATACTGATGAAAGAACTCTGTACCAGAGAGGGAGTGGGCAGACACTGAAGCCAAGCCATTCCAGAAGCACTCACGCAACTTTGGTGGTAACCATTGAGTATCTCTGCCAGCTTTTGGTAAATTCTTCTCTTTTGTCCTAATTTAGCAATTGTAAATTTCCAAAAACCTATCCTTTCATCCTCAGTTTCAGCACCGAGCCACTCAGGTGCTCTGTTGTTGCCCCAAACCTGCCTGTTAATTGTTTGTTCCTGGTGCTGCAGGAACAGTGAAAACTAATGCATTTCTTTAAAAAATGATCTGTTCTCTGAGGAGAGCATCTACAGTTTTTGATTACAATTTAAATAAGATGGGCGTGCCACCAAAGAGTTCTAGTAGAGAAACAGATCAATTCAATTTTTAAGGAGGGGCTTTGAAGGTTTTAATCTATTTAAGGACAATTTTTAATGGATAGAGATTAACTTCACTTCAGAGTATCAAAACTGGACTGTGGTAGCAATAAAAAAAACTTTAAAAGAATGTAAGAATTGTAGTGCAATGCTGTTGTGCGGGGACATGGGAACTTACTAATGGATTGGAATCAATTTAATGCATTGACATTAACATTAGAAAGAAAGAGAAAAAGATATCAGAGGACATCCTATGGAATAGAGTAAATATTTAATGAAGCTTTTGTTTCTTTTTTTTTTTTTAAGCGTGTGTATGAAGAAGAGGATGTAAATGTATACCATATTATTGTGGATTATGGCTAAATGCTGGGTCCCAAATTTGGGAGTCAGGCTGCGTATAGCCTTCAGCTCTGCCACTTACTAATTATGTGATATTATTTGTAAATAAGGGAAGAATTGTAAGAATTAATTGAAATAAAATGTCTGTTACATAGTTAAGATTCAAAATTTTTTTTTTTTAAATGATTGGATAGAAGCCCAGTTTTTGTGTAAGGAATGACAACTGCTTTATTAATTTTTTTATCTTTGCCTGTATTCAAAGACAGCTAGCTTGATGTCTCCATGTATCATAGTAAATCATATAGACAGAATCTTGGTTTGTGAGATTTAATGCTTGAAGGGTTTGGAGTAAATTCTCATCTATCATTGTTTAAAGCGTTTTGGAGGGCCCTAAACTGTTAGTATTCAGCACCCTTCCTTTGATGTTTTTCAGCATCCCAGAGTAACAGATTTATCAGAAGTTTTTCAGGCACTAATTTGAGAAAGTAAGGGCAGGAATAAGGGGATAGATTTATATCTTCAAGTTAAATTGGATAGGAAGACATTTTATATTTTATAGTTCTTGATGTAGAGATGTATGAAAAGAAATGGCTTGGTCAGATGTCATGGTAGACTTTATGTTGATATGACCTAAAAACAGTTGGTGTTTAAATAAAAAAGTATGATTTTGGACATTTTAAAATCTGGGAATTAACAGAAGGCAAAATGAGTTTGAATCAAAATGGTGTTTTGCCTCATTTGACATATTACTACCATATGGCATTGCATACAGTAGTTTCACATAAAAAAGAGAAGGTTGGATAGAAGGTTGGTAAGCATTGTTAGTTTTCTCAAAAGTGGAAACAATAAGCAAGTGAATTTCTTTTCGTAAAGTATGGTGGTTAATCATTGTTTAAGAATTCATGTATCCTGTATATATTTATTGAGCATATGTAAAAATATAGTATTAAGCTTTGGCAGAGCTTTTACATTATGCAAAAGTTGATTAGAGAACAGTGAGAACATATAATTGGTATTGTCAGTTTACATTAGTATATAAATAGCAACAACAGTAATAATAGCTAACGTTGTTTTCTGTGGGCCAAATACAATTCTAAGCACTTTGTATTATCTCATGTAATTCTCACTATTGTCAGTCATGGTAGCTAGTGGTATTATCTTCTTTTTATAGATGAGGAAGGCATCACAAATATGGAACTTGCTGAGTTCACACAGGTTGTTAGTGGAGTAACTGGAATTTGCACGGAGGTATTCTGACTAAAGCCTTCTGTCTTGTTTTATTAAAAAATACAGAACACTATGGGATTATTTTGGATTCTTTACTTGCTGGTTTGGATGACCTTGGGTAAGCTCCTCTGGCCCTCAGTTTCCTCAACTCCTTCCTCAGAAATGTAGCGTTAAGCCATTATGTTTCTGTGGGGATTAGGATAATTTTTAAAGCACTGAACAGTTTATGTATTCAATAAATGATATGCCTAAACTGGTATTCTTTCATTGAGGATGTGGCCATTCGAAATATTGTTAGCAGTTAGAGAAGGATGGGAGAAGAAAGCTAGTTCTACATAAGGACACTGCCCAATCAAAGATGTAGAGGTAGGAAAGCAGAGAACATTTGCCAAGGTTGTATGTATAAGGAATGGGCTAGTAAGGATACATAGATAAAGATTATGGAGATCCTTACATGACAGGCTAAGGATTTTGTACATGATTCTTGGTTGAAAAGAACCCCTATTTATGGATATTCATCTGGAACAGAAGTCCAGTGAAGGACTGGAGGTAGGCATACCACAGAGTTTAATTACAATAGTTGAGGCAAGAAGTGATGGTGGAATTGTAGTCAAGGTTGTAGATCTGAGAAATGTTGACACTGACGTGGGGGAATGGGCCTAAGACAAATTTTTAGGAGGATAGTATTGCTTTGAACAAAAATAAAGATATTATGATGAAGAATAGGTTTTGGTGGAAGGAGATTAGGAGGAGAATTTATTATAGGGATTTTAGATTTGGAGCTGAGGAGTAGTTCAGATGTTTGGAAATGTAAAATGAGAACTGGGAGCTTGGTGTATTCCATAAAAACGGAAGAGACAAGATTGCTCACATTTTGAGGAAATAGTCTAAAGCAGTCATCTTTCACAGTAGTGATGTGACTCCTGAAGGTCCTCAGAAATGCAAATTTTTCACTTGATAGAGATGTACCTGCTCTTTTTCCCTGTGTCTTATTTCTTATCCTGGGAAGACAGGAGGGAACATTTTGGAAACCTACCTAGGAAGGTTCTTATATTATTTCAAAAGAGAGCCAATAAATGAGAGGCTCACTAAAACTTGGAAAGATGCTGTGATTTTTTAATATAGGGCCTGGCATTTATACACACAGTTAAATTTTGAATTGTAACATCTCCAGATTTGTTTATTTTTGTCATCCCCTCTTTGTTACCCTCAATTGATTCAGAGAATCGTAGTGCAGTGCTTGTAATGGGGCAACAATCAAGAGGAGACCTAGAGAGATTGTATCCTACTTATAGCTAAGATTGTGGGAGAAAAATCTCAAAGGATAAGAGAAGGCCACATGCTGTGGTGGGAAGAATAGAGATTCTATGACTGAATTCCTGTGCCACCCATTCTCTGACTGAGTTTTCTCATTCCGTAAAATAATGATGATGGTAATACCAATCCAGACTTGTTGTAAGAAAGAAAGAAAAACATCTGGAGACATTTTAAACTGGAAAAATGGCTCAAGTCTAAGTAGTAGAGGGACCTGTAGGTTTCCTCTCTTTGCAGATTTTCTAGAGTTTGGTACAGTTGGATGGGGCATGATATTGAATTAAACAGTATAATTTATCCATGGTTGAACTATTTTTAGTTTCTTGTAATGCAAGGCCTGAGTAACTAGCCAATTGAATAAAAAATTGACCATTAGGTACAAGCAATAGGACAAGGAAAGATTTGCATATTCTGTCATATCATTGTTGGGAACATTACATGGATCCTACTTATGAGTTTTTCTATAGCATTCATTCAGTCAACAAATATTTATTAACTACTTTCTATGTCAGGTACTGTTGTTCTAGGTGCTCAGAGTATATATATCAGTGAACCAGAGACAAAAATGCTTGACTTCACAGAGCTTCTAGTGGGAGAAATAAGGTATATTTTAATAATAGAAATAATTTGATTTTTCTTATGCTTTATTTATAAAATCACAATTTTAAATAGATGATAATAATGAGCACTATACCAGATTGTTCCTAATTTTGTAGAGCAGTTTGAAGGAAGGGACTATGCCATTCTTACTTGTGTGTCTATTTCCCTTTCTTTCCAATGGAATGACTTAGATGTATTTAATACTCAACAAATATAGGTACTCATTAAAAGTTTATGATGGGGTGAAGGAGATTATGTTAAGGTGGGGGCCAGATCTTAGAGATAAAGGAATCAGTTAAATGTAGCAAGTATTAAGGACCTGTGTACTCAGTAGGTCGAAGGTGGGGAAAAAGAAAGGGTGCTGTGAATTGCATTGTCTGGCTTGTCTATGAGGTTGAAATGGAAATAAGGTTATATTATAGCTGAAAGCATCAACATTAAGGGAATCTGGGTATTACCAAGTTGCTCACTAATTAGCTGGGTGACTTTGCATAAATAACTTGACCTCTCAGTTCACTTCCTTATTTGTAAAAGAGGTAGTTGAAATTTTCCAGTTTAAAAATCTGCTTTTAAGACTTTTTTACAAAATGTCTATTGCAGTGATACTTCATTTTACCAGTGTGGATAAAATAAAGCTGATCATGAGCTTCCATTGAATAATAAGACTAAATTTATAATCTTAGTTAAAGAACTAGATGTTTGAAGAAAGATGCTGACAAAATTAAATTAATGTTATCTATTTGATGTTATTTACTAATAAGACCACATTGTAATTTTAGAAAAACAAAGCGAAATATAGACTAAGGTATATTTTTCCCTTTTGTATTATGTAGAAAAAATAAACCATAATATTTTACACATTAATAATGGATCTTAATAGTTATTCATACTTTCATACGTTAGTTTTACAATAGCCTTTGATTATTGTGCTAGGTGCTGAGTATACCATTCCAAAAAGTTATAGTCCCTAGCTTCAAGGAGCTTAAAGAATAATGGGTGTGATGAAAAATTTAAATTAGTTTTGTTGTATTGTGGTGGCATAGAGAAGACATAGTGAGAGGCTGGGAGAAGAAAAAGTTTATATGGTTAGAGAAGAAAGACTGAGAAAGAATGGCAAGGGATAAAGCTGGAGTCATAGGCAGAGTCATTTATGAAGAACTTTTCTGTGGTAAGTCTCAATTTCGTTTTGAATTTTATTCTGAAAGTCGTTTAATATTTTAAGAAATTTTTGTGCAGGGAATAGCATGATCAAACATTTTTATAGCTACTTTTAAATTCTTTTCTATCTAGTTCCTAAACACTTTTATCACTCCAAAATAAAACCCTGTACTCATTAAGCAGTTACTTCCTATTCCCTCCTGCCCCTAGGCCCTGACAACCACTAGTCTGCTTTCTGTTTCATATGGATTTCATGGCTATCTCATATTTATTCTGGAAATCTCATGTAAATAGAATCATACATATTGTATAGTATACACCACACTTTATCCACTCATCCGTTGGTGGACATTTGAGTTCTTTTTCCTCTTTGGCTATTGTGCATATTGTTGCTGTGAACAATCATGTACAAGAATTTGTTTGAGTGTCTGGTTTTATGTTTTTTGGTTATATACCAGTTGTGCAATTGCTGGATCATTTGGTAATACCATGTATAGCTTTTTTGAGGACTCACCAAATTTTTCCAGTGACTGAACCATTTACATTCCACTGGCAATGTACGAGGGTTCCAGTTTCTCTACATTGTTGTCACCAACACTGTTCTTTTCTATTTTTTTTTTTGTAAAAATATCGTCATTATTGTGAGTATAAAGTGGTATCTCCCTGGCTTTGATTTGCACTTCACTACTGAAGTTGAGCATCTTTTCATGTGCTTGTTAGCCATTTGCACTTCACTACTGAAGTTGAGCATCTTTTCATGTGCTTGTTGGCCATCTTCTTTAAAGAAATGTCTATTCAAGTTCTTTGCCCATTTTTAAATTGGCAAAAAAATTGGCAAAAAATTGCCTTTTGGGGTTATGTTTTTTATATATTCTGGTAACTAGACCCTTACCAGATAAATGATTTGCAAATATTTTCTTCTATTCTGCGGGTTGTCTTCACTTGTTTAGTAATACCCTTTACTACATAAAAGTTTTAAATTTTGGTGAAGCCCAATTTATTTTTGTTGTTCATGCTCGAGGTATCATATATCGAAGAATCCATTGCCTGAATTCAAGGTCATGAAGATTTACCCCGGTTTTCTTCTAAGAATTTTATCATCTTAGCTCCTATATTTAGGTTACTGAACCATTTTGAGTTAATTTTTATATATAGTATGAGTTAGGGGTACAACTTCATTGTTTTGCATGTCAATGTCTATTTGCCTCAGTATCACTTGTTAAAGAGACTATTATATCCTCATTGAATGGTCTCGGCATCTTTGTTGAAAATCAACTGACCATAGATGTATCGGTTTCTTTCTGGACTCTCAATTTTATACCTTTGGTCTACATGTCTATCCTTATGGCCATACCACACTGTTTTGATTATTATAGCTTTATACTAAGATTTTGATATTGGAAAGTGCGAGTGCTCCAGCTTTGTTCTTTTTCTGTATTGCTTTGACTGTTTGGGGCCCCTTGCAATTCTATGTGAATTTGAAGATTGACTTTTCCACTTTTGCATAAAAAGCTATTGGAATTTTGATAGGGAAGTTATTGAATCTATATTGCTTTGGATAGTATATGTTATCAATTTAACAATAGTCTTCTAATACATGGTATATCTTTTCCATTTGTTTAGGTCTTTGATTTCATTTAGTAGTGTTTTCTAGTTTTGAGTGTACTAGTCTTTCACCTCTTTTTTCTTTTTCTTTTTTTTTTAAACCCATGCCCCACTTCCCTTTTGGCAACCATCGGCTTCTTCTCTATATCCTTTGGTCTGTTTCTGTTTTGTTTTGTTTATTCATTTGTTTTATGTTTTTAGATTCCACAGATAGGTGAAATTATATGGCATTTGTCTTTCTCTGACTTATTTCACTCAGCATAATATCCTCTAGGTCCATCCATTTTGTCACAGATGGCAAGATTTCATTATTTTTTATTGGTGAGTAATATAGATTTCACATCTTCTTTATCCATTCATCTATTGATGGATATCTAGGTTGCTTCCATATCTTGGTTTTTAATAGTAATGCTGCAATGACTATAAGGGTACACATATCTTTTTAAATTAATGTTTTTGTTTTCTTTGGAAAATACCCAGAAGTAGAATTGCCAGGTCATATTATAGATGTAGTTTTAACTTTTTGAAGGAATTTCCATACTGTTTTTCATAGTGGTTATATCAGTTTACAATCCCAATAACAGTGTATGAGGGTACCTTTTTCTCTACATCCTCGTCAACATTAGTTTGTTGATTTATTGATGATAACCATTCTGACAGTTTTGAGGTGATAATCTCATTGTCCTAATTTGCATTTCTCTGATGATTAGTGATATTGAGCATCTTTTTATATATTTATAGGCCATCTGTATGTCCTCTTTGGATAAATGTCTATACAATTCTGCTCATATTTAAATTGGATTATTTGTTTTTTCAGTGTTAAGTTGTATGAGTTCCTTATATAGTTTGGATATTAACCCCTTATATGATGTATCATTGGTGAATATCTTCTCCCATTCAGAAGGTTGCCTTTTTGTTTTGCCGATGGTTTCCTTCGCTGTGCAAAAACCTTTTAGTTTGATGTAGTCTCATTTGTTTATTTTTTTTTCTTTTGTTGCCCTTGCTCATGGAGACATATCCAAAAAAATATTGCTAAGACTGATGTCAAAGGATTTACTGCCTCTGTTTTCTTCTAGGACTTTTATGGTTTCAGGTCTTACATTAAAGTCTTTGATCTTTTTTATTTTTGTATATGGTGTAAGAAGGTGGTCCAATTTTATTTTTTTACATGTATTTGTTCAGTTTTGACAACACCATTTATTGGAGAGACTGTCTTTACCCCATTGTATATCCTTGTCTTCTTTGTCATGGGGTAATTGACCATATAAGTGAAGATTTATTTCTGGGTTCTCTGTTCTAGTTTATGGATCTATCTATATATTTGTTTTTATACCAGTATCGTACTGTTTTGATTATTATAACTTTGTAGTAAAATTTTAAATCTGGGACTTGTTACCTCTCACTTTGTTCTTTCTCAAGGTTTCTTTGGCTGTTTGGGGTCTTTTGTGGTTCCGTGTAAATTTTAGGATTAGTTCTAGTTCTGAGAATAATGCAGTTTACCAATGTAATAGGAGTTGCATTGAATCTGCATATTGCTTTAGGTAGTAAAGACATTTTAATAATATTATTCCTTCTAATTTATGAACATGGTATATTTTTTCCATTTATTTATATCTTCCTCAGTTTCTTTCTTTAATGTCTTTAATGTCTTACAGTTTTCAGAATACAGGTCTTTCTCCACTTTGGTTAAAATTTTCCAGATATTTTATGCTTTTTGATGCATTCGTAAATGGAATTGTTCTCTTAATTTCTCCTGATCTTTTATTATTGGTGTATAGAAATGCAACAGATCTTTGTATAGATTTTGTGTCCTGCAACTTTGCTGAATTCATTCATTGTAATTTATTTTAGTGGAGTCTTTAGGGTTTTCTATGTATAGTATTGAGTCTGCAAATAATGAATTTTCTTCTTCCTTTCTGATTTGGATCTCTTTTATTTCTCTTTCTTGTCTGATTGCTGTGGCTAGGAATTATACTATTTTGAATAGAAGTGGTAAATTTGGGCATTCTTGTCTTATTCCTGATATTGGAGGAAAGGCTTTTCAGCTTTTCCCTATTGAGTATGATATTAACTGTGGGTTTGTCATATATAGCCTTTATTATGTTGGGTATGTTTCTTCTATATTCACTTTGTTGAGAGTTATCATAAAAGGATATTGAATTTTGTCAGGTGCTTTTTCTGCATTTATTGCAATGATCATATGGTTTTTATTCTTTATTTTGTAATGTGATATATTATGTTGATTGATTTATGGTTGTTGAACTATCTTTGCATCCTTGGGATGGGCTAAATCTCACTTGGTCATGGTATATAATCCGTTTAATGTGTTGTCGAATCAGGTTGTTAATATTTTTTGAGAATTTTTGCATCTTTGTTCCTCAAGGATATTGGCCTGCAATTTTATTTTCTTTTGTAATATCTTGATTTTGGTATTAGAGTAAAGTTGACTTTGTAAAATGAGTTTGGAAGCATTTCTTTCTTTTCAAATTTTGAAATAGTTTAAAGATAGGTGTTAATTTTTCTTTAAATGTTTGGTAGAATTCACCTGTGAAACCACCTGGTCCTGGACTTTATTTGTTGGGAGTTTTTGATTACTGCTTTGATTTCATTGGTTGTAATTGGTAGGTTTAGATTTTCTATTTTTCTCTTGGTTTAGTCTTACAAGGTTATATACTTCTAGAAGTTTATCCATTTATTCTAGATAATTGAACTTTTTAGCATATAATTGTTCATAGTATTAATGATTCTTTATATTTCATTAATGTTGGTTGTAACTCCTATTTCATTTATGATTTTATTTATCTGGGCTACTTTTTTCTTGATGAGTTTGGCTAAAGGTTCATCAATTTTGTTTATCTTTTTCAAGAAGTATCTCTTAGTTTCATTGATTTTCTGTTTTTTAAATTTCTGTTTTATTTCTGCTGTGATCTTTATTATTTTCTTCTATTTTTGGGGGGGGTTCTTATTTTCCTAGTTCATTGTTTATTTGGGATTTTTCTTATTTCTTGAGGCAGTCCTGTATAGCTATGAACTGCCCTCTTAGAACTGCTTTTGCTGCAGCTCATAATTTTTGAAATTTGTGTTTTCATTTTCATTTGTCTCAAGATAGTTTCTGATTTTCTGTTTGATTTTTCAATTTGCTCCATTGGTTGTTTAGCAACATGTTGTTTAGTCTCCACATAGTTGTATTTTTTTTTTCCAGTTTTCTTCCTGCAGTTGATTTCTAGTTTTATGCCAATATGGTCAGGAAAGATGCTTTATATGATTTCAGTCTTCTTGAATTTATTGAAGCTTGTTTTGTGGCCTAATATGTGATCTATCCTGGAGACTGTTCCATGTGCACTTCAAAAAGATGTGTATTCTGCAGTTATTGGATGAATTGTTCTATAAATGTCTGTTAAGTAAATCTCATCTAATGTGACATTTCTGGCCATTATTTCCTTATTAATTTTCTGTCTGGATGATCTATTCATCGATCTGAGAAGGATATTAAAATCTGCTATTGTATTACCGTGGATTTCTTTTATGCTCATTAATATTTGTTTTATATATTTAAGTACTCCTATTGGATGAGTAGATATTCATGATCGTTATATACTTTTCTTGGGTTGGCTCTTTTATAATTATACAATGTCTTTCTTTGTATTTTTTTTTTAACATTTTTTTTAATGTTTGTTTTGGCTAATACCCCAGCTTTCTTTTTGTTTCTGTATGCATAGAATATCTTTCCTCATCCCTTCCCCTTAACCCATATGTGTCTTTTGATTTGAAATGAGTCTCTTATAAGCAGCCATTCAGCCACTCTTCTGTCTTTCTATTGGAGTATTTAATCCAGTTGCGTTTAAAGTAATTATTGATAGGTATGCACTTATTGCCATTTTGTTAATTGTATTATGGTTGTTTTTATAGTTCTCTGTTCCTTCTTCTCTTGTGGTTTGCTAGTTTTTCTTCAGTGTTTTGTTTGTGTTCCTATTTCTTTATTTTTTGTATCTTTTGTAGGTTTTTGGTTTGTGATTACCATGTGGTTTATGTATATCATTCTATATCTATAACAGTCTATTTTAAGCTGATGGGTGTTTAAATTAGAATATATTCTGAAAGGACTATATATTTTTTTTACTTCCTCCTCTACATTTTATAATTTTGATGTCATATTTTACCTCTTTTTGCATTGTGTGTCTCCTAAGTACTTATTGTAGTTTGAGTTGAGTTTGGTACTTTTTTCTTTTGACCTTCCTATTATCTTTTTAAATGTCTGAAGCACTGTATTTATTTTCCTTTTTCATATGTTCTTGTTTATGGTTGTAGCCTTTATTTTTCTGCTTTAAGAAACTAACATTTTTTATAAAGCTGATTTAATGGTGATGAACTCTTTTAGTTTTTGCTCATCTGGGAAACTCTTTACCTTCAACTCTGAATAATAACCTTGCTAGGTAAATTATTCTAGGTCATAGGTTCCTTTCTTTCAGCACTTTAAAGATGTCGTGCTGTTGCAGGAAAGCTCCAAAATCAGACCAGCGAAAAACCAAGCAGTAACTCAGAGAGTTGGAGAATTCAGGTTTATTTTATGCATGGTCCCAGAGGAGCTAGTGCTCTGAAGATTTGGGCCCTGAGCTCAGTTGCAACATTCCTTATACACAGGTTTTTAACACGAGCTGATTGGTTAATTTGAACTCAGACTGTTACTGACACCGGGGCTGGGTGGGGGGGCGAGTTGCTATGGTTACAAGTAGTAACATTGGTAGAAGGGCAGGGATTATTATGGATTACCAATGGTTACAAATTGTTACAGGAAGAGGGAGCTGCTAAGGGGTATAAACAGTTAAATTCGTTGCTCAGACAAGTAGGACGAAGTGCAAGTGAGCTCTTGCATGCAGCAAGCATATTTACAGAAGCAGAACAGAAAGATGATTAGCTCCTAATGAAAATTCCTAAATTTCCTCTTCACTGCCACTCCCTTCTGGCCTGTAAGGTTGCTGCTAAAAAATCAACTCAAAGCCTTACGGGGTTTCCTTTGTATATAATTGTTTGTTTTCTTTTTGCTTCTTTCAAGATTGTTTCTTTATCTTTTAACCTTTGCCATATTAATTACTCTATGTCTTGGTGTGGGTCTCTTTGGATTCATCTTGTTTGGAACTCTGCTTCCTGGACCTGGATGTCTGTTTCCTTTACCACGTTAGGAAAGTTTTCAGTTATTATTTCTTCAAATAAAGTTTGTGTTTCTTCCCCTTCTAGGATCCCTATAATGCAAATGTTTGTATGCTTAATGTTATCCCAGAGGACCCTTGAACTATCCTTATTTTTTTTTAAATTCTTTTTTCTTTGATGCTGCTCTGATTGGCTGATTTTCACTAATCTGTCTTCCAGGTTGCTTCTGTATTAGCTAATCTGTTGATGATTCCTTTTAGTGTATTTTTTTTATTGCCGTTATTGTATTCTTCAGCTTTGCTTGGTATTTATACTTTATAACTTTGTTGAAATTCTTCCTGAACTTTTTTATTACACTCAAATTTGGTCAGTGTCCTTATGAGTGTTTCTTTGAATTCTTTATCAGGCAAATTACTTATCTTCATTTCCTTAGGGTTTTTTTTTTTTTCCCCTTGGGATTTTTTTTGTTCCTTCATCTAAGAGATATTGTTTTCATTTTGTTTGACTTTCTGATTATTTATGTGAATTTGACAAAATAGCTGTCTGCCCCAGTCTTGAGAAAGTAGCCTTATGTAGAAGTGGCCTTTGTGTAAGCTGTGTGTGATGGGTGGTTTTGGCAGGCCAGTGGGAGCTGAGCATGTGCCTGTGGTATCTGGGGTGCCAGCCTACTGAGCTGGAGTGGCCCCAGGCAGGGAGACCAGATGTGTGTAGTAGTGCCATGTTGATCCCTTTGTTCAGAGCTGTAAAGGGCTCCGGTAATATTTCTGGGATTGCGCTGCGGTGACCTTGCAGATAGGCCGGAACACCTGGATAAACTTTCAACTTGCCCTGTGGAGGTAGAGGGCGACGTAGATAATGGCTCTCACTTGTACCTTTGACCCCAGAGAATTCTCACAGTTCTCGGAGAGCTCCCGCAGCTCCCGAGTCTTCTTTCTATTGTCTCTCTCTTATTTGGTTTACAGAGAGTGATCTTGTGTATAAGTGACCTGTGCAGGGGACTTTTGGCAGGCTGGTTGGAGCTGGCAGTGGCTTATGGCTCTTGGGAAGCTGGCTTGTTGGGCCCCAGGGAGGCCAGGTGCATGTGGTGACTCCGTGTTGATCCATTTTGCTCCCTTCATTTGAAGCAGCTTGGCAGCCGTGGGGTGGTATGGCTGGGAATGCTCTGCACAGTGATTTTGCACATAGGCCAAAGCACCTTAATAGAGTTCTCTCTTGCCCTATGGAAGTGGAAGGAGACAGAAACAATGGCGCTCACTGGCACTTCCAGTCTAAAGAGCTCCTGCAGTTTCTCAGCCTTCTCTGTTTGTCTCTTTTCCTCATTTGTCGTTGAGAAGCTGTTCATTCATACTTTGGTTGTCTCACAGGAGTAATTCCTCTATGTATATTTCAGTTTGCTCATGGTAGAGTCGAGCTCAGCATCCTCCTGTGTCACTGCCATCTTGGACCTCCTTGATTAAATTTATTCCTGGATATTTTATTTTGAATACCTAAACATAAATGGAATTGGTGTTTTAATTTTATTTTTGGATTGTTCATTGTTGGTGTATAAAACACAACTGATTTTTGTGTGGAACATCAATGGCTTTTAACGGTTATTTATTTTCTTTATATGAGCTGGGTCATATAGGTAAATAAGAAAGTAGAAAGTAAACACTAAAGAATCTTGATCTCTATGATGTATGATTATCCTGAATATGAATAGTATGGGGTGTCCTAGTGTAGTGTCGAATGATTATTTTATTATACTTATGCTGTTACATCTTTGGTATCATGTTACGCAGCGATCCCCAACCTTTTTGGCACCAGGGACCTATACTTCTATGAGAATCTAATGCTTGATGACCCGAGGTAGAGCTGAGGCGGTGATGCTAGCTCTGGGGAGTGGCTGCAAATACAGATGCAGCTTCACTGGCTTGCCCGCTGTTCACCTTTTGCTGCGCAGCCCAGTTCCTAACAGGCCACGGACTGGTACTGGTCCATAGCCTAGGGATTGAGGACCCTGATATTATATATATACTTGGCCATTATAATAGAAGATGGAACATTTTGTTTTCTTTAAGCTTGGACAAAGTTGTGATTATAATAATTCATTTTTTGTGTGTGATTTAAAAAAATTAGTTTCAAGTATATAGTACATTGGTTAGACATCTATATAGTTCATAAAATGATTCCAATTGTACCCTCCCTCCCCTGACCCTCTAGTACCTAGCCAACGTATTAATGCTATCTACATTCCCTATGCCGTGCTCTCCATCCCTATGACCATCCATCAGCTACTAATTTGTACTTCTTTAGCCCTTCACCCTTATTCTCCCAGCACCCCAAATCCCCCTCCCCTCTGTCCAACACCAAATTATCAACTATATTTGTGAGTCTGTTTTTGATTAGTTTGTTCTTTTTATTCCTTAGATTCCGCATGTAAGTGAAATCATATAGTGTTTATTTTTCTCTGACTTTATTATCTTCTAAGTCCATCAAAGCAATATCTTTTTCATCCCCTTCCTTTTCATATGTGGGAGTCTTGTTTTCTTACCCTTTCAGCCACTCTATCTTTGGGTTGGAGCACTTAATTCTTTTCCATTTAAGGTACTTATTGATAGGAATGTAGCTGTTACTATTCTTTATTCCTGTTTTTGATACATGTTTTTTCTTCTTAAAGAAGTCCCTCCAACATTTCCTGTAATACCAGCTTGGTGGTGATAAAGTTCTTTAGCTTATTTTTGTCTGAGAAGCTCTTTATTTGTCCTTCAACTCTAAATGATAGCTTTGCTGGATAAACTATTCTTGTTTGTATATCCCGGGTTTCATCCTGTCGAATATTTTTTGCCAAGTCTTTCTGTCCTGCATAGTTTCTTTTAAGAAATCAGCTGCCAGTCTTATAGGTGTTCCCTTATATGTAACTATTTGTTTTTCTCTTGCTGCTTTTAATATTACTTCTTTGTATTTAATTTAACCTTTGGCATTTTAATGCTTTTAATAGTCTTTCTTTGTATTTAACCTTTGTCATTTTAATTAAGATGTGTCTTGGTGTGGGCCTCTTTGGATCCCTGGTTTTTGGGATTCTCTGAGCTTCCTAGGGTTTTATGTCCACTTCCTTCACCAGGTTAGGGAAGTTTTTCATCATTATTTCTTCAAACAGTTGTTCACCATCTTGATTGTCTTCCGTTACACCAATCAGATGAATGTTTGGAACCTTAATAGTGTCCCATATCCTCCTTAAATTATTTTTATTGTCTTGGCATTTTTTTCTTGCCACTCTGATTGAGTGTCCTGATTGGCTTTCCCGTCCTCTGTATAGGTCATTTAATCCTCTCCTTTATTCACTCGGTTTATTCCATTTAACATACTTCTCATCTCAGATAATGTGTTCTTCATTTTAGACTGGTTCCCTTTGATAATTTCCATTTCCATTTTTATGTTTTTTTTTTTATCTCTTTGTTGAAGTTCTCACTGAATTTATCTACACTTCCCAAAAATTCATTGAGCATCTTTATAACCAGTGTTTCGAACTCTGCATCTGTTAGATTACTTGACTCCATTTTATCTGGATCTCTGTTCTTTACTCTCATATGGTTTCTGCTTCTTTGTCTTCCCATTTTGGCTGCCTTTCCTTGTCTGTTTCAATGTACTAAACAAAGCTCCTAAGTCTCCCAGTCTTATTAATGTGGATTTGGAAGTAGGTGTCCAGTGGCACAGTCCTGAAAGGGGATCAGCTGCACGCCAAACTTAGTCCAATCCTCTACCCCTCTGGGGCCACCTGTTAAGATTCAGCAAGCAATCCACAGATGTTGTGCTTATAGTTGCCTCAAAAGGCCATACCAGAAACCTAGACCAGCTGCCTTCACTGTGAGACTAGGTGCTGCTCAGCAGGAAGCATCTGACTCATTGAAGCTCTATCTGCATGTGGTTTGGGAGGAGCCATGAGTTGGGGGAGGCGGGGTTTCAGGGAATCCTCTGGGCAGAGTGACCTCTGTTATCCAGTTTGATGATGTCTCGAGGCTGTGGCTGCGCTGCATTTGAGCACTGGGAGTGGGGAGGGCTCAACAGAGAACAATGGATACCGCTGGCACTTCTGGACAGAACGAGTCTTGTCTCGGTCCTCACTCCGGCAGTGTCTCCCTGTAAGAGACAACGGGTACTTTTTCAGATTCTCTACCCTGATAACATAGTAATGGCCAAATATTTTTACCTCTTTTCCCTATTGTTAAGTGAGAGAAGCACTGCCTTATTTAAATATCATTAAAGACAGAAAGATAACTGTCAATTATCAATTTATTTTCTTCTCCAAATTCACCCTGCAGTACCTGCTCTGTAGTAAAGGTGTTGCAGGAAGGGGGAGGACAAAGTACTAGAGGGAACTTAATGGAGGAAGGTTTTTTTTTTCCCCCTTTGTAGTTCCCAAGAGCTGTATTTTCCTGTTTCTTGCTTCTGATGCATGGTCTGTCTGCAGTACATATGGGTGGGTTCGTCTGGTGGTATTCTGCCTCTACCATGTGCTCAGAAAACACAGGTCTTCAGTGATCTTGTAGTTTCAGTCCAGACCTGGTGGCCACCTTGCCATGGACCTTCTGAAGTGGATACTGCCTACTACAGACCTCATGTCTGCAGTGCCTTGCTTACCTCTGCATGCCTGCCCACCAACCTTGGCTTGCCTACACCCCAGGGAATTGTTTCCTGGTATTCTCTTGACATGGATTTTGTGGATTCCAGGCCTGTGCCTGCAGTAGTATCCTGACTGCTGCACCTGTACACCTGTTCACCAGCCTCACCTTGCCTGTATTCCAGAGAATTGTTTCCTGCTTACCTGGTAACATCTTACCAGCTCTAGTTTTGGACAACCCAGTGAAATTCTCTGTTATCTAGTGTGCTGCAATCATAGCTTTTCAGTGAGAAACCCCAGCCTTGGGGAGGGAACCCTTCTTCCAAGTTTATCCTTTTTGGGTATTTTCCTTCAGCTTATTTTTCCATCATAGTTTATTATTTTTCTTTAAAAAATTACAAATAGCTTTATTGACTTGCAATTGATATACAATAAAGTACATATTCAAATTGTCTACTTTGATAAGCTTTGAGATATTTAGGTGTTTGAATTATAACTATGAAACCATCATCGTAATGAAGTTAATGGACTCATCCATCACCCCCAGCAGTTTCCTCATGTCCCTTTGGGATCCTTCTCTTCCGCCTCTTGCCACCCCAATTGCATCTTTATAGTTACTATCCTGTCATAGTTTAACAATTATATATATTAAGCACTCTGTTTAATTTGCTGTGTAGTTTCTGTCTCTTGATTGAATCCCTACTGATACAGATTTGGTGGTTGGAAAGATTTTAGGAGATGGACCTAAAAATTTGAGGTATTAGTATTTGTTTGGTCATGCCTTTGGGCCCGAGCACAGTGCTGAGCAACTTGCCAATGGAAATGGGATGCTGGTAATCCATGGCATCACAATTCATCAAGCTGTCATCTGTGGTTGATTGTGATGTATAGTCATGTGTGGTGTAATGATGTTTTGGTCAGTGACGGACCACATATATGATGATGGTCCCATAAGATTATAATAGAGCTGAAAAATTGTGGCCTGATGATGTAGTGCATTACATTACTCACGTGTTTGTGGTGATGCTTATATAAACAACTTACTGTGTCAGTAGTATAAAAGAATGACACATATAATTATGTACAGTATCTAATACTTGATAATTATGATTATCAATTGATATGATTGATAATGACTGTGTTGCTGGTTTATGTATTTACTATGTTATACTTTTATCATTTTAGAGTGTACTCTTTCTACTTGAAAAAATTTACTATAAAATAATATGTTGTGTTATGCTGGCAGCAACCTCATACATCTCGTGTTTACCCTTACCTCTTGATTGCATCACTTACCTTGTCCTTGATTTAATTTCATATTGGCCCCTAAACTTATAAAATCTACTGCTAATGTTGACACTAAGAGGCCATGTCAAGAGATTGACCTGGAAAAGAAATTAAAAATGATTAAGGACTACAAAAGTGGAAAATCTAGTGATGGTTATTGCTTTCCAATCAGGTTCCTTAAAAAGTTAGAAAACCTGGACCCAACACTAAAAGGTTTTCATTAATAGAAAAATACTCATGGTGCATTATCTGCTTATAAGCAAGCCACCACAGGACATAGTTCTAAAAAGAGTGACACCTTCTCCAGAGCCTCAGGTGGGTCCTTCAGGAGGTATTCCAGAAGAAGACATTGTTATCCTAGGAGAGGGCAGCTCCATTGTGTTATTGCCCCTGAAAGACCATCCAGTGGGGCACTATATGGAGGTGAAAGACAGTGATATCGATGATCCTCACCTTCTGTTAGTCTAGGCTAATATATATATTTACATCTTAGTTTTTAAACTTAGTTTAAAAGTTAACAAAGATTTAAAAATAGAAAATGTTTATAGAATAAGATATAAAGAAAGAAGATTTTTGTACAGCTATATGATGTATTTCTGTCTTAAGCTAAGTGTCATTACAGGAGAGTCGAAGAGTTAAAAAAAATGAAGTTTATGAAATAAAAAAGTTACATTAAGCTAAGATTAATTTATTATTGAGGAAAGAAAAAAAATTAAATAAATTTAGTGCAGCCTAAGTGTACAGTGTTTATAAAATCTGCAGTAGTGTACAGAATGTCCTAGGCCATCACATTCACTCACCACTAACTCACTGACTCACCCAGGCAACTTTTAATCCTGCCATCTCCATTCATGGTAAGTGCCCTATATAGTTGTGCCATTTTTTATCTTTTATACTGTATTTTTACTGTACCTTTTCTATGTTTAGATATGTTTAGGTACACAAATACTTATATTATGTTAAAGTTGCCTAGTGTTCAGTACAGTTTTGTGCTGTACAGATAACCTAGGAGTAATAGGCTATACCATATAGCCTAGGTGGATAGTAGGCTATATATACCATATAGGTTTGTGTAAGTACACTCTATGATTTTCTCACTACAGCAGAATCTAGTGTCACATTTCTCAGAATATATCCCTTCTGTTAAGTGGCGCATGATTGTTGCCAACTGACACACATACCTCAGAGCCCAAATGGCTGCTACATTTGAAATTTATAGCAATAATGATAACTATAAGGACTGGGGTGTGGAATGGAATCTTGAGTGTAATTGAGCGCGTTGAGAAAATGCTTGGATTTGTTAACTCAAAATCTGCCCTTTTTTCACTCTCTTGATTGTACTTTGCAGTTCAGAAGAAATCATTACATCTTCACATTGTGAATAGACTTGTGGATTATAGAACCTTGTTGCTTGCTCGTTAAAAATTTTCTTTTGATGTAAAAGTAATACATATTTGGAAAACATGAACAAGTGAAACAGGTTTCTATTAAGATTTCTGTGTATTTTAGGCTTTTGTTTGGTATATGTTAATAAAATGAAATAGACATTAGAAAGTTTTTTTAATTCTGAAATATGCAGATAAAAAAAAAACTGTAGAGTCTCACCCACAGTTTACATGTGTTAACAGATCGTTTTGTTTCATGGTATTTATGCATATATAGTGTTAATGTATACATAAAATTTTTTTAATGTTAAGATCTTAAATTTTTTTATCATAGTTAAGAGATGACCACATTCAGAGGCTCCATGGAAGATAAATTGAGAAGCCACATGTGCATTCATTTTACAAATGTTAAATACTTAATATGTGCCAGGCACTATTTAGATACTTTGTGATATACTCATAAATTTTCCTGTCTTGGCGGAGTTTATATTCTTGCAGCAGAGATGGACAAGACTCTACAGTTTTTTTTATCTGCATATTTCAGAATTAACAAAACTTTCTAACGTCTATTTCATTTTATTAACATATACCAAACAAAAGCCTAATATACACAGAAATGTAACATTTATGTAAATTAAACATGATAGAAAATAATGAGTATTATGATAAATAAAAAATGTAGAGGTGATTAGAGAAGTGAGGCATGGTAGGTACATAGGCAGGTTAGAGACATTTGCCAAGAGAGAGTGTGGTGTATGGAAAAGAAGACTAGGAACAGAGCTCTGAGGTGATGTTTTAAAGAAATAATTGTTATAATCACTTGTTCTGATGTCCCATAACCCTCCACTATTAATATAGTAGGCCAAATAAATTAAAACCCAAACTGTATATGAGTCATTGGGTATGTTCAGTTTTTTGTTCAGAATTATGCATAAATTAAAGGAGGAAGGGTTGGGGTGGGGATAATGGGTAAGGGAATTGGTTCACTTATTCAGTCATTCTGTACTATACTTACACATAGAAATTGAGTCCTTTAAAATAGGAAAACTGGAATAATAATGAAACTGCATTGTTTTTGTTTTTGTTTTACTTGACAAGATTGTTCTGAGGATTAGATGGAAAAACATTCATGTCAGATGCTTAACAGAGTGCCTTCCACAAAATTTAAGTTCTCTGTTGTTTATAGTGATGGTGATGACATTTGTGTGAAGCATCATAAACAAACAATTCTGGTTCAAGAGATTGATACTTTGAAGTACACTGGGCATGATATTTTTGATAACCTAGAAAATCAGAATTTCCTGCATGTTTCCCTAAGTGGTGCCTGATTCTGATATCCATGAAAGCAATTTTATTGTCAGTTGTCTTTTTCTCGTTTGCTGAGTGGCATATTGCTGGATTGGCAAACTATAGCACTGATGATGACAGAGATATTTGAGAGAATTATGAAATGTATTTTTACTAGTCTTCTTATTTTTCTCTTTTTTTCCTTTTTCTAATTTGACCCTTTACGCCACCCCTCTTTGACTTACAAGAAGTTTATGAATAATGACTTGATATACCACATGTCAGTGTATGGTTAAGAACATTATTTTCCAAATTTGGCTTGATCATAAAGATTCACTAGGGGATATTTTTTTGAAAGCGAAATTATAAACTTTCTGTCTGAATCTCTGGTGGAAAGGCCTGAGAATGTTTATTTTTATTACTGGCCTCAGGTGATATGTGCTATACTGGACTAAAACATAATTCTTCAAACTTCTTTAGTGATAAGAATCACTTGGAGTACATGTTAATAATATGAATAATACAGATTACTAGATCCCATCTCATGTCCACTGAATGAGAAGCTATAACTCTGGGGTTGAATGTGAGTCTGTTTTTTAATAGTTGTTTATTCATTGACATTTTTATTGTGTATTTGTGATCTTGGTAGGCTACTGCTTTCTAGCTTTCATAATATTTTCATGTAGTCAGAAAAACAAAACAAAAAATCTGATTTGAATGGCAGGCAGCTTTATTCTTATTTTTTTATTTTAAAAAATGTTTAGATATTATAGATACAGGAGAGTGCATAAAACATTTGTGTATGGCTTAAGGAATAATTTTAATGCCAACTCCATCTCACTACAGCCCAGGTGGAGATATAGAATTTTGCTAGCATCCCAGAAGCACCTTTTCCCTGATCACACTCCTTTTTCTTACCCTTGAGGTATCTGCTGTCTTGATTATGGTGATAACTTTTTCATATTTCTTTGTGTTTTTACTTCTTAAATGTGAGTCTCTATATAATGTTTTGCCTTTTAAAGAACTTTATGAGTGGGATATGGTGTTTACATTCTTTGTGACTTTCTTCTTTTGCTCAGGGTTATTCTTGTGAAATTTACCTGCGTTGTTCATGTAGCTGTCATTCATTTTCGTTATTGTAGAGAATTACATTATATGATGGACCACAATTTATTAAATTCCACTTTTATTCATAATATTCATTAATGTTCAGTATCAAAAGGAGACCTCATTGCCTATGTCTGCATAAGGATAAGGGAGGTAATTTTGGGGAATAACAGGATATGAGTTCTGTCACTTGACAGTAGAAGTACCCTTGATTTTCGTTATGATTGGTATTTTGGGGGAAATAGTCAAGTATTGTTTTCCGTGGGGAAAAAAATTAGAGTATACACTAAACATTGGTAACAGTTGTGTGAGGCCCTGAGGTTGGAAAGAATTGATGTTTTGGAGAAACTTGTTTGCTAACCTTTTAAAATTAAAAGTTTGTTCATTTTGTTTCATTCTTTGGAAAAATCAAAATTTTGAGGCTGTTGTCATGGAATCTAAAAAATTGCTTTGATTGACAGTAATAGTTAAAAATCTTAGATGAGGCTTGCTTCATTTGGATGGCTTCAAGTTAGAGAAATTAGCTGAGTAACAACCTTCCGTTTTTTTGCAAAGAACTATGGAGCATCTTGTGGCTATAAAAGTTAAGCCTTCTTTTTTTTCTGATGTAACACTTTTTTCTTGACAACCTCTCAACCATTTCTTTAAAAGCTTTAAAAAATTGTGCTTTATGGGAATTTATAGAATATGTTAGTAGTTCCCAGTTAGGACTCTTGAAAGCCATGATCCTTTTTAAGGAACACTGCGAAGTTATTGATATATTCAGTTGTATGAGTTGAGAACACTATTTTGGAGAAAATGTTATATAGTACCATATCTATGTAATACACATACGTGACCAAGAGCACATTTGTAAGAAAAACAACCCATATAATTAAATGTGATTTATAAATTTTATACTAAAGTAGTTAACTAGCTGTTTACTTATTTTTTCTGTTAGTATTTGTAACAGTTTATATGCTTTTGATGCATATTGTAGTAATAAGATACATTTATGGAGAAAAACAAATTGAAATTACTATCCATTTAGTCTTTATGCAAATTAGGAAAAGATTATTATAGTAGTGGAGTATTTTGGTCCAGTTTTTGAAATGCTAATGATACTCAAGAATGTAGTTTGAGAACCAATGGAATATGACCTTATTCAAAGGTTTTCTAATGAAGATGGTGAGCTGATTCATGAGTGTTATCTGTCACTGAACTAGTTAATGTCAGGATGTGTCATATTTAGAATGAAAAGTTTTATGGAAAGGAATTTCTTGAAAATAATGTTGGTCTTAAACACTTACTAAATGCATCCTCATTTGTAAAATGAAGTTTTAGAAAGTAATTTTGTGTAGATGAGTTGTATGATATTGTCACAGATTTAAATGTAAGGTTAGAATTTATTGTTATGCTTGGGAAGTTTTTAAATTTTGCAATAGCCACATCAACATTAGATGAGTAACCGGCATCCATGCTCTTAAGCCATACAGATAATCACATGTGCTGGCCACTGTGCTCAAGTTCTCAAAAATGAGGCCAAGAGAAAATCAGCAAAATCAAGAGTTGTTTTTTGTTGAGTTCAACAAAATGAATAAACCTTTAACTACATTTACTAAGAAAAAAGAGAGGACTCAACTAAAATTAGATATGAAAAGAGGAACACTAGTACTGATTTTACAGAAATAAAAAAGAATTATGAAAGAATACTATGAACAGTTGTAAAGCAAGAAATTGGATAACCTAGATGAAATAGATAAATTCGAGGATCACACAATCTACTAAAACTGAATCAGGAAGAAGTAGAAAATATGAATAGACCTATGACTGGTAAGGAGATTGAATCAATAATCTAAAACCTCCTAAGAAAGAAAAGCCCAGGACCCATGACTTCAGTGGTGAAATTGTCTACCAAACACTTAAAGAACAGTTAACATCAATCCTTCTTAAACTCTTCCAAAAAGTTGAAGAGGAGGGAACACTTCCTAGCTCATTCTATAAGGCCAGCATTATCCTGATACCCAAGCCAGATAGGGACACTGTAAGAAAACTGCAGACCAGTGCAGGCATACCTTATTTTCTTGTACTTTACTTTATTGTGCTTTGCAGATACTGTGTTTTTATCAACATCGAAGTAAGACGCTCTACCAGCAAAAAGATTATGACTTGCTGATGGCTCAGATAATAATTAGCATTTTTTAGCAATAGAGTATTTTTAAATCAAGGTATATACATTGCTTTTTTAGATGTATACTATTGCACACTTAATGTAAACTACAGTATAGTATAAACATAACTTATTTTTATTTTTTTTGATTCTTTTTTAATTTTTATTTTTTCATTAGAGTTGACACTCAATATTATTTTATGTTTCAGGCGTGCAGCATAGTGGTTACACATTTATATGATTTATGAAGTGTCCCCCCGCCCCCATTTAGTGAAGTACCCACCTGGCACTACACGTAGTTATTACAGTATTGTTGACTGTATTCCCTATGTTGTACTTCACATCCCCGTGACTGTTTTGTAATTACTACTTTGTGCTTCTAAATTCTTTCACCTTTTCACCCAGCTCTTCAAACCCCTACCCCAAAATCTGGCAATCATCATTCTGTTCTCTATATCTATGAGTCTGTTTTTATTTTATTTATTCATTTTATTTAGTTTTTTAGATTCCACATATTAGTGAAATCATATGGTATTTGTCTTCTAACTTATTTCACTTGGCATAATATCCTCTAGGTTCATCCATCTTGTTGCAAATGGTAAGATTTAATTTTTTTTAATGGCTGGGTAGTATTCCGTTATATATATGTATTACAACTTTTTTATTCAGTTGTCTATTTTGGGGCATTTAGGTTGCTTAAACATAACTTTTATATGCACTGGGAAACCAAAAAATTTGCGTGACTTGTTTTATTGTGATACTCACTTTATTTTAGTGGTCTGGAACTGAACCAACAACCTCTACAAGGTATGCCTGTATTTCTTATGATTAGTGATACAAAAATCCTCAACAAAAATAACAAATTAAACAGCACCGTGACCAAGTTGAACTAATTTCTAGAATGCAAGGGTGGCTCAACATATGAAAAGTAGTCAGTATAATACACCACTTTAACAGCATGAAGGGAAGAAACAAATGACCATCTCAGTTAATGCAGGCAAAAGCATTAGACAAAATTCAACACCTTTTCATGATAAAAAACACAATGAACTAAAAATGAAAGGAGATTACCTCACCGTAATAAAGGCCATATATTGAAAAACCTACACTTAACATCATAACCAGTGGTGAAAGACTGAAAGCTTTTCCTTTAAAATTAGGAACAAGACAAGTATGCCCACTTTTACCACTTCTATTCATCAAAGTACTAGAAGTCCTAGCCAGAACAATTAGGCAAGAATAAGAAATAAATGGCGTCCAAATTGGAAATGAAGAAGTAAAATTATCTCTGTTTGCAGACAACATTATTTTACATGTATAAAACTGTAAAGATTCCACAAAAACCTTATTAGAACTAATAAATGAATTTAGCAAAGTTGCAGGATACACAATTAGCATGCAAAAATCAGTTGCATCTCTAAATGCTAACAGTGAACAATCCCACAAGGAAATTAATAAAATTATTTCATTTATAATAGTATTAAAAAGAATAAAACATTTAGGAATAAACTTACCAAGGATGGTAAAAAACTTATATGTTTAAAATTACCAAATGTTGCTGAAAGAAATTAAGACACAGATTAGACCTCTCATGTTCATGTATTGATAGACTTAATATTGTTAAGATGTCAGTATTTTCCAAAGCAATCTGTAGAGTTAACCTAATCTCTATGAAAATCCCAATGACATTTTTGCTGAAATAGATCCATCCTAAAATTCATAGGAATCTCAAGGGACCTCAACTAGCCAAAACAATATTGACAAAGAAGGACAAAGTTAGAAATCTCATATTTTCTGATTTCAAAACCTACAACAAAACTACAGTAATTAAAACAGTATGGTACTGACATAGAGACAGACGTACAGATCAGTGGAATAAAACAAGAACAGAGAGCCCAGAAATAAATTCTCACATAAATAGTCAAATGATTTTTGACAAGGGTGCCAAGACCATTTAATGGGGAAAGGACAGTTACTTCAAATGGTTTTGAGAAAACTGGATATCCACAAACAAAAGAATGAAGATATGGAACATGGAGAAAAGCTTCATGATGTTGGATTTGGCAAAGAGATGTTAGATATGACATTAAAAGCACAGGCAGCAACAACAAAAAAATAGGTGAGCCAGACTTCATTAAAATTAAAAAACTTGTGCATCAAAGGACGTTATACAGAATGAAAAGACAACTCATGAAATGGAAGAAAATATTTTTCAATCATATATCTGATAAGGGAAATGTATACAGAATATATAAAGAACTTTTTTTCCCCCTTTTTAATCCTCCCCGCCACTTCCACTCCTGACCTATGGATGTTGTCATTTCCCCTTAAGAACTGGATCTCTGAAGGCAGGGCGTCTCTTCCCACATGCTCGCAGCGTGCAACCTGAGGCCTGGCGTACCCGGGGCATGGTCCGTGGCTCCACCTGGGGTGCGAACCCAGCACCTTCTGCGTGTAAAGCAGACGTGCTAACCACTACACTATGGAGCCACCCCTATATAAAGAACTTTTACAACTCAGTAACAACAGCTTGATTAAAAACGGGCAAAGGACTTGCATAATCATTTCTCCAGTAGAGATATACAGATTCCTAATAAGGACATGGAAAGATGCTCACTCAGTATCACTAATAATTAGAGAAATGCAAATCAAAACCACAGTGAGGTACCACTTTACACCTATTGGGATGACTGTTATCAAAGAAAATAAGTGTTGGTGAAGATGTGAAGAAATTGGAACCTTTATGCATTGCTGGTGGGAAAGTAAAATGGTGGAGCTGTTGTTCCTCAAGAAATTAAACATAGGATTACCATATAATTCAGCAGTTCTACTTATGGGTGTGTATCAAAGTGAAAACAGGGAATCATATTTGTACACCCATGTTCATAGCATCATTATTCACAATAGCCAATAGTTACAGGCAACCGAAGTGTCCATGGGTGAATGTCGAAGTCATTATGCTAAGTGAAATAAGCTAGACATAGACAAAAAATGATTCCAATGTATAAGGTACTGAATAATGAAATTTACATATAGAGAGAGTAGAATAATGATAACAGGAAGGGAGAATGGGAAATTGGTGTTTAATGGGTATTGAGTTTTAATTTGAGAAGTTGGAAAAGTTCTGTAGATGGATGGCGATGATGGTTGCGCAACAATGTGAATGTACTTAATGTCACTGATCTTTACACTTAAAAATATTTAAAATGTTAAATTTTATGTATATTATTCCACAATAAAAAAAATGAGGCTGACGGCCTTCCAGAAAGATCTCTGAAAATTTTAAATGGTTATTTTATTCACTACATTTAAAAATCTTTTATAAAAATGATCAAAAATATAGAAAACTAGAGGAATGGTATAATGAACTACAATATAATCTTTACCTAGATTTATCATTTATTAGTCTTTGGTTTAAGTTTTTTTTTTTTTGGCTTGAATATTTTAAAGTAAATTACAGATATCGTGACATTTCATTCCTAAGTACTTCACTAGGCATCTCCAAAAATAAGGACTTTCTCATATGAACATAATACTGTGATCACGTTACCAAGCAAGGGCTTGTTGCCCAATGTGCATAGAAGCCACTACTATGGCATTGGCTTTTGAGAAAGAAAAAAGGCTTTAATGTGAAGTTGACCAGCAAGGAGATAGGAGGCAAGTCTCAAATCTGTCTTGATTGAAAGTTTGGGGTGGAATTTAAGGGATTAGAGAAGGATGGGCTGGTACGCGGAAGCCCTGGCAGGGCAGGTATGTTGCTGCAGATTTGCGGTTCCAAGGTAAGGGATATGAGACTCTGGCAGTTGGAAGAAAATATAAGGAGCCATAGGCAACTGCAACATAGCTCTTTATTCCAGCAAGGGCACAGCCTGCCTCACATGGTGGCAGCACCTTTTATACACAGGTTCAGCAATAGTGGCACACTGCCAAGTTAGCCCATGCACCGTGTATCGGCACGTGGTTACATAAAGGGAGAAGTGCTGAGTTTCTTCCGCTCAAAGTTAGATGTGAGAGGGAGCCTGATTACTGTTATCTTTCTCTGCATAGCAGGTTTCAGTTGGAAGGCTTCAGCACTGGACCATTTGGGACAGTGTACCCTTCGCTTTTGAAGGGATTCTGGTGGTGGAGTTTGGGTCAAGTCCTAGCTCTTTGGTTTTGTGTGTGGCGGTGGTAGGTTGGGGAGTAGGAGTGAAACTTTGGTTCTAGGTGCTATTGAAAGTCAGAATTTTCTCTTCCTGCACATGCTTGGGCTGCATGACCCATGGTTTTGTTCTCTTGTCCCTGAAAAACAACTCAGTGTCTTTTTAGAAACAGAATAAAGCCACTTTGAGCTGGTTCTGTGGTTATAATCATACCTAAGAAAATTAACAGCTATTTAAAAAATGTATCAATGACATGGATGGACCTAGAGGTTATTATGCTGAGTGAAATAAGTCAGACAAAGGTGAATACCATATGATTTCACTTATATGTGGAATCTAAGGAACAAAAAGAACAAACTAATTAAAAACAGACTCAAATATAGAAGACAGTTTGGTGATGGACAGAGGAGAGGGGTGGTTGGGGTGATGAGAGGATGGGGCGAAGGGTTAAAGAAGTACAAATTAGTAGTTGATAGATGGTCACAGGGATGGAGAGCACGGCATAGGGAATGCAGTTACCATTAATATATTGGCTAGGTGGAAAGTCAGAGGAAAGAAGGAGCAATTAGGGGGATCATTTCATTAACTATAAATGTCTAACCAATGCACTGTATACTTGAAACTAATAAAATAAAAAAGAGTATCTAATATCTAGACAATACATTGTCCCTCTTCTTCCTAAACTGTTTATTTATTATTGGTTTGCTTGAACCTTGTGTTTTGCATTTGGATTTAATGTTTCTTATCTCTATTTAATTATTATTTTTTTATGGTGACATTGGTTAATGAAATCCAGTAAGCTTCAACTGTATACTTTAACAATAAGGCATATGTATATTTATACTGTGTGTTCACCTCTCATAGTTGGATTTCTTTCTGTCACCACAAATTTAACCCCCTTTACCCCATCTCCCTCTCCCCCTTCTCCCTCCCTCTTATCTCTGAATATATAACAGTCTCATGTATTTCTTTCATACCATCTCCCTATACTGTTTTGTTTATTCCATTTAATTTTATAGAAATTGGTTCAGTGTCCTCAAGTCACACCTTGTCTTATAGCTTATTTTTTTCTATTCCATGTATTTCTTGTAAATTTGAAGTTAGAGCTAAAGCTTTATTAGAATCAGTTTAAAACAATTTTGGCAAGAATACATCTCAGATGATATAGACTGAACAGAAAGTAGAATGAGTCTACGGCCATGCTACCCTGAACAAGCCTGATCCTGTCTGATCTCGGAAGCTAAGCAGAGTCAGGTCTGGTTAGTACTTGGATAGGAGACCACCTAGGAAGACCAGATGCTGTAGGCATTAAAAAATAAAAAATAAAGGATTGTAAGCTGACAAGGTCCTTGCAATCTGTGAGATCAACCAAGGGTTGCCTCACCTTAAAAAAAAAAAAAAAAAAGTAGAATGAAAATTTGCCAGTTGAAAAATCTAGTTGGTTAGAGTCAAGAAGCTAATTTCAAATAAAATGTCTATTAAAAATTAGTCAAATTCTGTCAAATAATAGACAAAGTTAGATATGATTGGAGATGATGGTAATGGAGACATCTCTAGAAACTTGCTTGGTCGTTCTCAAGGATTTCTTGCATATTCTTTACTGTATACTTCCTTTGAAGAAATGTAACTGTCTTCTGATTTTAGGCATACTCAGAACGGAGAGTCATGTTCTATCTTTGGTAATTACAGAGAAAGGGGAGAGAGGAGGAAAAGAAAGAGGTAGATATTTGTAATTAGCAAGATTTTATTAGGTTTTTCTGTGTGTTCTCCCTTTCCCAACATAGTCGTAAAGAAATGTCAAGATGAATGTGTTCTATTTGGGGTAATGAGAGTCACAACAAACAATAATTTATTGTATTCTATTACAGAGACAGCAACAGTTGAATAAATTCAAAAATGAGAGGCTGATGAGAATTGTAATGGGGACGAAAGGTACAACACTCACTGCATGACCATCAGTAGTTAGCAGTTCTGGTTGACATTCAGTCTCAGTAACTGGTCATAATCTGGCACTGGGTTCACTAGCTTGGTAGGATGATGCAGACTCGGAGCACGGCATATCAACATAAGATATATCTTCATTGAAAAGCTTGCATTCATCTAGGTGCAGCTTTTATACCCAACAGGAAATATATTGGATTGTGACAGGATCAAATGTGTGGATGTGTATCACATCAGCATAGGAAAGGATCATGTATGAAAGGAACCACTTCTTGTAACAGTCCCTGAGTAGCTCTCAGGTTCCCTCAAGGATCATGCTTGGTTTCATGAAACACACCCCACAGGGAAGCAGAGGCTATTTTTGTTTTTGTAAGAAGCTTTTATAGTTAACTTACAGTCTTTCCAGTTTTAATGCTTTCCACCAATTACGAAGTCATTTTTATAATAACTGTTGTTGCCTAGTAATAAATACAATCGACAATTTATATTTTTACCCAGTAATCTAAGTGCTAGAAAAAAGTATCAGTTTCTAAGCTTGTTAATCTTTCTCTCCAAAGACTTGAAGAAGAGAAGATGTAACAAAACAACCTTTTGTGCTTTTTTTGAGAATGTGTTAACAAACATAGACCTCTTTCATAGAAACTGCATATATTTATACATACATAAAATTTTGCATGTAATTTCATAGGATTCCTAGTTTTCCCCTAAATTTACCTTTGAAAGTAGAGAATGTATTTTAGTTTTTGGATAACACGTGAGTGAAGATGCCCAAGTGGTCATAGCAGGCTGCATTCCTGAAATCGTGAGTTGATCAGAGCAAGGATACCTGTTAGATAATAGGGAAATACAGTTGTTCAGGCTGGATAGACTCTGAATGTGAAAAAATTTGCCTCTTTCCCAATATTTCCTTCTGTTGACCAACTGCCTTTCTTCTCCCTACATTCCTCTCAAATTTCTTGTCTTTTGTGAAGTCTGTCTCTTTTTCTTTTGTGAAGTCAGTCTCTTTTTCTTTTCTTTACTTTCTCCCTCTGCCCTTAAATTTAGATATTCTTCAGAGTTTTCTCTAGCTCTCTTCTCATTTTTCATTTTTTACGTTAAGATCACTTTAGTTATCATTTGCGATGATTCTTAAATCTCTTTATGCTTTGGGTAGAGATTTCTGTTTATCACTGCTATTTTCATTTGGGCTTTAGAATGTGGACTTTGGAGGCAGACGGCCTGGGTTTGAATCCTGGTTCTACTGTTATTCATTGTTTGACCTTGGGCAAGTTGCTTAACAGTGCCTGTTTTCCCCATCTGTGAAATGACATCTTACCTTACAGGAAGTTGTTAGGATTAGATGAGTTTAACTCAATAACGTGCTTAGAGCAATGCCCGTTATTTAGTAAGTGATCATTAACAGTTGTGGTTATTATTATTCCTATTCTTAGAGGTATTTTCTCTCTAAACTCTCCCTCCCCATTTCCAAAGTTGGCTGGCAATTCCAGAACATCACAAGGGAAGTCATAGTTCTTATTCAAATTAAGTTTGTCAAACAGGTCAGTGGTCAATGTACTGAATATTCTTCCTAGCAAACTTTATTTTACAAGGATTTGTATGTTTTTATGGTCTGATTTTGGCCAAAAGTTATCTAATGTGGTTGTGTTGGGGTTCTCCAAGACCACCCTCAGGTTCAGTGAGGACTTATAGGACTCAGAATATGGTTATACTCATGAATATGATTTATTACAGTGAAAGGATGCAAAGCAAAATCAGAAGAGAAAAAGGCATATGGGGTGAAAGCCAGAGGAAACAAGGTGTGAACTTTTAATTAAGAGTCCTTTCAAAGTGGAGTTACACAGATTATGCTTAATTTCTCAGTAGTGAGTTATAACAACAAATGAGAAGTGTCTACGAGGGAAGCTTAATAGAAATTCAGTGCGTATGGATTACATTGGGGGCTGTTCATGTAGGCATTCCCTGCCTAGCATGTACTAAAATTTTTGACTCTTAGAAAGAAAACGTGTTAAACATAAACCTCATTGTTTGCAGTTTAGGTACAATGAGCTGTTCTTATCAGGGAATAATGAGAACCCTTCTGAAATCTAAGTTCCCAGATGCCAGCAAAAGGGCCAACCTTGCAAGGAAGCCTTTCTAAGGATAGCAATATTAGGACTGCTATGTGTTTTTTGGTTTTGTTTTGTTTTTGCAGTTTTATAACTTTATTCTACAATCAGCAGTTTTCATTCATACTGTTTGTAGATTTTTGAAAGTGGTGACAGGTACATAGATAACCAGTGTATAGAGCTTGTTTGGTGAATCTTCATCCTCATTATGTTTTCTGGACAGCCACACCCAGCTATGGTATGGAGCATTTCTTATTCCTTTGCCCCGACACCTTTGTGGAGTCTGCCGTCTATGTACACATATGAAGTTCCCATCTCCTTCATGGCAAATGTCTGGATCTCTTTGAGTGCCCAAGGGGAACAATTCTTGAAATGCACTTCGTGGATGTACTTGTAAATGTTGATGGTGTATTCTGTGGTCACTACCTCGTTGATGGCAGAATGGCCCTTCCTTGTGATACTCTTCTTTGCAGGAGCCATTCTGCTAGGCCCACGTTGGAAAGGAAGAGCTTAGGCCTGCTATTATTAACTTTTCTGTTCAGAGGTATATTATAAAATGGATTTCACCTAAGAAACCAGTATCAACAAAGTCAGTACCTCTTAAAAACAGCTTTATAGAGATATAATTCACACATCATGAAATTTATCCATTTAAAGTGCACAATGCAGTGGTTTTTAGTATATTTATAGAGCTTTGCGACCATCGCCACAATCTGATTTTAGAACATTTTTATCACCCTGAAAAAAAAACCCCATACTTCTGAGCAGTCATTCGTTTCCCCTCCCTTAATTCTTACCCCCAGCTCCAGGCAACCACTAACCTACTTTTTGTCTCTATGGAACAAATGTGTACGTTTAACTTTTTTTCACCTTTATTTCATTTCTGATATTAATGGATTTGTAAGATGGCAGCTAAAAAATTATTCAGAGATAGTTTTCTTTCAGTGTGTGTCAGAGAGTTAGGCTTTGAGTCTCTATGTAGTCTTCAAACCCAGAGCCTTACCAGCAGTAATCATAATCAAAATTGGTATGAGTTGGTGGCATTTAATAAAATAATTCTTTATAAAGGTTCTTGTCTTTCCTAACTTTGTTCTCAGCTTTTAAAAAGTATGTTATACAATTGGTTGAGGCTTGCCAGTGAAAGTTTTGACACTTTCTTGGTTAAAATTTAGTCCTTTCATAGTATCTTCTTGCTGTAATATGATATATAGGGATTCATGTAGAGAACTGGATGAGGTTAGAGGTAGTTGCTCTATTGCTATTAGGATACAGATAAGGGAAAAAAATACATATTAAGGAAAGGGAAAAAAGTATTATTTAAAAATAAGTGGCTGTTTTTTTTTTTACATTCTTTGATTTGGGAATAACATATGAAAATCAGTAAATTTACAAGTGATTTTATAAATTATATTTAAAAAATTATAAAAATTCTTTAAAATTTAAAAAAAATTTAAAGCAAAGGTGCTTGTGAATTTTTAAATCATTATTTTGATTGAAATCTAGTTTCCCCCGTAATTGAATTAGTGGACAACCTATACTGTAAACTGAAACTGTGGGAAGATATTTATTTTGTGTTTAAAACACAAGAACGTAGTCACTATGAGTGATATAGGTATTGACTAACCTTGGCTGTTTACCTAAGTGTCCAAATATGTGTAAATTCTTATGCTTTTGAAATATCTTTAATTTTAATGTCAGCACATGTCTATAATTAAAGGAGATATATTTAAACTTTGGGAATTAATACATCAAATGACAGAGCTCATTGTTACTTACCTGCTTATCTTCTAGGTGATTTTACAGCGAGATGCTGCTCTCCATAGGGATGCTCATGCTGTCCGCCACACAAGTCTATACCATCTTGACTGTCCAGCTCTTTGCATTCTTAAATCTATTGCCTGTAGAAGCGGATATTTTAGCAGTAAGTACAGTAAAATTTACTCCTTTCTAAAAACATCTCTTAAAGAAAAGCTTTAAAAAAGTCCTAAATGATGGAATCTTATAAGGTGTTTACCTACAAACGTAGAGGTACTTACACATAGCTGTTACTTGAAAGTGGAGGACCTTACTCATCTTTTTATTGCTTAATATCTAATATACAATATTAAGATCTGATTGCTTAAGATCTAATGTACAAGAAGTACATGATACATGTTGTTGCTTTTGAGAGTGTGTGTGCACTTTCAAGAGTGCTCAGGCACACGTATGTCTGTGCTGTGTATTTATGTAGAATCTTACTGTTTTTCTTGCTAGTTAATATTTCATTATGACTTGGATAATGATATTTTTTAAATTGTACAGGATGTCCACAGAAAATTTAAACCTAAGAGTAGTATTTATCAGTCACGAGAAGCACAATGGTCTTATCTTTGATAGTGGATAGAAAAGATTTTAGAGAAGATTGCTCCTCAAAACCTTAGGTGTCCTTTCTAGGCTACTGTTTTACTGTCCTCTGATCTAGGAAGTGTACATGTTCTCTATTTCTCATTACTGTGACGCTAGGAAAACAAGAATTAACTCTGTGGGGTATGTGCATGTGTGTACCCATGCACATCTGTACTCTCAGTACTATGCTAAGGATTTATTGTTTTTACTCTATGGATACAAGTGATTTGCTTAATGACATTAGGTGAGAAGTAGAAGGGCCAGAATTGTTGCTGACCAAAGCTTGATGTGATCTTCATCTGTGTTTCTTCATACTGTAGCATGTGTGAAAGGGTCTAGGATCATTGTAGAACTTGAGAGAACCAAGTGGTTTCTATACCTTAGCTTTTGAAGGCATAGCAACTCTAATCCCTCAGAGACTTCCCACCTTCTGTTCTGCTCTTTAGTAGGGAACTGGTTGATTAGATTCTCCTCCCACCTTCTGTTCTGCTCTTTAGTAGGGAACTGGTTGATTAGATTCTCTTCTAGAATAGTTGGGATCTTTTGAGTTAGAATGGAAGTAGAACTGAGTCCATTGCTATTCAACTATCTCCTCTAAATTGGTCCCTGAAGTCCTTGGAATATTCTTGGGATGACTTTTGAAGTGAGGTCATTGATTTCTGGACTGATCAGGGAGTGAAGTTCTCCTTGTCTACCTTTTGTCCTTTGATTTCTTCATTAAAATTATCATTCTCATCCTTCACTCACTCCAGCAGTATATGAGACTGCTCAAGGTGTATTTTTTAATAGAGACAAAATACAGTATTAAGTAGAGAACAGTCAATCGTTGCCATCATCGTTGCCTGTGCTTCAGACAGGTAAGTGTAGAATGTATGTTGGTGTTATCTAGTGAAAGAACTATCAGCAAGGGAGCTGCTTAAATCTGGTCTTGGTGCTGACACTAATAATAGAAGGCTGATATGAATGCAGAGATAGCTGGAAGGGAGTGGGTCGTAAAGGCATGTAACTGGTAAAAAGGAGAACTTAATATTGAGGCTGAGGAACTGGACGTGATAACACAGTCAGTCAAAGGAAATGAGTCAAGAGGTAGAAAATATTACCTCTTCCTTTTAATTGAATAAGAGCAACCCTAAAATCTGGGTTTCCTATGGCCATGCTACCCTGAACATGCCCAATCCCGTCTGATCTCGGAAGCTAAGCAGGGTCGGGCCAGGTTAGTACTTGGATAGGAAACCACCTAGGAAGACCAGGGGACTGTAGGCGTAAAAAAAGAAAAAGATAAATAAATAAAATAAAAATAAAATCTGGGTTTGCAGTAATACAAATTTTAATAAATTGCTATAAGATTGATTCTGGTTCGATTTTGGACAGGTATTAGGATGTTGAAAAGATAAAGTCAGTTTTAGTCATGCAATTTGTATGCCAGATGATTTTATTTTTGGCAGTTGAATTCTCCTGTTTAACTGTCAATTCTGACAACAATATTTGTCCAACTAGTTGGTGAGGTCTAAGAGGCTATTGGAGATCCTTCTGTATTGTATTGCTAACTAATCAGTAAGCCTCCTAGGTCACGAGTAAGGCAGGACTGTGTCTTACTAAATATTATGTTTCTGATGCCTAGTGAGAATTACACAGTAGGAGATCAATAAATATTTGAACTGATTAATAGGTTTTCACTGGAGATTTCATTCTTTCTCATGTTTTCTTTTAATAGCATTTATTCCTTGATACTTTAGATTATTGTTGTTTCTGTTATCAATTCATTCTCTTTTTATCTCTTATCATTTCTCTTTTCTTTGACCCAAAAGGAAATGTGAAATTGTTAATTATGTAGGTTTATATCTAGAAAACCGAAGCTTTAGAATTGGCAGGGGCATTACACTTTAGAGATGAACAGATCAGTTGAATATTTGGAGGCTTTGAGCTGTGCTGTGATCTTATTCTGAGATAGTAGCCATTTTTTGTAGTTTCAGAGAAGATTAGTGGGCAGAGTAGGAGAAAAGCACGCAGTAGATGTGAATGGATTGGATTATATAGCATGGTAATTAAGAGCTTTAAACAGTGGAGTTACAATCTGAATTGAATTCCAGTTCTACCACTCTGTAGTTGCATGACCTTCGACAAATTAGTTAACATCTCTTAAGTCTCACTTTCTTATGAAAATGAAACTATATGAGAGAGAGCGTGGGCAATGGGTTAAGAGCCAGACTGTCTGGATTGGACTTCTAGTTCTTCTAATTGACTAGAGCAAGTTAGTTTCAACATCTATCTCTAAAATGGGGATAGTGATAATAGTGGCTGACTTTATAGGGCTGTTGTAAGGATTAAAAAAGTGAATACCTGTCAAGTGTTTAGCATGATGCCTTAAATGCTCAATAACTGTAACTTTTTAATTTAAATTAAACCTTCTGTTAAGGCTGCTGTCAAAGAGGAGAATTGGTTAAGGAAAAGACTTTTTCAAAAGTAGATTAAAACTGCTATATGTGGTAATCACTGAGGATGGGATTCCAGAGAGGAGTGACTTCATTTTCTATTTCAAAAATTTTAACAGTGAACATGCTTTAATTTTATGAGTAGCAGCATAATACTGAAAAAGTAAGCACCTTTGTGCCAAAGATGTTTCCATTTCTCTTATTCATGATAGGAACCTTTTTTTGTTTGTTTTTAAGCAATGTGGTTATAAGAGGCAGTGTGAAACAATTCTCATTTTGCTGTTAAGGAAAGACAAAGTAATTTCAAAATGGATCTCACTCAATAGTAGAGCTGATTCCAAGCCCTAGTATTACAAGTACTGTAGTTCAAGCTAGATGTTTTATTTCTGAACTTCAACCCAAAAAAGCGAAACTTCTCAGTACAGGAAATGATACAAGAATATTTAGTATAGTTGTAGATATTTCATTTCCTGATTTTAAAAGTACCTTTAAAAATAAATGCTGCCTGAACACATTTGTGTTTTTCTTTGGTCTGTGTTGATCTAGATCCATTTCTATATTTTACAGTAGTGTCTTTGGCCTTAGAAGAGTTGAATGACTCATGTTCAGCACAAATTAATCATAATTGAACTAAATCAATTAAAGAAAGATGTTTTAATTAAATGATACAAGTGATACCATTACCACATTATGTGGTAATGATAAAGCACTTTGTGATTCTAAAGTACTTTGTAATCATAGAGCACTTTGCAGATATGAATTGGTATTACAGTAGGAAATTACCCAGAAGCAGTGCTGGCCTCCAGCTGATTATTCCAGAGTTAACAGAATGGATAGATTCAGTGATCAAATTCAGATGCTTGAATCACATCATTTATTGCACTAATTATAAACATACAGTGTGAAGCATAGGTAAAAGACGGATATCTTTAAGACACTTAGGATAGGGTGCGAGTAGAATGCAGGTACCACACTACTCGAATCCTGTATTACTGTTATTAGTCTGCTCAGTCTATCTCTATGCTGCATCAGCTTTCCTTGGTGAGAGTGTGGTTACCAGGACCTGAGTTGAGGGTGAGCAAGAGGACTTCATAGATGGAAGGTGTCTCGATCTAGCATTTGTTTGCTCTGTTGGAGACAAGCAAGGTATTTACATCTGAACACAGCTATAACTTGCTTTTAACCTGCAGAACTATTTACCTGCAAGATGACTCATGAGGCTAGAGTGGGGATCACCAATAGGTGTTTGATTTAGAGATGACAGCCATCAACTCAGATGTGTGACCTAATCCATGCTTTGTTAATATTTAAGGTTTGTTTGATCCTTCCATCCTTTGCTATCTATACGTAACACTTGCTTTGTTTCATCATTTTTATCTATATTCAAAACAAATGTATTGCCTACAGTTTATGGCACCTATTTTAATTTCTAACACATTGTACACATTTTACCTGTGTTTTCAAAAGTCACTTGTTTATTATCTTTGTTTAGTTTCATCTATTTTTCTTGTTTCTCTTGTTTTCTATATAGCATATTGAACATTCTTAAATATATAGCAAACTCACTTCACCATCATTATTATTATCTTCTAAAAGATAATAATATATATGCTCTCTATGTGTATGTATTTCATTGAGTTTAGTCTTGTCATTGTTTAGATTATGTAAAAAAAAGACAATGCTTTAAAAAAGTATGATTTGATGTTCTTCCTTGCTCTGGGAAAAAGGCATTTTTCATAGCTTGAGCCTATCTATTACATCAAACCCTTATAATATATAGGAAATAATTCTTGCTAGGAAATAATCTGTCTAGAAAATTCCTTGTTAGGGAATTGTCTGTGTGAAAAACTCAGAAAATAGTAGGTGGTTTAATGTTATAGAATTATTGCTGCTGCTTAATAATTGTATGAAATCAGAATCCAATTTAAGCAGTTGTATATGTAGTAAATGGTATATGTTCCTTGCTATTTTAGTGGCTTTGCATTTACAAAGTTGATTTTATTGTGATAGCTGTGATAGTAAGTCAGAATTAATGGAAATGATAACTCAAATAATTTAATAAACTTTTTGTTTTTAGTATTATGTGTAAACTGGTTGTAACTTGTTTTTAATTTTATATTTAGTATAATTTTGAAAATGCATCTCAGACATTTGATGACCTTCCAGCAAGATTTGGTTATAGACTTCCAGCTGAAGGTTTAAAGGTAAGAAAATTGTGATAAATAGTAAGGATACAAGATATTTAATAAGATGATTGTATTGCTTTTTCTTTGTTGAAAGAATGAAAATATTTCTTACTATTCTTATAAAACTCGTACATATACATTTGTAAAGTGTTTAGACTACTCAAAAGGTATGAAGAAGAGAGAAAATTACCTATAATTAAATTATTCTGAACTAGCCACTGTTAACATTTTTGTATACAACATTTTAGACCTGTTTCTATGATATGTGCATATGTATGTGTTTGTAGATATGTGTGCGTATACATATTTACATAAATGTTTATACATATAGTGAATCTCTGTTTGACACTAATAGAAACACTGGTTGGTTACCTGCCTTTTTCACTTCATCGTATATCCAGAAAATCTTTTCATGCTAATAGAGAAGGAGATACATTTTTATTTGCAATGACTGCATGGTTTTCCAATATCATAAAATACTACGAATTTTTGAACATTGGTTTGTTTAATTTTTCATAGTGGATATTTATGTTGTCCGGTTTTTGCTGTTATAAACAGATACTATGAGTGTTTTCATTCTTGTGTATTTGTCTATTTATTTGCATAAGATACATTTCCAAATGTAGAATTGCTTTTTTTATGGAACAGGTGTTTAAAATGTAGTGTATTATATTAAATGAGTTATTATTGATAAGTCAACCTTGCATTTCTGGGATAAATCCCACTTCATAAGGTATGTAATTCTTTTTGTATATTGCCGGATTCACTTGTTAGTGTGTGTGTGTGTGTGTGTGTGTGTGTGTGTGTGTATTTTTTGAGGATTTTTACTTCTATATTCATAAGGGATATTATAGTTTTCTTGCATGGTCTTTGTATAGTTTTGATATTGTAGTAATGCTGGCCTCATAGAACGAATCAGGAAGTGTTCCCTCTTCTATTTTTTGGTAAGATTTTATAGAAGGTTTGTGTTAAATGTTTTCTAAAATATATCAATGAAGCCATCTGGGCCTGGCCATTCTTCGTGGTAGTTTATTGATTATTAATCCAGTCTCTTTAGTTGTTAGAGGCCTACGTAAACTTTCTGTTTCATCTGGCATCAGTTTCAGTACTTTCTGTCTTTTTCTATGAATTTGTCTATTTCGTCCAGATTATTCAGTGTTGGCATAAATTTGTTTAGAGTGCTCCCTTATAATTCATTTTATTTCTCTAAGGGTGCTAGTAATGTCAACTCTTTCATTGCTGATTTTGTTAATTTGAGTCTTCTTTTTTGCTTGGTCATTCTAGCTAAGATTTGTCAATTTTGTTTTTTTGTTTCAAAGAACCAATTTTTTTCATTATTTTTCTAGTTCCTGGTTTATTAGTTTCCACTCTAGTTTTTATCATTTTCTTCCGTCTGCTTGCTTTAGGTTTAGTTTGCTCTTCTTTTTCAAGTGTCTTAAAGTAGAATGTTAGGTGTTAATTTGAATTTTTCCTTCTTTTTTGAAACGGGTATTTATAGGTGTACGTTTCTCTCTAAGCATTGCTTTAGCTAAAGCAATAATAGCTGCATTCCATTAGTTTTGGTATGTTCTGTTTCTGTTTTTATTCATTTCAAAGTATTTTGTAATTTCCCTTTTAAGCTCTTTGACCTATTGGTTATTTAAGAATATGTTGTTTAATTCCCACATATTATTGAGTTTCCCAAAGTCTTTGTAATTGGTTTCTAATTTTACTCCATTGAGGTCATAGGACATACTTTGAATGATTTAATACTTTTAAAGGTATTGAGGGTTGTTTTATGATCTCACATATGGCAAACGCTGGTGAATGTTCCATGTGTCTGCCCTTGAGAAGAATATATACTTTGATGTTGGTGAGTGGAATGTTCTGTAGATGTCTGTTAGTTGGCTTATGGTGTTGTTCAGGTCTTCTCTTGTTGATCTTTTGACAAGTTCTAGCCATTATTGAGGATAAGGTATTGAGGTCTACAACTATTATTGTTGAATTGTCCGTTTTCCCTTTCAATTCTGTTAGTTTCTTACTTCATGTATTATGAGACTCTGTTGTTTGGTACATAGTTGTTTTTAATAGTTATATATTTCTTATTTGTTGGCCCATTTTATCATTATAAAATGTTTCTGTTTATCTATTAAGTTTTTTTGTTTCATTTTAAAACCTATTTTGTTTGATATTGGTGTAGCCATTGAGGCTTTTGTATAGTTGCTGTTTGCATTAAATATATCTTTTCATCCTTTTACTTTCATACTGTTTGTATTTCTACCTATATTTGTTTTGTGTAGACACCATACAGTAGGAACTTAATATTTAAAATCTATGACAATTTCCCCTTTAATTGAATCGTTTAGTTCATTCACATTAACATTATTGACATATTTGGATTTACATTTGCCATTTTACTTTTTGTTTTCTATGTGTTACATGTCTATTTTGTTCTTAACTGCTTTCTTTTGCATTAAGTGAATGTTTCCTACTGTATCTTTTTCATGTTATTGATTTTTTTACCATATTATTTCACATTCTTTTCTTGGTGGTTGCTAGAACTTGCCATGTACATTTTTAATTGTCAGAAATCACTTCAGATATATACTAGTTCAATTCCAGTATTTATAGAATAGATACAGATATAGAAACATTACTTTTATATAGCTCTATTTTTCTTCCTCATATTATTTTTATATAACATCTATATGTTATAAACCTAATGATAAATTGTTTTAATTATTATTTTATATAATTTTGTATTTATTAATGAACCTGAGAGAAGAAAGGATAATAATTATATGTTTATAATGTTATATTAACCTTTTTATTTATCATTTCTGGTTCTCTTCATTCGTTCCTGTGGATTTGAGTTACCAACTGGTGTCATTTCCTTATTTTATACAAATCTTTGATGCATGCTAATTGGAAACTTGACTTTCAGGCAGCAGCTGGAAAGGTCAGGACATTATATATATAGTCTAGCCCTTATCAGGGAGAAATTGAGACCTAGCTGTTTTTGGCTACTCTATGCTGAGCCAGAGGGAATAGTCACTAGAAGTGCTTTTGGTTTTTTTCTTTTCTTTTTTTTTTGCATGGTAGCAGGGTACTTGTAAATGCCAAGCCCCATCAGTTCCCAGAATTAAGGTAATTTGGGAGCCATTGTTGCTTGTACCCTCTGTGTTGAACCCTGGGGTTAATTGCTGTGGCAAGTGCTCCTACACCTGTTAAAAACTGCTTCTTTGTTTAAGACGGTCTTTTGGGATTCGTGAATGCCAAGACCCATTGGCTATCAGAGCTAGGTATTTGATGGCTTGTTTGTCAGATGGCAGCCATAAAAATTGGGGTGCTAAATGTGTGGACACACTCCTTTAATGAATAAGCTGGAAATTTGTATTTATTTTAGCGAGGCAAAAGGACAATGGAAGTGCCCACCAGCTCTTTGGGCTCCGGGCATAATCAGTCAGCAGCTAGTATGTGTTGGTTAGAAGTTGGATCCTCAGACAGTAGCTTGTGGAGTAAGAAGTTAAAACCACTTCCAGGAAGACTGAGAGAGGGGCGATTTTGCCTGTTCCCTCTCTACTGAGTCCTAGATGATAGCTGTGGTGGTGCTCCTGTGTATAAAACTGCTTCTTTGTATTCCATTGTCCTGTGGGGCTCATGATGCCAAGCCTTTTTGGCTTTCAAAGCTAGGTGATTTGGTTGCCTATCCCTCAGGTAGGAGCCTTAAAATTGCAGTGTTGGATGTGTGGTCCCAAACCTTTGTTTCTATGTTGACATCTTGGTCCAAAGTCTATATTTATATTGCTGTGTGACCATTACCACCATCCATCTGTAGGACTTTTTCATCTTTTCAAACTGAAACTCTGTACCCTTAAACAATAAGCCTTCATTTACCTTTCTTCCTGCCCCTTGGTAACCACCACTCCACTTTCTGTCTCTATGAATTTGGTTACTTTAAGTATCTTACATAAGTGAAATCATCTACTCTTTTTGTGTCTGGCTTGTTTCAGTTCACATACCTTCATGGTTCATCCATGTTGCAACATGTATCTGAATTTCTTTGCTTTTAAGGCAGTTTGATATTCCACTGTATGTATATACCACATTTGTTTATTCATCTGTGGATTGATACTTCAGTTGCTTCTAGCTTTTGGCTGTTATGACTAATGCTGCTATGAATAATGTGTACAAATATTTGTTCAAGTTTTTGTTTTCATTTCTTTAGCATATTTGTCCAGAAGTGTAATTACTAGAACATATAGTAATTCTATATTTAACTTTTTTTGAGGCATCCTCATGCTGTTTTTCCACATGGCTGCTCCATTTTAAGTTCCCACCAGCAATGCATAGGAGTTCCAATTACTCCATATCATTGCTCACTTATTATTTTCTGTTTGATTATAGTCATCCTAATGGCTACAAAGTGGTATCTCGTTGAGGTTTTGATTTGCATTTCCCTAATGATTAGTGATGTTGAGTATCTTTTCATGTGCTTATTGCCCATTGTTTATCTTTTTTGGAGAAATGATTACTCAAGTCTTGTGTACATCTTTAAATCAGGTTTATTTATTTATTTTTTGGGAGGAGGGAGGGAGAAGAGTTGTAGGAGCTCTGTATTGAGTCAAGATAGCAATTTGTTACCCTATGTATGATTGAAAAATATTACCCCCCATGCTATGGAGTGCCTTTAATGTCCTTTTTGTCCTTTGATGCACAGAAGTTTTTAATTGTGATGAACCTTCAACTCACCTATTTTCCTTTTGTTGCCTGTACTTTTAATGTCATGTCCAAAAAGTCATTGCCAAATCCAGTGTCACGAAGCTCTTCCCTTATGTTTTAGTTTAAGTTTTATGTATTAGCTCTTATATTTAGGTCTTTGATCCATTTTTAGTTCATTTTTTTATATGGTGTAAGATAAGGATCAGTTTCATTCTTTAGTGTGTAGATAACCAGTTTTCCTACTATCATTAGTTGAAAGGACTGTCCTTTCCCCATTGAATGCTCTTGGCTCCCTTGTCAAAATCATTTGACTATATGAATATTTATTTCTTGCCAACTTGCTCTGGCTAGGATTTCCAGTACTATGATGAATAGAAGTAGCAAAAGTGGGCATCCTTGTCTTGTTCTTTATCTTGGAATAAAAGCTTTCAGTCTTTCATCACTGAATAGATGGTTAATGTGGGTTTTTTATATATGATCTTTATTATGATGTTAGTGTCTTTCTGTCTTTATTTTTTTTTCTTTTATTTTTTTAAATTTGTTGGGTGTTTTTGTCATTAAAGACTTGAAATTGGTCAAATTCTTTTTCTACATTACTTGATGATTGTATTTTTTCCCCCCGTTATATTCTGTTAATGTGGTGTATTACATTGATTATCTTTCGTATATTGAACCATCTTTGCATTCCAGGAACAAGTCCCATCTGGTTGTGGTGTATAATACTTTTAATTTGCTTTTTAAGTAGGTTTGCTAGTACTTTTTGCTTCAGTATTGATAAGGGATATTGGTGTATAGTTTTTCTTTCTTATAGTGTCTTCGTCTGGCTTTAATATTAGGGTAATGCTACCATCACAGAATATATCAGGAAGTATTTCTTTCTCTTCAATTCTTTGGAAGAATTTGAGAAGGATTGGTGTTAATTTTTCTTTAAGTATTTGGTAGACTTCATCAGTGAAGCCATCTAGTCCTAGATTTTTGTTTCTTGGGAGATTTTTGATTATCGATTCAGTCCCTTTACTAGTTATAGGTCCAGTCAGATTTTCTATTTCTTTATGATTCAGTTGTGGTAGTTTGTGTATTTCTAGTTAGTTTTTTTCATTCCATCTAGGTTATTCAATTTTTGCTCTATAATTGTTCATAGTACACTCTTATGAATCTTTCTTATTTCCCTCTTTCTTTTGTAATTTTAGTGATTTGCATTCTCTTAGTAAACCAAGCCAATAGTTTGTAATTTTTGTGATTTTTGAAGAGTCAACTCTAGTTTTCATTTATTCTCTATTTTTTTTAATTCCTATTTTATCACTGTTTTAATAATTATTTCCTTCCTTCTGCTAGTTTTGGGTTTAGTTCTTCTTATTCTTGTTCCTTAAAGTATAAAATTAGGTTGTCGATTTGTGATATTTCTTCTTTTTTCAAAGTAAGCATTTACAGCTGTAAATTTCTTTATTAGCACTGCTTTTGTTGCATACCCTGTTTTGGTATGTTGTCTTCATTTACATTTGTCTCAAGATATTTTCTAATTTCCCTTTCTATTTCTTCATTTTTTAAAATATACCCTTAGATTTGAACTTTGCCATGCTCTGTTTCAAATAAAGTCAGTTCCTTTAGGAAGCTCTTCTTAGAGGTCTTTGTTCTTAGGCACTGCCTCTCTCAGAGGGCAAACTTTCTGAGCCATTTTTCTAGAATTGGCTTCATCCAAAATGTATCAGTCTCACTGGTTTTCTTTCTAATCTAGGAAACTGCCTGGGCACTTACTGTTTCCTGTGCTTGTTCTTTCATTTCGAATATCTGTATCTACTGGATGATTGCCTATTTAAAAAAATATGTTTTTGTTTTTCCGTTACATTCTGCCTTATGTGCAGTGTGCTGTTTGGAGTCGGTCATCTCTGGTGTTCTGCGTTTGCATCTCTCAAGATGAATCCTGTGCCCTAGAGGTGAGCTAGGGTTAGGGTGTCTGGGCCCCAGTATTTTTAGCCTTGATCAGCCATTGCAATTTGGAGCTGGAGAGGATAAGAAATGGTGGTGATCTTTCTCTCTTGTTGAGATACCATGTTCTTTAACTGTGAGCTGAGGAGAGAAGAAACTTGTCATCTTTGCCACTACAATCCAGAGTGGAGCTTCCATTTTATTGAGCTCATGGTGTCAGGGGAGTAGATTATTCTTCAAGTGCTATAAACTTTTGATTTTCTTACTTCAGTTTTTCTTTAGCATAAATTTCTCATCAACCTAATAATTATCATTCTTGGTTTAATCTAGCAGTTGTTTCGAATGAATAGGTTTTAGTCCTTTGAAATAATCTCTTTGATAATAAAGGTATTCTTTTATTTATTCCTCTTTCATAGATGTACTGTTTCAATATTAAGAGGATTTTTAACTTGAGACTTCTTTATATGGTTTACCTTATAAAAATTGAGTGATTACCAACTATATCAAATACTAGGGAAATATGTGCATTCAAAATGATCACCATATTCTGGGAGTATTTTCTCTCAGTCCTATCCGAACAATTTTACCAATATGAGTAGATGTAAGAATTACGTCCAGTATTTTATAAATTGAAAATGTGATAAATGTAAAACCAGGAAGGGTAATGTTACACTAGAGGTACTTGTGAGCAACAAGTACTTTATCTTACTCATTTCTGTTACAGTACAGTGTCTGTCATAGAATGTAAATTTCTTGAAGGCAGAATCTTTATCTCTGGGAGTGCTTGGCTTTTAGGAGGGATTCACTAAATATTTGTTCGATGAGTGAGTTTATCAGTAAAATAAAGAATTAAAACTGCAGTTAATGCTTCAGGTTGACATGTTAGGAATAAATTATGAAATAGAAAATGACCAAAATGTCCATAACTATATTGAACAGTTTGCTCTCTCATGTGTTCATTAATGTTCTTTAGCAAGCATGAAAAGCCATGTTTAAGAACCTGGTAGCCTGCCTGACCTTTGCTCTTTTTAGGGTGAATTATCTCATCTGTTTTCTACTTGACTCTCAATTCAGGATTTATTTTGCTATCTGATGATAGGAAGTAGATTGGATATATACTACCCTCTTGTGCTCATCCTCACAACTTGATGACTAGCTCATCTTATTTTGTATGTCTCTTTTAGGAATATTTTTCATGGTGGGTACATCATATAGAGCAGAGATGCAAAACTGTCAAAAGTTACTTGGCATCAAGAGGAGCATAACTTGAACCACAGCTGCCCATGATTATTCATAACTTCTTCAGTCAGTGTACATTTTGGCCTCACCACTATTTCCTAACCTTTCCTCTCTCAAATTGAACATATTTTACTAGTAATATTTGGCATATGTAATGTAATATGTAATATTTGGCAAGAGTAGATGCTAAGAGAATTTGCTTTGTAATAGAATCTGAAAATGAATGCTTGTGTAAAACAGTCTTTTCTTAAGTAAATGTATTGCTGTTAGTTGGAATAAAAACATTGACATAGATAAAAGTTTTACTGACTGGTTCTGTATATATAGAACTATCTTTGGTTTGATGCTACCATTTACCTTCTTGATACCTTGTAATTCACTCTTTAAGTAGGTTGAGCTTTTTTCTTTTCCAAGTGTATTTGTTTAGAAAAAATATCATAATGAAATGCAGTAATAAAGAATAATCATTAGTTTCATTAATCTCACTGAAATTATTTTCTTTTTGTGTTTATATTAAATTTGAAAGACTTTATTTTGGAGAAAAGAAACATTTGAGTAAGCTCTGGGTTTGACTGGTTGCACCATCATTTAGCAGCTGAGTATTCTCAGGTATGATATTTTCTTTGAAGCTTAAGTTTCTTCTTCTCTAAGACAGGGATGAACTCTGTGAGTTGTGATCCTCTGTTGTGAATATAAAGATATCTTTATTTTAGGGCTTCAGTTTATTTATGATAACTTCAACAGCAGCAACTAACTTGAAACACCAGTGGTTTGTAAACCACATTACAGACTTTTATAGAATCTAAAAAAAGAAGCCAAATAATAGGAGAAAATAGGAGGCTATAAGAAAAGGGAAAAAGGGTAAACTAGAATGCTAATAATTTTAACAAGCACGTGTGGACTTCTGACATAGAAGTGGATATTAGCACAGTGCCAAAATTATTAGAGTGCTGGGCTGAGAAGAGGGAAATCGGGAACTTAGTCCTGATTTAATCTTTGTCCTTGTGAAGATGAGCAGTGTGCTAAAGTGGGGAGAACATAGGCTTTTGGGTGAGTTACTGGGCTTCAAGTTTTGGTTTTATCACTGGGCAAGCTGTTCAACTTCTTTAAGTCTGTCTACTCATCTATAATAATACATATTCAAAGGACTAGCATGAAGACAGTGGCTGTTATTTATTGTTTGTCTTTTCTTTTATTTCGAGTTTAATTTTGCTCTTTTTTTTTCTAGTTTCTTTAGATGAACATTGAGGTCATTGATTTTGAGACCTTTCCTCCTTTCTATTGTAGGTATTTAGTACTATAAATTTCCTTCTAAGCACTATTTTACCTGTGTCCCACAAATTTTGGTAAGTTGTGTTTTTATTTTCTTTTGCTTCAAATGTTTAGGGCTAATTTGGCCTACTTCTGAGCAGTTGTCTTCTGAGGACTCTATGTGATCCTCTGCATTAGGAAGTTTTACCACCCTGGCTGATAGGAACATGAACTATTCCCAGTGTAAGCTCCAGGGAGTGTTCTTTACAATTTTTCTGATGGTTCTTTCTGAGTTTTGGTAGTTCCCTCACACACGTATGCAGATTACCATTCAGCCAAGGTCCTGAGTGGATGCCTTTATTACATATATCTGGAGCTTTCTCTCTTTGTAGCTCCTTCCTTCCCAGTACTGTGCCCCACAATATTTAGCTGCCTTGGCTTCCCCAGACTCTGAACTCTTCACCTCAGTGGGACCACCAGACTCTATTGAGTTCCCTTGTCCCGTTCTGAGTCCTGGAATCTCTCTAGCAGTGAGTTGAAGTATTTGTAGGGCTCATTTCATTTGTTTCCCTTCTCAAGAATCACTGTTCTGTCTTATTGTCCATTGTTTGAAAGCTGATTTTCATATCTTTTATTTGGTTTTCTAGTTATTTAAAGCAAGAGATTAAAACTAGCCCCTATTCATCATGGCTGGGAAGTGGAAGTTCAGCTTAGCATATAGTAGGTAATTGATAAATGCTAATAATAAAATTCTTTTAAAACGAATCACTCAAATTTTCATTGAGGAAGTTATTAAGGAGGGTGATATTAGAGCTTCATATCAATATTGTATAGATCTTAGGCTCCCGCCTTTTTTTGTTTTTAATCTCAGTTTTATTAATAAACTAGTATGGTAGTCTGGGGATTTTTAAATTAAAGCTTTGACATTTTTAGAATATTACTATCCAAATTTTGTTTCTAATGCTTTTTGAACTTTTTAGAAATGTCTTAAAAATTACATAGTTGGTCTAAACAATATTATATTGCTGACTTAGCACTTTTAATGATTTCAGTTATTAATGGGCTTATTGTATTTTTATGATACCTTTTAATCAGATTTTATTAAAATCTAAAATCTAACTCATTGATGAAATATATGACCAAAAAGGTTATAGATGAGAATTCTAACAGAGTATATAAGTGAGATGTAACTTCGAGATGGAAGATACTGTAACTGCTCTGAATCCTGCACAGAAGTAATATCTAATTTGTGCGGAGGGTTTTGAAAACCTTTCTTTCAATGCAGTTAAGGGCTTATTAACTTTTAATTCGTATGTAACCCTCACATTTCTGTGTTATTCACTATTTTCCCCAGTGATGTGCAGAAAGACGAAGTTATGGCTGTCAGTTTTGCAGGTGGCATCAAACTTGAAATGGTTAATATACTAATATTTTGCCCTTGAGTTTTAAAAGATAAGTACTGAAAACAGTAAAAATATAGCTTAGTAGCAACACGTCAAAAATTTGTTGAAACAACTGTGATGTGTTTGCCAGAAACCTAATTGGGCATTATAGTGCATCAATAGAATTATAATGTATGGAACTGGTTAAAAAGTAGTAATTCCTAGCCGTTGTTATATTGGTCAGATCATTTATAGTAGTGTGTTCAGTTTTTGGCACCCAACTGAAATATGATAAAGTTTAAGAACAAAGTCAAATACTACTTTTTCTGTTACTGCATCCCATAGTTACAATGATTTTTTGTGTTCTTTGCAGTTGTGCTACATATTGTTTATACTTCCTTTTCTCTTATTGGATCTGTTAATTCTTTGCAGGTGTTAATTACTTGGGTAGGGACTCAGTCTTATCCATCTTAATATTTAACAGAGCCCTCATGAAATGAGACAAATGTATTCAAAGCATAGTGTTAAAGGAACTGAATATAAATAATAATTAAAGGATTTTTTACTGCATAAGAGAAATTTTCAACTATTTGTGAAAAAGTAATTATGTGTTCCCTATATGTGAAAGCTACTGGTAGAGTTTGGAAGAATAATCTAATAAAGAATTAGAGAAAAGGGCAGTGGATATTTTTAACATTCTAAAAAGTCAATATAAATAAATTCATATGTCTTACATTAGGAAAATATTAGCTAATAAAGCCTGATTGATCATCAGTATAACTCGTTTTGGTCTGCGTTGGAATGTAAAATTTTGACAAAAAAGTTGACACCTTCATTATTTGAAGTATTTGTATCATACTTTTTTCCACTTCTTTTTTTATTAAGTTTATTGGGGTAACATTGGTTGATACAATTATAATTTTCAGGTGTACATTATAATTTGACATCTGTATATTCTATTGTGTGTTTTCCACCTAAAGTCCATTTTCCTTCAGCTACCATATATTTGAGCCCCTTTACCCACTTCACCCTCCATCTACTCCCTCTATGCTTGACCTCCTTTAATTGTCTACCCCTCCTCCCCCACCCCCTACACTCTGGTAACCACTAGTCTTATAGTCCATGTCCATGAGTCTCTGTTTGTTTCTCCTGTTCATTTGTTCCTTTTAGGTTTTTTTTTCCCACTTATAAGTGATATAATGTGATTTTCAGCTTTTTCTGTCTGGCTTATTTAGGTTAGCATGATTATCTTGAGGTCCATCCATGTAGTTGCAAATGGCAGTATTTCATCTCTTCTTATGGTTGAGTAATATTCCATTGTATATATGTACCACAGCTTCTTTAGCCAGTCATCTATTGTAGGACACATCATTTGCTTCCATGTCCTGGCCACTATGAATAATGCTGCTATGAACGTCGGTGTGCAAGTATCTTTTTGGATATGGGTTTTAAAGTCTTTCTTCGTTGTTGTTAATTATTTATGCCTACAGCCCCTGGTCTTCCTAGGTAGTCTCCCATCCAAGTACTAACCGACCCTGCTAATCTTCCAAGATCAGACAAGAACTTGTTCAGGGTAGCATGGTGGTAGACCATGGACTGTGGCTCCACTGGGGCACGAACCCAGGACCTTCTGCGTGTAAAGCAGACATGCTCACCGCTACACTATGGAACCACGTCCGAGTTTTCAAGTCTTTGAGGTAAATACCTAGTAGAGGATTGCTGGATCATAAGGTAGATCAATTCTTAGTTTTTAGAGGAACCTCCGTACTGTTTTCCATAGTGGCTGTACCAGTTTGCAGTCCCACCAGCAGTGTATGAGGGTTCCTATTTCTCCACATCCTCTCCAGCATTTGTTACTACTTGTCCTGTTGATTATAGCTACTCTAACAGGTGTGAGATGGCATCTCATTGTGGTTTTGATTTGCATTTCCCTAATAGCTAGCGATGTTAAGTATCTTTTCATATATTTGTTGGCCATTTGTGTGTCCTCTAGAGAGAAGTGTCTGTTCAGGTCCTCTGCCCATTTTTGATTGGATCATTTGTTTTGTTGTTGTTGTTATTGAGTCATATGAGTTCTTTATATATTCTGGATCTTAGGCGCTTGTGGGAGGTGTTGCTTGCAAATATATTTTCCCATTCAGATGGTTGTCTCTTAACCTTGTTGACGATTTCTTTTCCTGAGCAGAAGCTTTTTAGTTTGATGTAGTCCCATTCATTTATTTTAGCTTTTACTTCCCTTGCTTCGGAAATCAAATTCATAAAATCCTCTTTAAATCCAAGGTCTTTGAGTTTAGTTAATATGTTTTCTTTGTGCATTTTATTGTTTCAGGTCTTATATTCAGGTCCTTAATCCATTTTGAGTTAATTTTGGTGTGTGGTGATAGACAACAGTCTAGTTTCATTCTTTTGCAGGTGGCCTTCCAGTTTTCCCAGCACCATTTATAGAAGAGGCTTTCCTTCCTCCGCTGTATGTTTTTGTTGAAAATGATTTGTCCATACAAATATAGATTTACTTCTGGACTCTCGATTCTGTTCAACTGGTCTGTGTGTGTGTTTTGCTGCTAATACCATGCCGTTTAGATTACTATCCCTTTGTAGTATAATTTGAAGTCGGGCAGAGTGATGCCTCCAGCCTCATTCTTTTTTCTCAGGATTGCTTTGGCAATTCGGGATCTTTTGTGCTTCCAAACAAATCTGATGATTTTTTGTTCCATTTCTTTAAAAAATGCCGATGGGATTTTGATGAGGATTACATTAAATCTGTATAATGCTTTATGGTCATTTTAACTATGTTGATTCTTCCAACTCAAGAACACAGAATATCTTTCCATTTCTTTGTATCTTCTTCGATTTCTTTTAATAAGGTCTTGTAGTTTTCATGATATAGGTCCTTCACATGTTTCGTTAGATTTATTCCCAAGTATTTTATTCTTTTTGTTGCAATTACAAAAATTATTTTTCTCACTTCTTTTTCTCACTTGTTTTTTTGTTATTAGAGTATAGGAACGCTATGGATTTTTGAACATTAATTTTGTATCCAGAAACCTTATTGTATTTGCTTATCGTTTCTAGTAGTGTTCTTGTGGAATCTTTAAGGTTTTCTATATAGAGAATCATCTGCAAATAGTGACAGTTTGACTTCTTTGTTTCCTATTTGGATGCCTTTTATATCTTTCTGTTGCCCGATTGCACTTGCTAGGACCTCCAATGTTATATTGAATAACAGTGCTGATAGTGTTGACAGCCTTGCCTTGTTCCTGATCATAGAGGGAAGATTTTTAGTTTTTCATCATTAAGTATAATGTTGACAGAGGGTTTGTCATATATGGCCTTTATTATGTTAAGATCCTTTCCTTCTATACCGATCTTGTTAAGTGTTTTGATCATAAATGGATGCTGGATCTTGTCGAAGGCTTTTTCTGCATCTATTGATATGATCATATGATTCTTTATTTTTTAATTTGTTTATATGGTGTATCACATTAATCGATTCGTGTATGTTGAATCATCCCTGTGCCTCTGGGATAAAGCCCACTTGATCGTGGTGTATAATCTTTTGAATATGTTGCTGTATTCGGTTCGCTAGTATCTTATTTAGGATCTTTGCATCTGTGTTCGTGAGGGATATCATGAACATGTAGTTTTCTTTTTGTGTGTTATCTGTACCAGGTTTTGATATCAGGGTAATATTGGCCTCATAAAATGAGTTGGGAAGTGTTGCCTCCTCTTCGATTTTTTGGAAGAGTTTGAGGAGAATAGGTATTAAATCTTCTTTGAATGTTTGCTAGAATTCACTGGTGAAGCCATCTGGTCCTGGACTTTTACTTTTTGGTAGGTTTTTGAGGATTGTTTCAATTTCCATACTGCTGATCGGTCTATTTAGATTTTCCAGTTCTTCTTGATTCGGTCTAGGAAGGTTGTATTTTTCGAAGTACTGGTCCATTTCTTCTAGGTTACAGAATTTGGTATTGTGTACTTTTTCATAGTGTTCTTGTATTGTACGATCCTTTGTATTTCTGCGGTGTCTGTTGCAATTTCCCCTCTTTCATCCCTGATTTTGTTTATTTGTGTCCTTTCTCTTTTTCCTTTAGTGAGTCTAGCCGAGGGCGTGTCAATTTATTGACCTTTTCAAAGAACCAGCTCTGTTGCATTTATTTTTTCTATTGCTTTTTTGTTTTCAATTTCATTTATTTCTGCTCGAATTTTGATGATTTCTTTCCTTCTGACTTTAGGCTTCATTTGTTCTTCCTTTTCTAGTTTTTTAAGATGAAGCGTTTGGTTGTTTATTTGGGCTCGTTCCTGATTTTGAAGACAGGCCTGCGATGATATGAACTTTCCTCTTATGATCGCTCTTACCATGTCCCAACAGTTTTGATATGCTGTACTATCATTATCATTATCATTCGTTTCTCTGTATCTCTTGCTCTCCCTTTTTATTTCTTCTCTGACTCAGTTATTCTTCAGTAGCATGTTGTTTAATCTCCATGTATTTGTGGTTCTTTCCACTTTCTTTTTACAGTTGATCTCTAGTTTCAAAGCATTACGATCAGAGGGTATGGTTGGCATGATTTCAACCCTCTTGTATTTGTTGAGGCTTATTCTGTGTCCCAGTATGTGGTCAATCCTTGAGAATGTTCCTTGTGCACTAGAGAAGAATGTATAAGCAGCTGTTTTGGGATGGAAGGCTCTATAAATGTCAAGTATGTCCAGTTGGACTAATGTGTCATTTAAAGATGTTATTTCCTTATTGATTTTCTGCTTGGATGATCTCTCAATATCTGACAGTGGGGTATTTAGGTCCCCTGCTATGATAGTGTTTTGGTCTGTTTCTCTCTTTAGTTCTGTTAGTAATTGCTTTACATATTTCGGGGCTCCCCGATTGGGAGATTGGGAGCATAGATATTAATAAGTGTTATGTCTTCTTGGTGCATGATTCCTTTTATCATTATGAAGTGTCCCTCGGTATCTTTCTTTACCTTTTTGATTTTGAAGTCTATTTCTTCCAATATTAGTACCGCTACTCCCGCTTTTCTCTGAATGCCATTTGTTTGAAATATCATTTTCCACCCTTTCACTTTGAGTCTATATTTGTCTTTGGAACTGAGATGTGTCTCCTGGAGGCAGCATACGGTTGAGTTTTGTTTTTTGATTCAATCTGCAACTCTGTGCCTTTTTATTGGTGAGTTCAGTTCATTTACATTTAGGGTAATTATTGCAATATGAGGTCTTCTTATAGACATTTTATCTTTTGCTTTCTGTGAGCTCGGTGTTTTCATTGCTTCCTTGTCCTAGTGTTTGTTTTTGTTTTTTTTTTCTTTTGGTTGGCTTTGTGGGTTTTGCCTCTGGTTCTTCTTGTTTTATGTTATATATTTCAGCTATGAATCTGGTGTGTGGTTACCATTATAAATATGAAAAAGATAGTTATATACATATACAGTCATCCATTTTCTTCTGCGTGTGCCTTATCTCCTTTCCCCTTTATGAATTTGGATCTTTGAATCTTCCCTTTTCAGTCATTGTTATCTCAGTTTATCCCTATGTATGCTGAACGTTCATTACTATCTTGCTGTAGCTATTTTCTTCTTATTAAGCTTATAATGCCCTGTTCTTAGTAAGGGTTACACTTCTCTGCTTCTATTTGCCTGATAGTCACTTTACTCCTAATTATGTATTTTTTGTTTGTTTGTTTTAGTTGAGCTGACATCTTTCAGTATTTCCTATATTGCAGGCCTTGTAGGGAGAATTCCCTCAAGTTTTGTATGTCTGGAAAGGTCTTAATTTCTCCTTATCTAAAGGAGAGCTTAGCTGGATATATTATTCTAGGCTGGTAATTCTTTTCACTTAATAGTTTAAATATTTGATTCCTTTCCTTTCTAGCTTGTAAGTTCTGCGCTGAGAAGTCTGAGGATAATCTAAATGGGTTTTCCTTTCTAAGTTACTGTTTTCTTCTCCCTGGCTGCCTTGAGAATTCTGAGAATTCTGTCTTTATTGTTGATTTTTGATAATTTTAGTAGAGTGTGTCTTGGAGATGGCCTTTTTTCGTAGAGGTAATTGGGCGTTCTGTTGACATTTTGAATTCCAAGCTCCAGCTCATTCCTTAGATTTGGGAAATTCTCGTCAACTATTTCTGGAAATGCTTTCTAGTCCCTGCTCCTTTTCCTCACCTTCGATAATGCCCATTATTCTTATGTTTCCACTCCTGATGGTATTGTCTAGTTCTTGTATTTCTCTTTCATTATTTTTCATTTTTGGTTTCTGTCGTCTTCTTTCTTATTTATTTCTAGATTTCTGTCTTCGATATCACTGATCCTTTCCTTCATTTGGTCGACTCTATTTCCTAAGCTTGGTATTTCATTTTTAAGCTCTTGCAGTGTGCTTTTCATCTCCAGTTCTATTGATTCTTTTTGAGGGTTTCAGTCTTCTTGTTCTGCTCATCTAGGTGTTTTTTCAATTCCTGAAATTGTTGATATGACTCGTTTTGAAACTCACTGAGTTTTTTCAGAAGTACCATTTTGAATTCTTTGTCATTTAAATTGCATATTTCTATGTCTGTAAGCTTACTTTCTGCATAGTTTTTTTTTCTGAGATAGTTTTTCTTTATCACCTTGGTCGTTCATGAGGTTTAATGGACTATTTCTCAGCCTGGGAATTAATGGAAGTGTATTCTGTTGTTTTCCCTCAAGAAGATTTATTATATAAAGGTCTCTCTTTAGCCTGTTGCAAAGAAGGCACTTTTTTTTTATTTCTAGTAGGTGGCATCTAAGCCTCTTGGATTCCTGCTTTATGTAAAACCTTAATAATGACTTTTTTATTTTCTTACAGATATTTTATCATGCTTGCTACTCTCAATTTCAGTTCCTGTCAGTGTCAGGGACAGTCTAGGCAGTGTTCGCCCAGATTCCCCTGGGGGAGGGGCCCTCTGGGTTGGAGGATGAAAACCTGGGCTCAGCATCGGCTTTGCAACCTGGCTGGCAAAAATTAACTGCTATTTCTCTGCGGGTCCGTCCAGCTTCTCTGCTCTCTGCCCTGATGACTGGGCCCTGCTGCCGACTGCGTATAAGTCCCGGCTCCTCCAGGCCGGGTTGTTACGGGAAGTCGCCACATCTTCACCTGTCCTCCTCCTGCAAGGAGCTCCGGAGGCTGCGCGAGGCAGCTTCTTTATTTCTCCGAGTCCACCGCTGGACACCCGGGGTTCTGACCTATGGTAGCTCTTATGCACAGATCCCACGCTCAGACATGCTGGTGTGCAGTTTGGGTGTTTTTTGTTGAGTTTCAGATGTTCAGCTTATTGTTGTTTCAAGGGGAGAGATCTGGGGATGTCTCTCACTCTACTTTGTTTACAAAATCTTTAATCAGATTTTGAAATCAGCTTTAATTGCCTTTTGAACTAACATTTTTTGCCAGCTCATTTCTGTAAATGTGCATTCCTCTTCTTGTTGCCCATTTTGTTCTTCACCTAGTCTCTCTTGTGGAGGCTGTGTAGCATAGCATAGGGAGTCAGACTTCCTGGGATTCCATGCTTGCTATGTGTAATTTTGGGCTAGTTACCTTTTTTGACTTAGATGATAGCAATGGTAGTTATCTCTCATGGGGTTATTGCAAGGATGAACTGGATTAGAACATGTAAAGGGTATAGTGCTTGACATAGTGTTGAGTGCCATGGTCTCAGCAATTATTAACCACTTGCCGTTATTGCAGTTGTTAATTATTAATTCATAACTTTAGATATTCACTAATATAACAACTTATGACTTCTCCCCCTTCTTGCTTTTATTTTTATACTTTTATGAAGGGAAAGATGAACTGCTGTCTTGCTTTCAGCATTTTTGTTGACATGATCATTGCATATACTCTTCTTAATTTTGCTCATATGCTGTTTGCCATTCAGTGCAAGCTGAAGGGAAGGAAAGTGTAAGGCTTTTTTCAGCCCGAAGTGATCTTTTAAACAAAACCACTTTATTAAATAATATATATCTTTATGAGTTTACTAATTAGTATAATTTATCAACAAAAGTAATTTTTCTTGAAACATTGAAATTCTGAATATCTTTTGAAGCATTAAAGCAAAATTGTATTTAGTGTGATTTTAATGTTTAGATTATTTGACATTCCACTTAAAAAGTGATAACCCAAACCTCTTTGGAAAACTTCTTGGTAGTATTTACTAAAGCTTAATACTCTATGATCCAGCTTAATATCTTATGTTTCTTCTGTGTACATACTTACCAGATATGTACATGTGTTCGTGAAAAGACTTGTACTAAAATGCTTATAATAGCACTGTTTTAATAGCCCTTACCTAGAAATTACCCAGATGTTCATCAACTGTAGAATAAATTCTAGCATATCCACACAATGTAATACTATGTAGAAACAAAAATGAAAGATCTTCCTAGTACATCTCAACAGGATGGTTGCTCAGCAGTAGAGTTTGGATCTCACAAATACAGTACTGAGAGAAAGAAGTCTAAGAGCACTTACTATACTATCTGGTTCTGTTTATGTCAAGTGTAAAATTTGGCAGAACTAATCTAAGCTGTTAGAAGTTCATGCAGTGACATAGGAGGTGGGGTTTGGAAGTAGTGACTGGCAGGGAGGGTGAAGGGACCTTCTGAAGTGCTGTTAATGTTCTGTTTCCGGATACAGGTGTGTTCAGTTTGTGAGAACTCATCAAGCTGAAAATTTTATTTTGTGCATTTTGCTTTATGTATAGTCATAAAAGCTTTTTAAAAAATCAACATATTTATATATTGTAAACCTACTGCATTATACATTTGATGATAATTGAGGTGCTAGTCTGCATCATTTTTGTCCAGCATCCTTGTTTAATAATCAGAAAATTACAACGACAAAGGGAAGAAGGGTGAGCATCAGTCTCTGAGTCTCCTTGGCATTGGGCTTCCTACATATTATTGGCATAAAGTGCCTCTGTCAGAAGATAGAGATGAAGAGGATTTTGATCACAGAGCAAGCGTCCTTTTAATAAGAAGGGATTGGCCCCGGAGGGTGACTTGGTTTAAGGCAGCACCTCTTGGCCACTCCTATTTAAGAATCCAGAGGCTTCTGCCAGATTAATTGGCAAAGCCCATTAAGCAACCTCGTAGACTTTGTGGATGATGAAACAAAGTAAATTTGCACTTAGGTTTAAGTGACTCACATCTGAGGGAAGAATAGAAATCAATAAGCTATTTTAGCAAGTTATTATTTTTAGCATAGTCCAAAGGAAAGATAATATTTAATAATCTAAGACTTCTTTTTTAAAGACTCCAGTCTATTTTTCATTATGCAAAAAGATTGTTTTTTTGGACTTTTAGCTTATTGTGTATTTTTTTTAATATATTTTAAGTTTAAAAATAATAACATACTTGTCGTAACACATTCAACAATACAGAAATGATGAAAAGCAAAACCTTTGTAAAGTTGTACTTGTAGACCCTTTTTTTGTTTTGTTTTTTATTATCCATTTTAACATCTGAAATTGGGATTGTCTTTCAATTTCTGTCCACCAGGTGGCAGTCATGATAAAGCTATCATCACCAGGACATGGGAAATTTGGCCATAGCTTGTTCATGTTGTCTTCACTTCAGTCGAGTAATATATCTTATTAGTACTACATGGTTGAGTTTAATTCTTGTTATAAATGTATTGAAAATAACTGTACTATGTTATTTGTCATTAAAGCAAAAAGTGTGTGTGCGCAGAAAGATGCTGAAAAGGCAGCAAGGTATAAATTTAACGAGTCAAGTAAATATTCATTGTTAGAATGATAACCACAGTTCTATTTCTCTGCAAAGTAAAACCAAACACTTTATAGAATCAAGAAGAGGAACTATTCTGTGAGTAAGTAAAGGTGTGCTGCATTTTATTCCTGATATATATGCAAAAACATTTCTTATCACAAAACTAAGCAGTACAACTTAAGGCAGGAGAAACTGCCAAATCCTGTGGAATAGACAGTTGGTGTGACTGGTAGACTGTACAGACTATTGTTGAGGCCCTGTGTCATAGCTTTAATTGCTCGTTTCTTCTTATAAATGAATTTAACGATTGTGATCATCGTTTTATGTTTATTCATTGTCTTATGTCTATTGAGATAGTTATTTGGTTTTCCTCTTTTAATCAATTAATGTTATATTTTACATTGATTTATATTCTGATATCAAACTATCTTATGTTTCTGAGAAAGCAACTTACTGTTTTCTTTTTAAATTAATAATTATCTTGTGGACATTTTTTCAATGTTATATATATAGATTTACCTCATTCTTTTTAATGGCTCCATTATTTTTCTATCGTATGAATATACTATTCTTTTTTAAATGGCTGCCTTATTGGTGTGCATGGGTTCAAATTTTTGCTATTAAAAACAATGTAGCAGAGAACATCTTTCTATGTATACCTTTATTTACTCAGGCTAGTGTTTCTATAGAATAAATTCTAAGAATTCTGTGCATTTTTATTGTTTGATAACAAATTTAAAAATTTATTTAAAAAAAGTATTTGCTTGGTTTAGAAAAGTCAGTCATTAACTATACCAACATGCTAATAGTGGTTGTCTTTGGGGTGATGGATTTAGGTGTGATTTTTTTATTTGTAACTTTAATAGTAAAAACAGAACCTACTTTAAAAAAACAGAACCTACTTTAAATGCTTATGAAACCAAACACTACTTTAGAAGCTCTGGGATTGTGAACAATTGGAGGGTAGGAACTGGTGAGTTGCCAGATAGTTCATCTAGCAGAATACAAAACATATGAAGTAAGTTCAAAAGATGTTTATGGAAGAAAGTTGAATTGATTTTTTGGGTTTAACAGAGAAAAAACTTATTACCTATTCTTTTTCAGGGTTTCTTGATTAACTCAAAACCAGAGAATGCTTGTGAACCCATAGTGCCTCCACCACTAAAAGACAATTCATCTGGCACTTTCATCGTGTTAATTAGAAGACTTGATTGTAATTTTGATATAAAGGTAATGTTTGCTTTTTAAATTTTTTTGCTCTTGTTTGTTTAGTTAGCAACTTAACTACTCCCTTATTTCAGAAAAGATTTAAGTTTCCACAATTTGTTCAGATTAAAAAAATGAAAGGTGTGAGGACAAAAGGAAAATGAGGAGATAGTAAAGGCAAAAAAATACAGGAGCAGGTTTACTTAATTCTTATTCATTTGCTGCAGAATTTATTCTCAACTTTTAGCAGCCAGTACAAAGAGGAAGACACGATCAGTTTCATGATTCACGATTTTAGTAAGATTGACGACAAACAAATTGACTAGATTATAAATAATTACTATTGGTCCTAAGAATTTCCAGGTGGTTGTTGCACATCTTTGAACTGTGATTGAATAGTGGAGTCTTGCTTGATTTAACCTGGGAATGGAATAATTGAGTTTTAGTTTTATGCCTTCACCCTTCCAGTTTTAGTACTACACCTATACCTATATCTATGTTGACATTGGGATTTCTCTAATTTAATAAGCTGACCCTGTCACCTGTATAAATTTTGTTGCTCTGGAGTGGGTTAAGCTGACATTCAGGCAGTAAACACAGTTTTGGCCATAGGACCTCCCTCACTATCTCACTATCATTAGTGCTATTCTAAAGATGTATTTTTTTGATACTTTTAATACTGTCTTTACAAATCTGTTTTTGGATTGGCCTTAGCAGAAGAGCCACATTGAGGCCTGTATCAAATAAGTTTTTATGTTACTTTTACTTTACTACCTGAGACCGGAGTGTCATATAGTGTCTCGCATGTATCTTAGAGAATAGACACAGGATATTGTTTCACATACTTTCCATAGCATCAAGGAAAGGCTGCCATGACTCCTGCTGTGCCTACATTTTGTTTCTGTTTCTTTCATTTCATGAAAAAAATGATACATCGATGATAAACTTATTAAAGGAAAAAAATAATAACTGTAAAGGGATCTGAAAATGTAGAGCACTTTGTAAATGATAGTGTTACTACTGTACATAAGTTCCAAATCTGAACTCTCAATTGCCTTTAAATGGGAAATAAATTAGAACTTGAAGTCCCATGTAGTAGATTTCCTTCTCTTCAGTTATGTTGTTTATAGTAGTTTGAATTTAAAACATTTTAAAATTTGATCTAAAACTAAGCTATAATTACAGATCATTGCCACAAAAATGAAATATTATTGTAATATTTTATTTCTGGCCTCTAAGAGATTAAAAATAAACTAAATCTGCTGATTCTAAGGTTTATTGTTCTATAATTCTATGTAATTTTTGGCTCAGTTCAGTCTTTAGTAACTGGAAACCAGAATATCTTTTTAGAAAATTTTAAATTTTTTTGTAACTTTTTTAGGTGAGAATGGGAGATGGTTCACTGCAGAATTTAGGGAAATACTGTCATTGAGTATTTTTGATGGTGAAAACACAACTCAGGAATGAATAAGTAGGCATGTTAGTCCTTTTATCCCTTCAATGGGTCTTCATCATGAGTCCTTCTAATGGAGCTTTAGGATTCACTCCATCTTATCTCTTTTCACTTCCTGCCTTGAATTTTATGTTGCAGCCATACTGCCTCCTTGACGTCTCTCACCTTGCTCTGCCATGGTGACTACACCTTTGTGCCTTTATATTTACTATTTTCCTTGCTCAAGATCTCTGTCCAAGACTACCTTTACCACCTCTATTTCTGACTGTTTCATCATTGAAGTGCTAGTTGAGGATGTTAACTCCTCTGGAAGCCTTACTTTTTTTTCTACTCTCTCTGGCAGAACAAATCATTCCAGCTTAATGTACCACCCTTCCACTCTGTAAATACCTCCTTATTGCTCTATCACATTATTTTTTTCACTTATATGCGACTTCACTATGTTTAGAGTGTATGTTTTAATTATATTAATATATCTCATTTGTATCATAGTGCATAGTAGGAGAACAATAAAGATTTTGTTAAATCAAACTATTATATAGTGGTAAGCCTTCTACTTATGTGCATGATGCATTCTTTAAAAATACGTACATATAAAAAAATGTAAAAACATTTCAGTTGAAGAGTTTCATCTTAGAAAGGAAAATGTTAAAAATTTCCTATTATCTCTCACTATGTAGACATAGTTTTAATGGGTAAAGTTCTAGTCCATCGTATATGTTCTTTAACTTTATTTTTCCTTCATAAATAAACAACTATATTATATCTATTTAAGGCTAAAGATTACTTACTCATGTCATTCCTAATGATTTCTGTCTTTGTCTCAGTTGTATTAAATTTATGCAACATCAGTTTACAGGGGAGACCTTGATTTTAATCGAGGTCTGGAAACAGGCTGCACTTATTTAAATCCCGTCTTTATAATTTATTAGTAGTGTGATCTTTGGCAAGTTATTTTACCTCTGTGCCTCAATTTCTTTATCTATAAAATAGGAATTATAATGTTTCCTACATCATAGGATTTTTATGAGGATCAAATGAAATAATCATCATTAAATGCTTATTAAATAGTTCCTTGCACACTGTAAGTAAGCAGTAGATATTAGCCATTGATGTTTTATGCTTTTTTACCATTGGTGTAAAATTGAATAAGGGTGATGATGGCAAAGATGCTATTGTATTAGGCTAAGTTCCATAATCTGCTGTCTGCAAGCCGAAGAACCAGGAAAAGCCAGTGATATTCACTGTGAGTCTAAAGACCTGACAACCAGAGAAGCTGATGGTGTAAGTCTTAGAGTCCTAAGGCCCAAGAATTATAATTTAGCTATTACTCTAGCTCATCTAAAGAGAAATTGGGAATTTGCCCTCCCTTCACCTTTTTATTTTTTATTTTTGGGCCCTCAGTGAGTTGGATGGTGCCCACCCACATTGGTGACGGATGAACTTCCTTATTCAGTCTACTTAATCAAATGCCAGTCTCTTCCAGAAACCTCCTCACAGAGACCCCAGCATAATGTTATGCCAGCTTTCTGTGTATTTCTTCACCCAGTCCAGTCGACCTACAAAATTAACCATTACCTTTCAGAAACTAAATTACTGGCTTATAAGTCAAATTGTGATATAGTTCCTCAATGTCAGTTGATGTGAAAAATTTCTAATTTGGCTTATAAAGGACAGTTTAATTTATATCAGTATGTAAGATTAAAATATAAGTTTCATAAATACACAATAAGAATTAGGGATCACTTACCAAAGTAGTATGAATTGATAAGGATAAATTCATCACAGTTACTAAAAAAACAAATGGAATCTCATCTCAGAAAGAATTTTCCTTCTAAGGGTAATTGCCTATGGATAGGCTATTAGCTTTATTAACTATAACCTTCAGATCAGAAATCTATGCTTGTATTTTCTGGGCATCTAAATTGATGATAATATACAGTATTTTATTAGGTATATAATGGAACCTAATTATTTATAATGTATGTATAGTACTTTTCTGAATTGAAAATAAATAGATTTTTGTAGATAATAAATAGTGGTTCATTTATGTATAGCCACAATTTTGTATGAATGCATCATCTTAAGAAAATAGAAAAGTAACTCATTTCCTTATCCTGATGTAGCAAACTGGGACTGAGTACTGAGAAAAGCTTAATTCAGCACTGTACAGAATGCTGCAGTTGATAGTAGGTACAAGGTTTTTTTTACCCCCATGCTTCCTATCCAAAGTGATACCTGAATTATCTCAGGCAAATGAGAATTGGCTCTATCTTACAGAGCTTTCCTTGGAGAAGGAACCCTTTCCATTATAGACAGCACAAGAGAATAACATAAAATAAAATTTTATCAAGATATTTTAAAAGATTATTGATGGTTGGTATTTCAGGGTTACTTTTTATAAATTCTTTAGATTTGTTTTGGAAGATGAATATTGTACTGTAATTAAAGAAACCTAGATGTCTTTTATTTCTTCTGTAAAAGTAAATGAAGAAGTGAAAATTATGTGCTACAATAAAAGAAACGGCAGATTTTCTATATAAAAACTATCCCAAGTATTTTGTGACTCAGAAATAGCCAAATAAGAACGCAGACATGCAATTAGTTGTTAGAGGATAGGAAATTGCATTGTTTGTAACATTCTAAAATAAAAAAGAGCATTGTTTTATTTTTATTTTTTTCATCTTTGGTTGAGAGAAGCACATTTGAGCTTTTTAATTTATCTTGCCCTGGAAAGATGCAGCAGACCTCATATTCAGAAGCAGTATTTGGATATATAGAATGTCCAGAAGTCCAGGAAGAACTGTTGATCAAACACTAGCTGTTATTCTAAAAACAATCATTTTTACTCACACTGACAAAAACTGTATCCTCTGAAAAATACAGCTCTTAGTGGAAAAGCAAAACATTTTATCTTTATACAGTGCAGTTCTTTTTGTGACAAAATATAATTGTTTGAAAATATTAGTTTTTGGTGAGTATTTGAAGTTAAAAAACATTACTGGCTCTTTGATAAATAAGGCTATCTTAAATCTTTTAACTAGAAAATGGCTTTTTAGCATTCTGAGGCAGAGAGTTCTCAGAAGATTTGTATTGGCATCTAAGTGGGAAATTTTCCATTAAAAACTATAAAAATATCTGGTTATTTCAAGAACATTAAAATAATCACTTAAAATAGAACTTTCTAGAACTGTACAAATGTCTGTTTATAAGCAGTTAAAGATTCGTTATCAGAAATCTACTTATTGTCATTACTGTCCAAGGTATTTCCACTATGTGGTTTTAATGCAAAGTAAACAATTTCTTTGAATAGTCAATTTACTTTACTATAACTGAACTCTAGGGAAGCTTGGTAAACAAATGGTGCAATGCATGTATTTCTGAATTTTATTATCATCTTATGCTCTGATAATTATTTTTGAAAAACCTGCCTTCCTGCAAAGCCATGTAGGCCAATTATCAAGAGGCTGAAAGGGCTTAGATATTATTTCCTCCACTCTTTTTTTTTTTTTTTTTTTGGTGGGGGGCATGGATAGAAATTGCATTTGGATTGTAGATGATAAAGAATATGTTGGTACTCATTTTCTGTTGGAATGTGACTTATACAAAACTTAGTTTGGGTACAAACCCCTACTTTACTTGACTTCTGCCTCTCTCTTAAGTAACATCTGTATTTTGTGTGTCCTCTCACCTAAACCTTCAAGAATTTACAAGACCCCATATGAGCTGTGCAGTCTTACCCGCTCTGTCTTGGTGTCTCTTATCTCTTTTATCTGCAATATCCTCCCTCTGCTTGTGTGTCTGGGGGAAATTAGGTCTAAGAGTATTGTTCTCTATCCAAAACCTTTCCTGATGTTTCTTCAAGGCAAAATAGATCACTTATTCTTTTATGTAGTACTTATTTAATCCCATGTCAATCTCTTTGAGGGAGAAGATAATGTTTTATGTTATATAGTTCTAATGCCTGATACATTGTATGGTAGGTAGTTGGTAGTTTATGTAACTGAGTAAATATGTGCTGAGTGAAACGAATATTAGAAAACTGTAAGGGCTTACAATTAAATTTAACTGGATGAGGGAATTAACAATATTATCAGAACCGTCTATTGGCTTCATGTTCATTTCACTCAATGCTCTTGGTATTTCTAAATCTAGATATTCATTTGTCCTACAAACATTTTTCTCTAGTTCCAAATGTTTTATGAAAATAAAGAGATTTCCATAAAGTTTTTGGATTATTTGGATGATAAAGTCATCATAATAAATAATAAAAATATACATTTTTACCAAGTTTCATTTTCTTACAAAGTAGTCCTCCAGTTTTCCTTACTAGGATTACTTTTTGTTTTCCCCTCTCAGGCCTCCAGGCTCATACATTACATGGTATTTCCAGAATTGCGCTTTGATTTCAGTAGTACTAAGCAAGTAGATAGGACATGGATTAGAAATTAAACTCTGCAAACTATTTTAAAGTCATTTAATGTATTATATAATTTTTCCTGCTCTTTTTATATATTCCTACAAAGTAATTTATATCATTTGTTATTAATCTACTTCAGAATCATGTTTAAAAGATTCCCCTAAAGGAATGTGTCCAAGGATACTTGTTTCTACCCATCTATGGTTCAAACAGCTTTGTGCTGCTAGTTAATTTACTCATTTATTCCTTTCTTCCACCATTTAGTTGATAATTAGTTTCCTTTATACACAAATTTATTCAATATTAAAGCAGCAAAGCAAGTTTTCTTTTATCAGGAAAGTAATATTCAATGAAAGAAAAAAGCTGAACAATAGTAAATTAATGTACTTTAACCTAATAAAGCAATGTCGTTCTAGTAACTTTATCCTCATCTCTCTTCCCCACACATTGTTTGCTTTAAAATCAAGGTCTTCAGACATCTCAGATAAACTATAAATGATGAATGTCTAGTTAAGGAGGAAAAATAGAATCTAAAGAAAGAGAAAGATGGCTTATATCATTGAATACCTATTATGAGAGAGAAATGTCATTAAAGCCCAGTACTGTCTTCTATGGAGTAGCTCTTCTCAACATGTCCTGTAGTGATCCTAAAATAATGTGCAAGAAAGAATGCTGTTGGAATGGGATTTAATCTTGGCAGGATTGCTTGCCTCAGTTCTGGATCTTATTTCAACAATTATTCCCTACCAAAACATTGCCAAGAATTTTTGTCCTGTAGAGAGAATGAACAGTTTTTACATTCAAATGTGAATTCTCTACTGTCACCATTTTCATCTGCATTGCTTTGATCACCTAGGTTGAAAGAAAGGGTACTTGACCCAGGCTGATGACTGAGTTACTATTGCTTTGTGTTGGAAATTCTGAAAGAAAAGAAAGTCAATTTTCCAGAGAATTTTTCAGTTGGCATTTGGAAAGATTTGGAAGCAAAGTTAGATTGCATTTTCTGTAGAAGATCTGTAGATGGTTCTCATAGAGGTTGAAGTAAAATTTCTGCATCTTTTTTAGGGGGAACTAACCAATAGTTATATCTTTTTATAATATCTTTTTTTCTCAGTGACATTAAGAAAGCCTAAATAAACCTTTATATGCAGCTATTTCTGCTGCATGCTAGTTTGAAGTTGCTGTTTAAAAAAAATTTCATTTTTTGTGGCATATAGATTGCTGGGTAGGGCTGGGTGGACAGTTACCTTAGTTGTGATTTAGTTTGATTAAACAAGTACTTATGTGACAGAGATTCATCTAGGCTTGAGATATATACAAATAAACAAGATTCATAAGGAACGTAAAGCCTGGCATTCAAACTGCTCTACATGTTATTTTATCAGATCTCTGTTTTTTCAAGGTGGTAATAGACTTAGTCTTCTGGTAATTATTGTTTTTACCAAAAAGCATTGAAAAAATGACTTTTTGTTAGTTTTTAAGGTAATACTTTATGAATCATCACAGATTTAGTTTTCTAGTATTATAATTCCCATTTATGTTTAAGTGAAGCAGGATTTCGCTTTTATCTTTTTGAGAAATGGTAAAATTAGTTCACATTTGTTATTAATGCACTGTGGCAGTTAAAAATTATTCTATTTAAGTTAATTATATGACGTTGGCTTGATTAAAATGTATCAGGTTGTCAAAGTACCCAGATGGGTATTAAAAAATAATTCCCTCAAGATAAGACTTTGTGTTTTATATAACAAAGATGAAAACATAGAAATCCTGTTGAAATTACCATTGTTAGTAATTCTCAAGTGTTTTGTATTAAACTATTGTAAAATAGCTCATTTTTTATATCTTATGACTTTCTTTTTCCCACAGCAACCTTCTCCTACATGTCCACAAAATACAGCTACCACAATTAGGATTTTTTTTTTTAGCATTTTATTTCATGTTCACAGTACATTAGTTAAACATTTATATAGTTTATGAAACAATTCCCCTGATTATTCTATCTTTCCTCTGGCTCAACACATAGCCATTACTTTACTGCTGACTGCATTCCCTCTGCTGTGCTCCCCATACCCGTGACTATCAATCAACTACTAATTTGTACATCTTTAACTCTTCACTGCTTTCTCTCAGCCTCACCCCCTCTGGCCGTTACTAGATCTACACTTAGTATATTTTATATTGATAAATACTATATCTAAATAATATAGGGTATCAGTGTGTGTGTGTGTGTGTGTATTTTTTAAATAGTATATTCTATCAAATAATAGAGTACATGTTTCAGTTTCTTAATTGTACTCAAAATAGCCCATATAGCTGTTTTGTTTTTAACCATTTCATAATCTAATCATGGATCACACATTGAATTAGTTGTCTCCTTTAATCTGTAACAGATCCTTTCTCTTACTTCTGTGTTTCAGTTTAGATCAATTTTTATGCTTTATCTTCAGATTCACTGATCTTTTCGTTTACATTGTGTAATCTTCTGTTAAGCCCATCCAGTGAACTTTTCATTTCAGATATAGTATATTTCTTCTCTAGACATTTCATTTAAATCTTTCAAAATATTTGTTTGTGCATGCTTGTGTATCTGTGTGTATGTGTATCTCTATTTCAGTGTTATATTCACGTTTTCTTTAAAATCCTTGGACATAATTTATAATTGTATATAATTTATTTTTCACCTGGTTATGAATCACACTGTCTTGTTTCTTTGCCTGTCTAGTAATTTTTGCTTGGATGCTGGCTATTATGTTAAATTGTTGAGTGTATGGGTTTTGCCGTCTTTCTTTAAAGAGCATTTAATTTGTTTTGCTGGCAGTTAAGCTACTTGCTGATGAGCTTGGTTCTTTTGAAGTTTGTTTTTAAAGTTTAAGTTGATCAAGAGTAGCTTGTACTTGGCTTCCAGTTAAGATGATGGAATAGGTAAACACATGCTTCCTCCCATGACCACATCAAAATTACAACTGAACTACAGAACAACCTTCACTGAGAAATTGTCTAGCTAAACAGAAGTCCTATAACTAAGGATATACAGAAGAAGCAATGTCGAGACTGACACACAAAATGGGTTAGTCACATGCCCACATGTGACATTTAAAAATAGAGAGGGATATCTTGGTTGCAGAGATCCCCTTGAGGAGTGATGCGTCTCAGTACCACATGAAGCTCCCCAGTCCACGGTTCCAGTCCTTGGGAGAAAAATCCCTACAACCAATGGTGATTGTGGCTGAGTGAGACGGAAGGCTGCTGGAATCCTGGTATTCCTCTTAAAGGGCCCATGTGTGGACTTACTGACTGACTCACTTGCTCTGAGCTTCAGTGCTGTGGCAACAGCTTGAAAGGTACCAGGGACATACAGGAAGCAACTGAATTGTCTGGCTTTAGATCAAGGGCTGGAGGGGCAGCTTTCTCCCAGAGAGAAGTACTGGAAGAATCCATTGTTTCTTTGCTGAGCCCTCTCCCTTCCTGGCATGCAGATTCAGGTGGGTGCCATATCTGAGTCTCCATCAACCTGGCTAACACCATTCACCCCACCCTGCTGATTCCCTGAGACCCCATCCCACCCAAATTGCAGGCCCACCCAAGCTTCTTCCAGTGGCTTTTCCATACAAATGGCCTCTCTTGGCTTATGCTGTGCAATTTCCTAAAATCTCTTAAAAGGTTTACAAACCCAAACAAGCAGTATCTGACCTCAGTGTGTCCCATATCCCTTACTAAACTACTTCAAGCCCAGCATTAGTGGCAGCCAGCCTTGGTTCCCAGCTTAGCCTCTCCCAGGTACTTCCAAGTTCAGCACAGTGGCAATCACATGCAGATTACTTTGTAGCTCATTCCAGGTGGCCTTGGGCAGGGCATTGGCAGTGGCTGACTTTGGTCAGCAACATAGCCCCTCCCAAGAGTCCTCAGAAGCAACACACCTGGTAGCCAGCTTTAGACCACACCAGAGCATCACCAAACCACTTCTACAAAAGACACCCAAAGAGCAACTGGGCAGGTATCAGAGCCCTGCTAAAGCGAATCTTGCTCCATAGGGACAGCCACTACACCACAGCTCCTCTACTATAGTCACAGCCAGTCTTCATAACCAGTCAGCCTGAGGGTCAGTAACTCACATTGATGTGCAAACACCATCCAAGGCTCAACTACAAGAAAGTATCTACAACCCACACAAGGGATATACCTGGAGCACCTGGCTCAGGTGACCAGGAAGACTATGACACTGGCCCTTACAGGATACCTACTGCATAAGGCCACTCTACTAAGACTGGGAGAAATAGCAGTTTTATCTAATACATAGAAACAAACACATGGAGGCCAAAATGAGGAGACAAAGAAAAATGTCTCGAAAGAACAGAACAAAGCTCCATGAAAAGTAAACCAAATGGAGACAAGCAATCTACCAGACGCAGAGTTCAAAATTCTAATTATAATGTTGCTCAGTGATCTCAATGAGAACTTCAACAAAGAGGGAGAAAACATAAGAATGGAGATAGAAAGCATAAAAAAGAACCAGTCAAAAATGAAGAATACATTAGAGGGAATTAGCAGTAGATTAGATGAAGCAGAGGATCGAGTCAGTGGTTTGGAAAACACCCAATCAGAAGTAAAAGAAGAAAAAAGTCCAGAAAAATGAGAATTTAAGGAGTGTCTGGGACAACATCAAGCATACCAATATTGGCATAATAGGAGTGCCAGAAGGAGAAATGAGAATGCAAGGAATTGAAAACCTACTTGAAGAAATAGTGATAGAAAACTTCTCTAACCTGGCGAAGGAAATAGACACACAACCCTAGGAAGCGCAGAGAGTCCCAAACAAGATAAACTCAGAGAGGCCCACATCAAGACATGTCATAATTAAAATGCCAAAGTTAAGAACAGAATCTCAAACACAGCAAGAGAAAATCAGTTACCTACAAGGGAGCTCCCATAAGACTGTCAGCTGATTTCTCAACAGAAAATTTGTAGGCTAGATGGAATTGGCATGAATTATTCAAAGTTATGAAAAACAAGGAATTACAACCAAGATGACCCAGTAAAGCTATCATTGAGAATCAAAAGACAAAGAGCTTCCCAGACAAGAGAAAGCTGAAGGTGTTCATCACCACCAAACCAGTATTATAAGAAATGAAAGTGACTTCAAGAAGAAGAAAAATATTAAAGATATGAGTAATAAAATGACAATAACTGCGTATCTTTCAACAATTACTTAAAATGTAAATGGATTTAATGCTTCCATCTAAAGACATAGAATGGTTGAGTGGATAGGAAAACAAGACCCTTACATATGCTTCCTGCAGGAGACTCACTTTAGATTGAAAGACACACAGAGACTGAAAATAAAGGGATGGAGAAAGATATTTAATAAAAATGGAAATGAAAAGCAAAAAAAAAAAAAGCTGGAGTAGCAATACTTAGACCAGACAAAATGACTTTAAAATGAAGTTGTAACAAGACAAAGAAGGACCCAGTAATCCCACTTTTGGATATTTATCCAAACAAACTCAAAATACTAATTCAAAAGACACATGCATCCATATATTCATTGCATCATTATTTATAATAGAAAATATATGGAAGCAGCCTAAGTGTTCATCAGGAGATGAATGATTAAAGAAGTAGTTGCACATATATACAATGGAATATTTAGTAAGCCATAAAAATAGAATGAAATCTTGCCATCTGCAACAACATGGATGGACCTAGAGAGTATTATGGTAAGTGAAGTAGGTCAGACAGAGAAAGACAAATACCATATGATCTCATTTACATGTGGAATCTAAAAAATAAAAAAATAGAAACTCATAGATACAGAGAATATTTTGATGGTTGTTGGATGAGAGTAGATTTGGGGGGATAGGGAAGGGGGCAAGGATTAAGAGGTCCAAGTAGGTGCTAACAAAATAATCATGAGATATAGAGTATAGCATTGGGAATATGGTCAATAATATAATAACTATGTGTGGGATCATTCATATTGGTACTGGATTTATCAGGGTGATCAACTTTGTAAGTTATATAAGTGTCTGATCACTGTGTTGTACCCCTGAAACAATAATATTGTGTGTCAACCATGATTGAAAAATAAAAGATTATATATATGTGTCTATATGTATATGTATGTATAAAAGAGTGGCATTTACTCTAGGACTATTTTAGCTCTACGACTAAGTTGTAATACTTCTAGGGTATCTTCTGAACGTCTTGAATCTTTAATATAGTTTCTTTCCCCTTTCTGGCTGGTCAGAAATTCTCCTGACCCTGTTTGAACTCTGGAAATTGATCTTGTTTAAACTTCCCAATAGTTTTTCTTTCCCTAGTGGGATTGTTTGTCACATCATTGTAGAGTTTCACTGTATGCATACACATCTTTATGTTCAGCCAAAGACCCAAGGGGACCCAGCGTAGATTTCTGAAGTACTTACCCTTCTCCATGGTACTCAAACCTGGAAATTCAAATTTGAGCCTCCTCAGCTTCCTTGAACTCAGATCTGTGTTCATAACTCGATGAGACTGCTGTGCTTTATATTAGTCTGCATTGCTCTGCGAAGAAGTGATCCACAAAGTTTCTCCAGGCGGAAAGTCAGGGCATTTGTAGGCATCATTATACTTTCATTCTCTCAGGGAGCACAGTCCTGTGCTGACTGTTGTCTAGTGTTTGAAAGCAGCTGTTTTATAAATTTCGTTCGGTTTTCTCATTATTTATAAAAGGAAGGATAATTCATATCAGTTACTCTGTTGTTGTGAGATGCCCAAGCCTCCCCATCCTATAGTTGTGACATTGATAGCTTGGAAGAATCCAGGCCAGTTGTTTTGCAGAATGCCCCTTACTTTGGATTTGTGTGATTATTTCATCATGATTATATTCAACTTAAACATTTTTGACAGGAATTCTACATATGAAATATTGCGTCTGTCTTAATTTTAATTCTGTTCCATTGATCTCTAAGTGTGTTATGTTATGCAGTACCACACTGTCTTGATTACTCTAGCTTTATAGAAAGTTTTGAAATTGGGAAATTTGAGCCCTTCAACTTTGTTCTTTTTCAAGATTATCCTGAGTTTTCTGGTTCTTTTGAATTTCCATATGAATTTTAGGATTGGTTTGTTCATTTCTGTAAAAAAAAAAAATTGCTACCGGGATTTTGATATGGATTGATTTGAAATCGTATGTCAATTTAGGAGTATTGCGATTTTAACAACACTGTTTCCAGCCCACGAAATTTCTTTTCATTTGTTTAGATCTTTAAATTCTTTCTATTTATAAATAATTTTCAATGTACAAGTGTTGTACTTCTCTTGTTAAACTTATTCCTAGGTATTTTATTCTTTTTGCTTCCACATATGGGATTTTCCTCTTTAGTTGAATTATTCATTGCTGGTATGTAGAAACAACTGATTTTTGTATATTGATCCCATATTTTGCTACATTGCTGAATTTATTCTAGTAGTTTATTTGTAGATTTTTAAGGTTATCTATATATAAGATTATGTAATTTTTACAAAGAGATAGTTTTACTTCTTCCTTTACAATCTGGATGCCTTTTATTTCATTTTATTGCCTAATTTTCCTGGCTAGAACCTCCTGTATACTATTGAGTAAAAGTGTCAGGAGTGGTATCCTTGTCTTGCTTCTGATCTTAGAGAGAAAGCATTCAGTTTTTTATTTTAAGTGTGATGTTAGCTATGAGTTTTTGGTGTTGCTCTTTATCTGGATGAGGAAGTTTTCTTCTATTTCTAGCTTGTTGAATGTTTTTATCATGAAAGAGTATTGATTCTGTCAAATACCCAGTGTTAGCTGCATGCCAAAAGTTTTGATATTTTCGTTTCATTTATCTCAAATTACTTTTATAATGTATGTCCTTTGTGATTTCTTTTTTCATTCATTAGTTATTTAGGATGTGTTGTTTAATTTTGAAATTTTTGTGAATTTCCCAAATTTCCTTCTAATATTGGTTTCTAACTTCATTACATTGTGTGTGATTTCAGTGCTTTTAAAGTTATCAAAAGTTGTTTTAGGGCCTAACATATGGTCTGTTTTGGAGATTGTGCATTTGAGAAGAATGTTTATTTTGGGGTGCAATGTTCTATAGGTGTTTGTTAGGTCTAGTTGGTTTATAGTGTTGTTTAAGTCTTCAATTCCTTGTTGATCTTCTGATTAGTTCTATATATTATAAAAGTTGTCCATTATTGAAGTCTCCAACTATTATTTTGAATGCATTTTTTCCTTCAGTTCTCTCAGCTTTCACTTTATGTATTTTGGGACTCAGTAATAAGGTGCATATATGTTTATTGTACCTATATCTTCCTGCTGGAAAATATTATAAAATGTCTTTCTTTGTTTTAGTAACAATTTTTATCTTAAAGTCTAGTTTTGTACTGTTTACATAGTATATCTTTTTCCTTTCCTTTTATTTTCAACCCATTTGCATCTTTGAATTATGAAAGTGAGTCTTATAGACAACATATAGATGGACCATGTTTTTTAATCCATTCTGCCAGCCTCTGGCTTTAAATTGAGAGTTCAGTCTGTTTGCATTTAATGTAATTAAGGTAGTATTTAACCTGCCACTTCGTAATTTGTTTTCTATCTTATATCTTTTTTATTTATTTCTTCTTCAATTTCTGTTTCATTTTGTGTTAAATATATATTTTCTAGCATGCATTTTAATTCCTTTGTTTCTTTTACTATGTATTTTTAAGTTATTTTCATAGCAGTTACCCTGGGCATTACAATTAAAATCTTAAAAACAATGTAGTCTAGATTAATATTAACTCAGTTTAAATAATATATAAATATTTTGTTTCAATATACCTTCATTCCCTACCTTCTCTATCATACTGTTGTACTATTGTCATAAAAATTGCATCTTTATATGTTATAAGCCCATCAACACAATTTTTTAATGCAGCTTTCTTTTAAAACAACAAAAAATTACAAATAAAAATATCTTTCCACTGTTTTCATAATACCTATATAGTTAAATTTACTGATGGTTTTTATTTTGTGTAGATTCAAGTTATTGTCTACTCTTTATTTATTTCAGCCTGAAGGACTCCTTTTAATATTTCTTATAGGACTCCTGACAGATTCTTTCAGTTTTTGTTTATCAGGAAATGTCTTAATTCTACCATTAGTTTTGAAGGAGAGTTTAGCTGGATATAGAATTTTAAAATAAAATGTTTCTTCTTGTAGTCTTTTTATAGATTTACCTAAGTAGATGATTATGTCAACTTGCAAATTAAGAGCATCTTTTTTTTGAGAGAGGGTAATCTGTGTTTATTCTTTTTCTGTTTCTCTTCCTCTCCTTTTCTCTCTTTCCTGTTTTTCTTCCCCTTTCCCCAGTCCTCCCCCACTCCTATTATTCGGGAGAAAGCATTCAGTGTTTTATCAGAAAATATGATGTTAATTGTTGGAGTTTTTTGTAGATAACACTGTTAATAGGAAATATTTTAAAATATTAATTTAAAATGTGAACCCAAGTTATTTTTTGGGTGGGAAAGCAGATTGAGAGCGAAAAGAAAATAAAGATGCTTTAAAGTCATTGAAGGCATTATATGATTAAATGGGAGATCAAGAAAATTTAGTCATTCTCTGATTAAGCACTCGGAATACATCTCAAAATATATGTATTTTTAATACTTTTTTCAAAGGCAGGAGAGTTGAATTTCCCTAATATTTTTATGTCTTCTCTACTTCTATTATTACTATACTTGTTTTAGTAAATAAAATAACTTCTCACTAAAATTTTCCTCTAAATCACATATATTTTCTATTCTGTGTCAATTACAGTCTGACATATTTCAGTATATTCTTTTAGCTTCCCAATTATAATAAACGACCTTTTTATACTCTTAATAAAAATGTTGAAATAATGAACTAAGCTTAAGGTTATATTATTATTAAAATTAGAAGAGAATATGTTTTAAATGGCTGCTATTCTGAATCAAACTTCTTTTGCCCATCACCTGAAGACAGATGTTCTCAGAAACACTGGGTGTTTTCAGGAGATGCATGTATGGTATTCATGGAATACCATCTGTCTGCTTCTGAGCAAGCCTTTTCATGGTTGGTCAGTCATTACAAATTATTCTTCATGCAAGGGAAAAACAATACTATAATTCAGAAAAAGCCTTGGGGACTTGAAATACATTTGGAATAAAAAATATTTTTGTTCCAAATGTGTCTAATTTTACATGAGCATCCAGACTGCTGTCTGATATAATAATTGGGTTCTTTCAAAGGTTCTTTTCCATCAAAGAAAGTCACCTCTGTTGCATTTTTACCATTCTTGCAGGCCTATAACCCATAAATATACATAGGTCTGCTTATTTGTTGTGCCTTTGCCCAGGATAAAAAACAAAGTACACGTAACGCAGTTCTTGTATAGATGTTAAAGAGAGTTGAAAACTATAGGAAATGTAAAAAAAGATGAATGGATTATATTTTATTAGAAGTTTGCTTTTAATTACTTATTTTCAGCAACCGGTGGCTTTATTTTGCCCAAATATTTGTTGAATGAACAAATGATTTGCTGAAAATCTAAATTTTTTTGTCAAGTCCTGGTCTGTTATATTCTACCTACCTAGGAAATCTGTGTACGGAAACCTTGCTACCTCTAAAATTTAGTGTGCTCAAAACCATTCTCTTCTTTTTCCTTATTAAAACAAGCTGCTTTTTAGCTTTCCCATTTTTGGTTAAATGCATCTTCCAAGTTCCCCAGGTTCAAAAGTTGGTTGTGAAGAAGAATAAAAGTTAGTGTTCTTTCACATATTGCTATTATCCTGCCTTGTCATAATAGATTCCAAATCTTCAATCTCTCCTCTCCATATCAATCTAAGCATTACCAGATCTTTCTAAAACATTGCTTTAATCATGTCAACTCTTTATTCAAATACCTGCTGTGAACCCTTGACACAGGAGACCCCCACATCTACTTTTCTGAATGGCCTTCAAGATACTGTACAATCTATCCTTTTTTCTCTACTTCTCACCTCTGACTCTCCAGTAGTAAACAATAACAACCAATAGCAGTGACAATAATAACTAGCACTTATTTAATATGTGCCAAGTACTACTGTCTACACACTATTTTAAGTACTTTACATATAATCGTTTAATTCTCAGAGTAACTCTTTAAGTTGGGTATATTATCATGCTCGTTTTATGCAAGTTCAGTTACTTGCCTAAATTTGTGCAACTTGTACATGACAGAGTGAGAATTCGAGTCTAGTTAATACAGTTCCAAGTATCTATACTTTTCACTCCTCTTCCGTTCTTCCTTTTAGTAACACTGTTTGTTCTTTACTGAGGTCACTCTGTGTGTGTGTGTGTGTGTGTGTGTGTGTGTGTGTGTGTGTGTGTGTGTTTTAATATATCTTACTGGGTCTTGCCTTTTGTCTTATTTCTCTCTGACACTAATATGAGAAATTTCCCCCAACTCTTTCCACTATTAACCCAAATTTCCTCTCTGTTAAAGAATAATTTGAGCTCTATAAAATCTGCCATAGATATTTTAGTCCACAGCATTTTCTCCTCTAAGTTTCTATAAACTATCACAATATTTTAGCATTTTCCTTCTTGGCTTATACTCTGTTTTGTATATATTAGTCCCCTGTTATCTGCAGGGGATATGTTCCAAGACCACCAGTGGATGTCTTAAGCCATAGATAGTACCAAACCCTACACACATACACAGACTTTTTTTCTATACATACATACCTATGATAAAGTTAACTTATAAATTAGGCACAGTAAGAGATTAACAACAATAACTAATAATATAGTAGAATAATTATAACAATATACTATAATAAAAATTATGTGAATGTGGTCTCTTTCTCTCTGTGATAATTGATCTGATAACCCAAATAGCCACTGAGTAACAGGTGGGTAGTGTATGCAGTGTGGATATGCTGGACAAAGGGATGAATCATGTTGCAGGAGGGATGAATCAGGACAGCGAGAGATTTCATTAACACTACTCAGAATGGCACACTATTTAAAACCTATGCATTGTTTATTTCTGGGATTTTCCCTTTACTATCTTTTTTCCTCTCTTAGTTAACCCCTGCCCCCTCTTCCACCCCTGACCTATGGATGTTGCTGTTGCCCCTTAAGAACTGGATCTCTGAAGGTGGGGCATCTCCTAAGCGCTAGGGCGTGCACCCTGGGGGCCTGGCACACCTGTGGTATGGTCAGTGGCTCCATCTGGGGTGTGAACCCAGAAACTTCTGCATGTAAAGCAGACATGCTAACCACTACACTATGGAGCCACCCTCTCCCTTTACTATTTTTTAACTGCAGTTGACTACAGGTATTTAAAACTGTAGAAAGTGAAACCATGGAAAAGTGGGACTAACTGTGTAGGTTTTATTTTTCCCATAAGATTTTAAGATTAATGTTTTCTGAGTCTTGGTGCTTTCTCATTTCAGCTCCTCTTTCCAGACATTTGTAAAATGTTAAATAAGATTAATAATCTTGATTCTCATCCTGATTCATTGGGAAACCCTATGCTTCTCTATCTAATCAAATAAATGTGTTCAAATCTCAGCTCTGACTAAGTGTAAACTTAAGGCAGTTTAATTTACCCGTCTTTCCTCATTTCTAAAACATAGAAAAGAATATCTACATTAAAAGTTGTATTAGTTATTAGAGATAATATATGTAAAGCACTGGTACATAAAGGCTTCCTTTATTCATATAACTTTTGGTCTGGAGCCTTGTTGTGTATATTCTATAAACAGTTTTCCCCCAACCCCTCATGCCTACTTGTCCTTAAAAGTTCTCTACTCAGTGATCATCTTGACAGCATAATCAAGCCTCTTTTATTAGTGTTAGTATTACCAGTTTGTAGAGTCTGCAGATAAGATGAGCTATTGTGTCATTTCCAGGGTTCCTTTTAGTGCCTGTTTTATTGAAGGCTCTTCCATTAGCAGTCTGCTATCTTCTAACAAACGGGCTATTTATAATAATAAACAGTCCCATATTTCTTTAAAACTCTTGATTAGGTGCCACCTGGTCTACATTACTTAGTAGTGGGCTAATTTGTTGATTAGATGTAAAATATGTAGTGTATTTACCACAATTTGAGCTAATAGCTTTGATCGGTTTCCTTAAAAAGGCAGTTTGGCTGTATAATTCAGGTTTTTTCATTTAATTTTAAGTTTGATAGTGGTTTTAGAATTTAGGTTTGTTCACTGTGCTTTTTATTCATGAATCTTTGAGTTCTTTGCCTCCAACTGACACCATGTGTTTGAGGTTGCATTTTATGAATGTGAAACCTTGCACATGGTTACTAAATGATTTAGGTTTTATTTCTGCCTCATGTGTTCTTAAATATACCAGCTGCTGCTTAATTAAAAATGTAATTTAATTTGACTGACACATGAGGTTTATAGTTCATAAACATGATATATTTTCGTTGTTTGTATTCATATGACTGTTGGTCCATATGTTAATGTTTTCTTGATTTAATTTCATTATTTTAGAAATTAAAACAACGAAATCCTCGGGGAAGACTTGTTATATTTTCGAAAGCATGTTTCTATTTTTCTGGAATTCACATTTGTGCTTACAGAATTTCTTTCTATATTAATATTTCTAAGTTTTCTATTTTAGGAATTTTATTTTATTATTTTTTAGCAGAGAACAGCTTTTAATACTGATGTAATTTTATATTGTATTTTTAGAAATAATACCATTTTGAATGTGTGAAAGAAACATTTTTCCTTAGTTGCTTGGTGTAGTTTTAAGAATCTAATGGCTAGATTTAGTTATACACATGGCAGATTATTGTAAATTCATTAATTTATATTGGTGGTTCTTAACAATTTGGGGGTCAGAAAGCCTCTTGTAAAATTGATTACTTTATCTCTTATAAATGACTATGTGCATTAGTTGGCTTTAAAAAGAAGTGTAAAATTATTTTACATTAATGGAGAACAGCTTTTGATATAAATAGTATGTTTCTTAAATTATATCTCTGGGAAGAGGTTTTTTTGTTTTGTTTTGTTTTTTTGGTGTGAACGAACATTTTTCCTCAACTTTTTGGAAACTGTTAAAATGGTCATTAAAGCATCAGATAAACTAATAGCAACAACCACCAAATATACTTTTGGTTAAATAAAAGCTAAACGAAGTCTGTACTGCTATGTAATAGATTAATATATAAGTAAGAAATAAGGTTTAGAAATTATAATATCCTTTTTAAGAGATTTCCCCTCCCCTCTGTCCCCTTGAAAGGAAGTAATACCTATTGGGAAGAGTCTGTGGGGCTGGCATTTTCTCAATTTTAGTTGGATAACAAAATCCATCTAAAAATAAAATGTATACATTGACAAAAAATAGTAGACTTATTTTCTTTATTATTGACCTTTCCTTGCATGATTGCTAAACATTCATTATAACAATTTTGTTGGCTGGTTTGTTATCTTGCTGTTACTCCTAACATTAGAGCAGGAGATCCTGTCGGTCAACTATGCTATTTTAATTAGTTGGTTTTTTTTTTTTAAATCTCTGCCTAATTTTCTCTCTTGTTTTTGTAATTTTATAGTGTGAGGATATTTAAGCACATACTTTATACATTTACTCATTCAAGTAATATTTAATGAGTGTCTGTATTGTGTCAGGCTATTTCATAGATGCTATAGAGGCTGTAAAGATGAACAAAATATTAATTTTTGAGATATTCTTATCTCTGACAGCTCAGTTATTTTCAATGATAAGATAAAAATTTTCTGATTAATTCACATTGTGTTTTTCAGAAATCCAACTTGCATTTGTGGGGTAGTTTTAGAGAAGTCAAGGGTAATATAGAAGAGAATTTTACTCTGCGCAAAGCTAATATGCCTGATTGGAGTTGAACACATAAGCCTCATTCTCTCACCTAGTGTTCAAATCCAGAGTCTGTCTGAATCCTTGGACATTCCTTTTACTCTTGGGAATTCCTGCTCTGGGCTTTCCCTTATTCTTTGGAATTTGTTTCAGTTTTTATTTTTATTAACAGTAGAGTTTTGAATCATTATAATGCTAATAACCAAAACAGAACTAATCATAGGTCTTTGGGGGAATTCTTTTAAAAATTAATTTCCTTGTTTAGAAATATAAATATTATAAACCCTTTGAGAGACATCACCAAATAATGATCGCAAGGTGATGTATTTCAAGTTTCTTACCATCTTAAATATTCAAAACTATATAGTTTTCAAAGTATTCAGAACTATATAATACATATGTATATATAATATATGTGTGTGTGTGTGTGTACATACATATATACGTATGTACATATACATATATATATATGTATGTAATTTGCTTTTACCTACCCAGTTTTCATTTTATTTAACCAATATGCAAATAATGATCTGATCCTTCATTTTTACCAGCGGTCTAAAGGTTATATAATAAATAAATAGCCTACGTCTGGGTTTATTTTTATTGAAAACATATTGTTAGTTTGAAAGTGAGGTGTGGATGCTTGTTTGGATGCTTTTTAGATCTTTCATGTAAGGAGATTTTGTCATATATAACTAGCCTTATCTTTATGATGCAAAGGTTACTACTTTGGAGACTAGCTTTAGGAAAGATTAAATAGCTAGACAGAACCAAAGCAAGCAACTTTAGGTTAAAAGTATTGTTAATTCTTTCAGAGCTTTAGAAAGGAATTAAAAAAACATGGTAGATGATGAAGCTAATAAAAAATTGCCTTTATTTGACTCATTTGTATGCCTTAGACGTGATATTAGCATTTAAATTTTTTTTTCACATATGGGAAAAATATTGTCATTCTCATTTTAAAATTGGGGAATCAGAAATAATTTGCCCAAGTTTATCTCACTAATAAGTAGTGGAGGTATATTTGAATTTTCAAGAGCTGATGACGAGCTTGATCACAGTAAGTCTCTACCTTTTTAGAGCTAGACAAGTTTATTGTTTTGGATCTTTTTATTATTTTAGCCTGTATCTCTATCTTTTATTATTTGCTTCTCATTTCACTTAATACTATGAATGAAATCAAGAGATAGCAAAGAAATCCTTGATAATCAATTGTAAAATATCGATTTATATTTCAAGAACATACTTATGACATATTTAATCTAGTCCTAGAAATAAGTTATAGACTTGTTGATTTATGTTTGTCGAAGTTGAAGGACTTTTGACAGAGCACTTTCTCATGACTGTTTTCTGACTTGTAGGTTTTAAATGCACAGAGAGCAGGATACAAAGCAGCCATAGTTCACAATGTTGATTCTGATGACCTCATTAGCATGGGATCCAACAACAGTAAGTACAGGTATCACTTCTCTCCTGTTTGACAGATCTTTCAGAACTAAAACTTAACAGGATTTTTCTTCTTTCATTTTCTGTTTAAAAAGCAAAATTTCTTCTTTATCAGAAAGAGAATTCTGAATTTTAAACCCCTTGGGACAGTTTTATTCACAATAGAAGTAGAATTGACTTTTTTTTTTTCCTGAATGTTTTTTTTGTTTTTTTTTTTGTTTTTGTTTTTCTTTTACCTATGTGTTTAATTTAGAAGATGTGTTGCTATTTCGGTACAACTAAAGGAAAACTTCAGTTTTCCTTTAAATAGAGAAATAAAGCTTTAAATAGAGAAATATGTGGAGTTCAAGATGCCATAGAAGCATTTTTTGTGATTTATTTAGAATTTCACAAGATCACATTTTAGGATATGAAGATACACTAAATAGCTATGGTGTTCTTGTGGAATTTCAAAGCCGCATACTTTCGCTTTCTTACACCAGTTGGTTATTAGCTCCTTAACATACCTTGGCATGCCTGTAGCTTTTCATTCAAAATGGTAGTATCTTTCCTTACTCTGTACTAAATATTAGCTTGTAAGGAAAATGAACTAATTTTAATGAAATAACTGGCTTTAATCAGAGTGACTTTTAAGTTGTATGCTTTCACTTAATTTAGTGAGTGGTAAAAGGTGTCTTCTGTTATGTTAATGAGTTAAGTTTTAGACTCTGCCTAAGGATGAGGGCTGGTTGCTAGGAGAACCAACTATGTGATTAGAGGATTGGAAATTTCAGCCCCACCCCTCCACCTCCAGGGAGTGGTGACGGACTGGAGGTTGAATTAATTACCAATGGCCAGTGGTTTAATCAATCATGCCTAGGTAATTAAGCCTCCATTAAAAAAAAAAGTTCAGTTTGCTTCTGGGCGAAAGTATGGAGGTGCTGGGAGAGTTGTGTACTTGGACAAGGCATGGAAGTTTTGTGCCCTTTCCCTCATACCTTGCCCTATATATCTTTTCTATCTGTTCCTAAGTTATGTTGGGAGGAGTGTGGGTGGGGGCTAGTTTTGTGAGACTAAACCTTAACCGGTGAATCTGATACTATCTCTAGCTATATAACTTTAGACTTGAGTTGAATTGAATTGTTTGATGGTGTGAGGGAGATCCCACACACACACATTGGAAATTGAGTTCAGAACCCAAAATACAATGTAAGCGTTCGTGATTAGGTATTTTATTTTTGTTTTTCTTTTAGTATATAACTATACTACTTCTTACTACTAAGGTCCATGGAGTCATGAATGCAACAAAGAGCTTGGAACAAAGAACAGACATAAAGCTATGGACTGATGTACTAAATTGAAATGTATTTAGGACTTTAAATAACTGCATCCTCAATAGGAAATAGTTTGGATTCCTTGATTAAAAAAATCTTTTTATAGCATAAGATACTGTTATTTTGTTTTTTGAGTAGAACTCTTTTCTTTCTTACACAACATACAGAAAACAATTTAGGAATGTTTGTTAGTTAATTTTTTTTTTGTATTTTAAATCATTATTTTAATCTTCCAGCTGATAAAATCATCCTAATTATAGAATGCATGAATTATCCTTAGCATTTCACAAAAGTTTGACAACCACTGCTTGAGAATTAGAGGAATTGATGAAGGGATTTTACTTATCAAATAAACTAGTTCTGTTGGTACTGCAGATTTGACATATTTTTCTTCTCCTTTAACTATCTCCCTTAAAAAAGTTATTATTCCAGGTGATACATCTCAAGTCAGCACCCTTTGTGACCTGTATACATTACTGGCAAAATGGAAAGTATACACACTCTAGAAATAGGACTGAATTCAAATTTAAGCTCCCATTTGTATTAACTATATAACTTTGAACAAGTTATTTACCCTTTCTGTGTTTTGCTGAAGGCCTGAGCCCATGGTTTAGCCACCCTCCAGACTTCAAGGGTTTTGCGTTAAACAAACTTAGTATCTATTTACTCTTTTGACATTTCCTACAAAAATTCTGCAAGTTGGAGGTATCAGTTCTCTTTAACACCTATTTGTAATACCATAAAACCTTTTTGTGATAATCATGTCAGTTCCTGAGGAAAATGTGCTACATATTAAAAGTAGCATATAACCATATAATAGAAATATTCCAACTGAGTTATTATATATTAAAGATTGCTCTGAATTTTGGTTCTTGATATTATTGCTTGGATTACTTTGTTACTTTTTGCTTCATTCTTGCATATGTGTGTGTTTCAAAATTTTACATATCCAAAGACAAACGTTATAAAGATCTTTACCAGTTTTCATCTTTGCTGTTACTGTTAGAAGAAAGGAAAACATGGATTGATTATTAAAAGAGAAATGTATCTGTCCCTTTTTTCAAGGTTTGGTCCATAACCACAAGAAATATTGCACATGTTCTACTAACAGCAGAGGTTCTAATATCTGGAAAGGAAAGGAAGATTTTTTTTTTTTTTAAAGTATAGTTATTTGTGTATTTTTAATAAATTTATTGGGGTGACATTAGTTAATAAAATATTATAAGTTTCATGTGTACAGTTCTATAATACATCATCTGTATATTATATTGTATATTCACTACCCAAGTCAAATCTCCTTCCATTACCATATATTTGACCCCCTCTATCCCTATCTAGCTCCCTAATTCCCTCTTCCCTCTGGTAATCAGTAAACTTTTGTCCGTGTCCATGAGTCTCTGCCTGTTTGTAATGTTCTTATGTTGCTTTTGGTTTTATATCCCACATATGAGTGAAATCACATGGTTCTCAACTTTTTCTGTCTGACTTATTTTGCCTACCATGATAATCTCAAGATTCATCCATGTTGTCATAAATTGCAGTATTTCATCTTTTCTTATGGCTAAGTAATATTCTATTGTAGATATGTGGCACATTTTTATCCAGTCATCTATCAAAGGACACTTTAGTTCTCATGTCTTGGCCACCATGAATAATGCTGCTGTGAAGACTGGGATGCATGTATCTTTATGAATAAATTTTTTTAAATTTGGGGTTAGATACCCAGAAGAGGGATTGCTGGATTGTGTGGTATTCCTATTTTTAATTTTTTAGGAACCTCCATGCTGTTTTCTATAGTGGCTGTACCAACTTGCAGTCGTACCAGCAGTGTATGAAGGTTCCTTTTTGCCCACAACTTCTCCAACACTTGTTATTATTTGTCTTGTCGATGATAGCCATTCTAACAGATGTAAACCAGTATCTCATTGTGGTTTTGATTTGCATTTCCCTAATGGCTAGTGAGGTTGAGAATCCTTTCATATCTCTGTTGGTTATTTGTATGTCTTCTTGGGAGAAATGTCTGTTCAGGTCCTCTGCTCATTTTTTAATTTGATTTTTTTTTATTGTTGAGTTGTATGAGTTTTTTGTATATTTTGGATATTAGCTGCTTATCAGAGGTATTGTTTGCAAATATCCTCTCCTCTCCCATTCAGGTGGTTACCCCTTTGTTTTGTTGATAGTTCTTTTGCTGTGCAGAAGCTTTTTAGTTTGATATAGTCTGATTCATTTATTTTTGCTTTTAGTTCCCTTGCCTTCGAGGTCAAATTTATAAAATCCTGTCTAAATCCAAGGTCCATGAATTTGGTGCCTATGTTTTCTTCTATGCTATTTATTGTTTCAGGTCTTATATTCAGGTCTTTAATCCATTTTGAGTACATTTTGGTGTGTGATGATAGACAACTATCTAGTTTCATTCTTTTGCAGGTGGCTTTCCAATTTTGTCAAAAATTATTTGCTCATATAAATATGGGTTTACTTCTGAACAAGGGAACAGCTTTGTCTTCTTCCTGATCTTAGAGGGAACATTTTTAGTTTTTCACTGTTAAGCATGATGTTAGCTGAGGGTTTGTCATATATGGCCTTTGTTATGTTGAGGTACTTTCCTTCTATACCTATTTTATTAAGTGTTTTAATCATAAATAGATGCTGTGTTGTGTCAAATGCTTTTTCTGCATTATAGATATGATAATATGGTTTTTATCCTTTATTTTGTTTATATGTTGTATCACATTTATCGATTTGCGTATGCTAAACCATCCATGGACCCCTGGAATAAAGCCCACTTGATCATGATGTGTAATCTTTTTTATGTATCGTTATATTTCATTTGCTAGTATTTTGTATTGCCTCATTTTAAATGTTTTTAGAAAAGTTTGAGAAGAACAGATATTAAGTCATCTTTGAATTTTGGTACTATTCACAGGCAAGGCTATCTGGTCCTGGACTTTTACTTTTAGGGAGGATTTTGATGATCATTTCAATTTCATTACTGTTGATTGGTCTATTAAGATTTTCCAGTTCTTCATGATTCAGTCTAGGAAGGTGTATATTTCTCAGAATTTGTCCATTTCTTCTAGGTTATTGAGTTTGGTGGCATATACTTTTTCATAGTATTCTAGGAAGATGTTTTGTATTTCTGTAGTATCTGTCATATCTTCTCTTTCATATCTGCTTTAATTTAATTGTTTCTTTTCTCTTATTTTCTTAGTAAGTGTAACCAGGGGGGTGTCAAAAAAAAAGATTTTTTAAATCTTTTTTAAAGAACCGGCTCTTTGTTGTATTAATTTTTTCTATTGTTTTCTTGTTCTCAATTTCATTTAATTCTGCTCTAAATTTTACTATTTCCTTCTGCTGACTTTGGACTTCATTTGTTCCTCTTTTTTTCTTGAGATGTAATAGTAGGTTGTTAATTTGGGATTTTCCTTTTATCTTGAGATAAACCTGTAATGATATGAACTTTCTTCTTATCACCGCTATTGCTGTTTCCCCAAAATTTTGATATGTTGTATTTTCATTCTTGTTTGTATGTATCTCTTGTTTTCTCCTTTTATTTTTTCTATGGCCCAGTCATTGTTTAGTAGCATGTTGTTTAATCTCCACATATTTGTGTTTTTTCCTGCTTTCTTTTTGCAATTGATATCCAGTTTCAAAGCTTTATGGTCAGAGAATATGCTGGGTATGATTTCAGTCTTTTTAAATTTGTTGAGGCTAGTTTTGTGTCCCAACATGTGATCTGTCCTTGAGAGTGTTCCATGTACTCTAGAGAAGAATGTGTAATCTGGTGTTTTGGGATGAAAGACCCTATAAATATCAATTATGTCTGTTTAGCATAGTGTGTAATTTAAGGTTGATATTTCTTTATTAATTTCCTGTTTGGATGATCTGTCCATTTCTGAAAGTGGGGTATTTAGGTCCCCTACTATAATTGCATTTTTTTCAGTTTCTCCCTTTAGTTCTGTTAGTAGTTGCTTTATATATTTTGGTGCTCTCTGATTGGGAGCATAAATATTGATGTTACCGGTCTTCATGATGTATGGTTCCTTTATCATTATGAAGTGTCCATCATTGTCTTGTTACTTTTTTTATTTTTAAGTCTGTTTCATCAGATATAAGTACAGCTCACTTTTCTCTGGATGCCATTTGCTCGGAGTATTGTTTTCCACCCTTTCACTTTGAATCTGTATTAGTCTTTGCAGCTGAGATATGTCTCTTAAAGGCAGCATATAGTTGGGTTTTGTTTTTTGATCCAATATGCTACTCTCTGCCTTTTTATTGTTGAGTGAGTCCATTTACATTTAGAGTGTTATTGAAATATGAAGTTTTATGAAATATGAAGAGCCATTTTACCTTTTGTTTTCTGGTAGTTCAATGTCTTCATTGTTTCTTTGTCCTTGTGATTCTGATATTTTAATTTGGTGGTGTTCTATGGTTTTTCCTCCTGTTCCTTCTTGTTTTATGTTATTTGTCTCAGTTCTGGATTTTTTTTGCATGTGTGGTTACCATTAAGTTTGTATAAAAGGAAAGTGTCATATATACAGTAGTTCTTTTCCATCTGCTTTTGTCTTATCTCTATTCCCCTGTGCAGATTCAGATCTTTACTACTTCCCCTTTTCTGTTTTTGTTGTCTCAAATTATCCCTATTTATGCTGTGAGTTCTTTTTAATGTGTTTTTTTAACTTTAACAATCATGTAATATTTAAGTACATAATAATTTGTTCTTAATAAAGGTTGCAGTTTGCTATTTCTGTCTGTTAATCATCCTACTCAGTTTTGTATTTTTTGTCCTTTTGTATTTTGTCCTTTCAGTATTTCCTGTAATGTAGGCTTTGTGGTAGAAAATTCCCTCAGCTTTCGTACGTCTGAAAAGGTCTTTATTTCTCCTTCATATCTAAAGGAGAAATTAACAGCCAATCTGGGCTGGTAATTTTTCTCTTTCAATAGTTTGAATATTTTGTTCCACTCTCTCCTAGCTGATAAAGTCTCTACTGTAAAGTCCAAGGATAATCTAATAGATTTTCCTTTATAGGTTACCATCTTCTTTTCTCTTTTCTCTTTTCTCATTAATTTTTGTCAGTTTTAATATAATGTGTCTTGGAGAAGGGCATTTTGGATTGAGATAATTAGATGTTCTCTTTGCTTCTTGGATTCAAGGATCTAGTTCTTTCCATAAGTCTGGGAAATTCTCATCGACTTTGAATATGCTCTCTGTTCCCTTCTCCTTCTCTTCTCCTTCTGGTATACCCATTTTTCTTATATTGTTTTTTCTGATGGTGTTAGTTCTTGTAGATTTCTTTCATATTTTTTCACTGTCAAGTCTCTCTTTTCTTCTTTCTGCATCATTTCCAGATTTCTGTCTTCGTTATTACAACAGTATGGAATGCTTCATGAATTTCTGTGTCGTCTTTGTGCAGGTACCATACTAATCTTCTCTTTATTAGTCCAATTTTAGTATATGTGCTGCCAAAGCGAGCACATATAAAGCATTTAGAAGACTGCCTGGTTCTAAGTAGTAATCCAATGGTTATTTAGCCATTGTTATTATTATTGCTGCTGTTACTATTATTACATTCTAGGGTTGGAGAGAAGAAATGAACACATAATCAAAGAGGTTTGCTGTATGTCAAGTAGTGACAAGTGCTATGAAGAAAAACATGTTAGGCTAAAAGGATGTAGAGTGACAGGAATGAGGAAGGGTGGCTATTTTAGATAGGGTGGTCAGAGAAGATTTCTATGTATAAGGCGGTAACATTTAAGCCTGGGTCTAAAGTGAGAGGCTGAGGCATGCAGATTTCTGGTGGAGGAATATTCCAAAAAAAAGGGAACAGTAAACAGATGCAAAGGCTCAAAGATAAAGCATGCTTGGTATTTCTAAGTGTGGCAGTGGCTAGAGTAGAGTGAGCAAAGGACAGAGAGAGTGGCAGGGGATGAGATTAGAGAGGGAGCCAGGGGCCAGATTCTGTTGGTTCTGTAGGACTTTGGAATTTGTTCTACATGGATTTTCAACAGAGGTGTGAGGTGATCTGACTTATAGTTTAAAAAGATCATTATATTTTAAAAGGATCTATTCTTTGGAGAATAGACTGAAGGTGAAAGATGGGCCAGAGTGCCAATACAGACCTGTTAGAACATTGCTGCAGCATCAGGTAAGAGGTAATGGCGATTTGGAGCATTAGCAGTGACTATGTTGAGAAATGATAGAATTATGGACCTCTGTTGAAGTTGATAGGATTTGATATAAGGAATAAAGGAAAGGAAAGGGAAAGAGTCAAGGATTGTTTTTATTTCTCTTCCTGTCAATGGATAATTTTTACAAAGTTTTAGAGGAGTTTTCTTTTTATTTGTTTCTTTTGGCATTTGCTTTTGATTTTATAGTATAAGAGTCAAATTTCTTAAGATATCAATCAGAACACAAAGCTTTGCCACGAACTCCAGACTTAGGAAGAAATAGAAATTTATACAGCTTTCCTTTCACTCTGGAAAGCCGTGGATGTGTGATGTCATTTTTCAGACTGTTGTGAAGTGATGTTTTCTTACATTCTTTGGCTTACACCTCTCCTGGGAATGGGTATGTAAAAAAAGCTTTGAACTTTTTATTTAGGAATTAAGTGTGGAAAGAAAACAGAATTTTTTCTTCTTCCTTTTCTAATAGTTAATTATATCCACGAAGGAATAAATCAAATGGAAATATTAAAAATAATTATATCCCAGTCTCATAGGACTATTGAGGTAGTATGGTAATGTACGTATGAAAAATGTTAACTTTTATTATTGTAAATGTTATGTTTGTTTCATACAATATATTGTACTGTACAAAACCAGTACAGTAAATTCAAATTCTGATTATTCAGTGGGAATAAACCTATGACTATTTGAGTTTGAACATGTGTAAAAAGAAAAAGGAAAGGTTTTCTATTTTCTGTTTTTGCCATTTTTCCTATTCGGTTTTGATATTTGATAATAGTATAAATCTGCAATTGGGAAAATCGACCAGTACACAATTCGAGTTCATTGTAATTATTTGCAGTTGCATTTGTTGCTATTATGAAAGTTAAGTTGATTGTATATTAAGTATAGGCTTTTACAAATAATTTTATTATTATTTTATACAGTCGATGTGCTAAAGAAAATCGACATACCATCTGTCTTTATTGGTGAATCATCAGCTAATTCCCTGAAGGATGAATTCATATATGAAAAAGGGTAAGTAATGGATATAAAAAATAACCATATAGATTAAATTACTAATTAATTGTAATTAAGGTTATGTTTTAGAATTAACTCTATTGTTCTAAATGATTTCTTGTCATTACTATTTTTAAGACTTACTGTATTGTACTGTTTCCTCTGTGTATCATTACATTTTGAAAATATATTCACACTAGAGAGCTTAAGGCACCGTGTTATGAAAAAAATAACAGAACTTTATAGTTTAATCAAAATATTGGTATTTAGAAAGAAGCGATTTATATTTATATAACACTTTTCATTTCTTTAAGACATGTTTGTATTTTATGAAAAAGAAATTTGTTATTTTATAAACACAGAATCCAAAACACAGTGTATTAAGTGATTAACTTTTACAGAGACAAAAAATTTGTTTACAAGTTTTAAAAGTTTGATTTATAATAAAAACTTCTATATGGAATTTCTCCCCAAAATCTCATTATCAGGGTAACATAGACTAAAAAATAACTTAAAGCATAGCTGTCTCATCTAATATAGAAAATACTGCAGTCAACACTTCAGAGCTTCTTCCATGATATAGATCTCCAAAACATAGTGAGTGGGAACAGACTTTTGATGAAGGGAAACAATAACAATATTAATAATAAAAGCAGTAATATTTATTGAGTATTTAGCAAGTGCTAGGTACTCATCAAACCAAGAGTTATATTTGTTATCCATTTAATTCTCACAACAACACTCTAGAGGTAATTATAATCTCTTATTATCTACATTTGCCAAGAGAGAAAACCAGTACAATAAAATCCAATTCTGATTATTCAGTGGGAATAAATCTATGAATATTTGAGTTTGAACATGTATAAAAAAGGAAAAGGTTTTCTGTTTTTGCCATTTTCCCTATTCAGTTTTGATATTTGAAATACTATTCACATATATGCCCAGAACATCTTTATTACATTAGGGATGTAATTTTGGATGTTGTATTAAAAGTAGTTAATCAAGATGCTATTTTGTCAGCCATTTTTTATAGTTAATAGTGAGAACTAATATTTGCTTTTACCTCAATATTGTTCCCTCATTAGAAAAATTCTGTATATTTTAATATATTTTTAAGTTTTTTTTGTTTTTAATTATAAAATCATATATTTTAAAATTTAAAAAGTAATACATGTTGGTAAAATATGGAACAGTTCAGAAATATAAAGCATTTAAATGAAAGTTTCTGTGATGCTATTCTCTAACAATAGCTACTGTTTTAAGAAAGCTTTTAATTTTTTCCCCATATTGATACATTAATTAGTGATAATGTACTCATAAAAGACAAACATAAAATACATAATATTTTGTAACATTCTTTATTTACTTAGTATTTAGGCCCTTTGTATATTAATACAAGCCCACAAATTTCCTTATCCCAAGTCTTGGGACAGATGTATTGTGGAACTGAAAATTTTTCAGATTTTTAAAAGTCAAGTAACATTCCAAATAGAATTTGAGGGAGCATCCCATAATCAAACAAATTATATATATCTGCAATGAACGTATGAGTATTTTATCATGTCGGTTCAGTCCAGATTGACTATGAAATGAGTTGCAAACATTATTTTAAAAGCTTTATAGGTTTCTGAATTGTGCATAAGGGACTGTAAACCTGTACATACAAATCTGCCTCATACATTTGCCAGTTGGCCAGTGGCCTGCCTACTGACCTACATTACCTACCTACCTGCTCACTCATTAATTTATTCTACTTTTTGTTATGGAAACTTTTAAACATTTAAAAGTAAAGAGCTGAGCATAATGAATTTTATCATTCAGTTTCAAAATTATCAGCTCATGGCCAATTTTATTTGGACTGTCTCTAGCTCCCTTTCACCTCCCTTTCTTCTACATACTATGATTATTTTGAAGCAAGTCCCAGATACCCCATCATTTCAACTTAAATGATCTCAGAATATATCACTAGAAGATTATATATAAAAAACATAACTGTATTATTATACCTTTTTAAAAAAGTAAACGTTAATTCAATATCAAAACGTATTTGTCTTCAGATTTTCCCAACTGTCTGAAATTCTTCTTTTTTTAAATATTTCAAATACTGTTTATATATTGCAATGATTCTTATGTCTTAAGTTTCTTTTAATTTGTCCTATAAAATTTTACCACATTCTGGACTTTTCTGATTGAATCCTTGGAGATATAGTCTAGAATATTCCTTTGTTACTTATTTTACCTTTAAGTTGCTAATTAGAGCTCAAGGTTTATTCTAATTCAACTGTTATTGGAAGGCCAGGAGGATAAGGGAAGAATACTTTATGTTAGCAATCATTGATCATTGCTTCCTCTTCTTCCTCCCCCTCTCTTCCGATCCCCTCTCTCCTCCTCTCTTCCCTTTTCCTCCTGCCCACCTTTCCCCACTTCTTCATTTTCTCATGGACCTATCTTCTCTTTTGAAAGTGAAGAGCTAGAACAAACAATCCTTGAAGTACCTTTCAACTCTAGACTCTCCATTTTCTCTCCCATGCTTAGAGACTCTAGTTTTTCATATTTTGTATTTCATATTTCATATTTCATATTTCATATTCACTAGCACCAGGCACAGTGACTGCATCAAGGAGATGATAAGTAAATGTTGATGAAGTTAAACTGCTATTGTGCTGCCTCAGGATTCTTCAAAAGACAGAGTGTTGTGCTGGCAGCAAAACAAGGTTTGCCACAAATAAAGACACAGGTTGAGAAATGGGCCTGTCTAGTAAATGGTGTAGGATATTTGGTAAGGTAACTGACCACTTTATCTGAAAGGGGCAAGTTCAGGCAAGTAAGTTTAGGCATAGACATCCAGTTTGAAATTAGTCCTGGAGTTCGTGGAAAGTAAAATAAGACACTATTTCCTGGGTTGTTTAGGACTCTACTTCAATGATCAGATCTTAGCTGCAGAGCTCATGCAGTATACTGTTTTGGGGTGGATATGTATGTAGTATGGTAAGATACTTAGTAAAACTGTTTGAATATCTCCTTTTTCAAATACAAATTGATCTGGGATTAGGATAGGGATGAATCTGCAGGCTCAGTTGTGAGAGTCTGGACAGATAGAGGAAATAGAAATAAAACTAGAGGACTAGTATTCTGTTATAATTCTCCACCCTGTATCATCACTGTCACCCCTCCCACCATTAGCAATTCGGTTAAAAAAAAGCAATATATTGAATGTACATTTGGATTTCGATTTCAGATGCTTACAACCTTCTATCAGTTGTAGACCCTTTAAAAATCCTCACAGTAAACTAAAATGATTTGAGATATAACAGGCAGCAATTAATTGGATATGTAGAACATTAGATTTAGAACCCAGGCCTATGAATTCTAACATGCTTACTAGGAAATTGTAGAATTGATTGTTTCTTTTGTTGCACACACACGATAAGTTTCCAATAAAGTCTCTAATTTCTAGTTCACTGGGCCTTCCTGCTTTATTCTTTAGCTTACTTCTTCTCACCTAACAGTTTTGTTTATTTCTGAGCAGTCTTCAGACTTGTCTCAGGAAAAATAACACTTGCCACAGTGTTTATTTGTATATCTCATTCAGGCCAAATGTATCTTAGGAATTCCTTAACTTTAAAGGAGAAGAAAAAACAATATAAGAGTTGTAAGCTTTCCTATTGCTGAGATATTTAGGTGCTACATGGGTTGCATTTAGAATATTCAGTAGACTGGTTTCTAAACTCTAACAATGTTAACTTACAGCAGGTTGGCAGGGGTGGTGTAGGGAGATTGCCGAGGATTAGCATTTCATGGAAAGGCTCTTCTACTTAAAAGCAAGGCCTCTGTTACTGTATCTCAGCCCTGACTGGGGGTGGTTTCAGAGAGTTTGTGCCAAGAACAAGGACATTATTTACCAAGCTGGCCTCATGCTGAGAGATGGTAGTAAATAGAGCAGCCCAGGCCCTACTTTTCTCTTTTTTATGCTGATGATATATCAATCACTTTAGTATTTTATGTAAAGTTACAAAAATACATGTAATTTTTTATCACCCCCTATTCTTCTTGAAAGTGATTGAAGTAAAAAGCTACTTTTATTCTAGCAATCTTAGCAGGTTTTTGGAAAATATAATGTAAATAATTTAAACTGGGGAGAAATTCCTGGTATTAACTTTTTGTTTGTTTTGTTTCTGGCAAAGCTTGATATAATTCCTTGGATGTGAATATAATAAATAATAGCATGAAAACGTAAAAATTGCTTTAGAATAGAAATAATTTGCTTTCATTTTATTTTTTCTTAAGTACTATGATATCCTAAGCATCCCTATATGGGAAAAGGAGTCACTCTAATCGTTTTTTTCATTTATAAAATTGAGAGTTTTTGTTTTACATTTAAACTTTGTATTATGAAGTACCTGGCTTCCCTACTTAAAAAAATAATAACCCAGCAGTGGGTAACAAAGTAGTGTTGCTAGCACCATACTTGTTGTGTAGCACAGTAGTACAACGGAGAAATCAGTCATATTACTGACCAGTTTACAGAACCTTCCCTAGACTGAAGATATTTTCTAATGAAGGATTTTGCTGCCATGTAAAATTTGCTCACGAAACACAAAGAGTTTGCCTATTTTGATCGCAGTTAAGCAATGGAGAAGATGGAGAATAGAGAGGAAGCTACAATTCCTGTGAATTCCTTTACCAGTTTTCCATTTCATTTCTCAAAGAGTATAGCGTACGGGGGCTATGTCTATTGTATCTGGTACAGCAAGTTCATATAAAGAATGTAGGGAGGAGGGAATCTATTTTCATCAATGGTGGCTCTAGAGTTTTTTTGTAGGAGGAACTGATGAACAGTAATTTGGTTGTGGTGGAAGTTCTTGTTTACATACTATCCAAGGTATTGCCATTTTTTTAATGCTAATTTTGCATGTAAGATATGCATACTTTTACCCAGGTTGCTAAATTCAGTAAATAACATGTTTCCAGGATGGACATAGTAAGTATTGATTGGCTGATTTCCTCTACCCAGTCTAGAAGCTTCTTTTAATTGTATAGGCAAATTATTTTGACAAATATGTAAAATAGACTTAAAGTTGGAAAAAATTATCCCTTAAGTTATTGGAAATCATATATTAGAAAATGAGATGTGTCTCATGGATTGAATTATAATGTCTAAATCCTTTTTTAAAAAAATCTTTTTTGTTTTTGATTAGCATCATAATTTGGCAGCTCTTAATATTCCCATTTATTAATCTTTGTTTTCTTCTAGGGGCCATGTTGTCTTAGTTCCAGAATTTAGTCTTCCACTGGAGTACTACCTAATCCCCTTCCTCATCATAGTTGGCATCTGTCTCATCTTGATAGTCATTTTCATGGTAGGTAAATTAATTTTAAATACTTTAAAAAATAGTATACATAGCTCTAAAGCAGTGATCCCCAACCTTTTTGGTACCAGGGACCAGTGCTCCTATGAGAACCTTATTAGCCTGATAAGGTAGAGCTGAGGTGGAACTGAGGTGGTGATGCTTCCGCTGGGGAGTAGCTACACATACAGATCCAGCTTCACTCACTTGCCCGCCACTCACCTGTTGTGCGGCCCCGTTCCTAGCAGGCCACAGCTGGCATTGGTCTGTGGCTCCGGGGTTGGGGATCGTTTGCTCTAAAAAACATCATATTGAGTGAGAGAAGTTTTACATAAAAGAGTATTCTATGAGTCCATTTATATGACTGCTTCTGGAAAAGGCAAAATAGTCTGGACAAAAAAAATATCCGAACAGTGATTGTTTCTGGGTGCTTAGGGAGAAGTGAGGCATTTATTGAGAAGGATATGAGAGAACTTTTGGGGGTTCGAATCATGGTACTTATCTTAAGAGAAGTTTGGGTTGTACTAATGTCAGAATCATCAAATTGTATACTTAAATTTTGTTTACTTCATTGTATTTAAATTTTACCTAAGAAGAAAAGATAATTTAAAAAATTAAACTCTAAGTACTGATATGCATGTGAAGTATTTGGGGAAAGTATACTCGTTCCTGCAACTTACTTTGTAAAAAATTAAGAGAAAAAAAATGTATCGATGGGTAGTGGGATGGATAGATATGTGATAAATAGTACGGTCAAATGTTAATTGTAGAATCTTGGTAGTGGATATGTGAATATTTATTTTAAAATTCTTTAACTCTTCTCTATGTTTAAATTTTTTTATATGAAATGTAAGTTAAAAAAATAGTGTGAAGGCCTGAGGTTAAGGGGAGTGACACATTATTTCTCCAAAATAGTGGTTACCAAAGTATGGTCCCAGGACTCTTAGTGGAACTGTGAGGTCAAAATTATATTTACATAATAATAGTAAGATATTATTTGTTTTTATGGCTGTCATTCTCTCAGGGTTTATAGTGGAGGTTTCTAGAAGCTATTTGGTATGTGCTAAACATTGAAGGCAGAAGCAGATATGAGACTCACTCTGTATTCTATTAAGATAAATATTAAGAGAATTGCAAAGATATAAAAAAATTCCACTGTTCTCACTTTTTTGTATATTTTTCATAAAGAATATTTCTGTCACATACATTGAGTTTATAATCATATTGAATTTATAGATTAATTTAAATATTAAATGCCATCTTTGAAATGTTCAGTCTTCTGCGATGTTATGGTGTTTCTTTTTATTTATTTAGGTCTTTCATATCTATCAGTTTAGTTTTTCTGTAATCAGTTTGCATATCTTTTGTTAGACTTTTGAAATTGCATTTTCTAATTGGTTATTACTAGGCCATAAGAACATTATCGTTTTTTTACAATAAACTTGGTTTTACAATAAACTTGGAGAAGGGCAGGAATTAAGCTTCACTTCCTGGGGGCGGGAAGGAGTATCTACATATATCAATTAAAATTCTTTTGTTAGGAAAATTCTTCTCTCCTTGGCATGCATGCATTCATTCATCTATCTATCTATCTATCTATCTATCTATCTATCTATCTATCTATCTATCTATCTGTCCATCTATCCATCCATCCATCCATCAAATCATTTATTTATATTAATAGGTACTCACTTATTTTATACTTTGGGTTATTATCCAATACTACATTATTTATTTTTGTTGTTTCAATTGTTTGAGCTATTGGGAACACTGTTAAGCTTGCTCCTGCATTCCTTTGATTTGATCCATCCTTTAGTTTTTTAAGCACTTTTTTAGTGTCTGGTACTATAAACTTTGGCTCATCTTATATTTTTCTTGCCCTGACCTAGAGTCAGACATTCCTCTCAGGAGCCCTGGTTTCTTTTATTCAGGAGTTTTAGTTATAAACCATGATTTGGACAATATTGATTTTTATATATTAATTTTGTATCTGTGAACTTGCCGAATGAATTCTCCTATTCTGATAATTTGAATTGGTTGATTCTCTTGGGTTTTCAGTGTAGAAGCAAGGAAGTATATAAAGTTAGAATAACAAACCAAAAATATCCTTGGCAAACAGGGAATAGAAGTAAATACAGTTAAGCTAATAAAGATTATTGACTAAAAACTTAAAATAAATATCATTAAATGGTAAATTTTTAGAAGCCTTCCCTTGAAAGTCAGGAACAAAAAAAAGGATGCCTATTGTTGTACCTTCTATTAGCATTGTGTTATATTTTCTGGTAAAACAACAAAAAAAAGCAGTACAAGGATTAGAAATAAGGAAACCAAAATTTTATTTGCTTTTTTTTTTTTTTTAAATAATGAATGGATGCTGAATTATGTCTATCTTCTATCTGTTGTAATGGTCATTGGTTTTTCTTCTATTCTTATGTTGGATTACATTAATTTGTTTTATATACTTAAAAATTCTTATGTTTTGGGGATGAACTCTATTTGATTATTGTGTATAAATTTTGTCTTTTTATTTTGGATTATAATATGGGTCAGTTTGGATTATAATATGGGTTATTTTGGATATAATATGGGTCAGTTTTACACTTGGGCATAGATGCAAAAATCCTAAATAAAATATTAGCTATCTGAATATCCAGGTAAGAGAAAATTGGTTTTATGGAGCTAGAATGATCTTAACATCAGAACTAGACAATCCCCTGAGTACTATTGGTGGGAATGTTAAATGGAGCAGCCACTATGGCAATTCTTCAAAAATTTAAATGTGAATTATCATATAATCTAGCATTTCCACTTCTGGGTATATACCCAAAAGTATTGAAAGCAAGGCCTTGATACTATGTTCATAGCAGCACTATTTGCAGTAGCCAAAGGTGGAAGCAACCCAATTATCCATCGATGAATGAATAGATAAACAAAATGTGATGTACATACATACAATGGAATGTTATTCAGCCTTAAAAAGGAAGGAAGTTCTGACACATGCTGCAACATAGATGAACCTTGAGGACATTATGCTAAATGAATAAGCTAGTCACAAATACTGAACGATTCTATTTATATGTAGTATCTAGAGTAGTCATATTCAGAGACAGAAAGTAGAATGGTAGTTGTAGGTGGCTGAAGGTGGGGGAGAATGGGCAATTATTGTTTAATGGGTACAGAGTTTCAGTTTTACAAGATGAAAAGAGTTTTATGGTTGATGGTGATGATATCACATTTGCATGTATGTAGTGCCGCAGAACTGTACATTTAATATAAAAATAACTAGACAAGGTAAAAACTAGCCCCATAAAATTGAAGCTTCCCCTTATTTTCTATTTTCTAAGATAGTTTTTTTTTTTTTATAAAATTGGCATTATTTATTACTTGACTTTGGTGAAGGTTGTCTATAAAATCATGTAGATCTGCTGACTTATTTCAAAGTTACATGGACATTGAGATGATTGTCTACTTTATATTACATTATATTTTTAAGAAATTGGCATAAAATATCATTTATAATATTTATAACAATGTAAAGAGAATTTCTGCTATATATGGAATGAATTCTCTCCCTTTTTTTTTTTAATTCTTTGTTCATATCCATCTGTGCCTTACACAGTGCTGTCAGAAGTTTATCTGTTTTTGCTTTCAAAGGAGTAGATTTTGAGGTTTTCTTCTCCTTTTATTCAACAAATATTTATTCTGTACCTAGGATGAACTAGGCACTGCTCTAGGGTCTGAAGATTCATCATTGAATAAAATAGGTAAAAATCCCTGATGTCAAACATCTTACATCTAATGCAACTTATATTCTGAAGTCTTCACTTTCATTTTTATCTATCATGAATTTCTGCTCTTAGCATAATTATTTGTTTCTTCTACTGTGTTCGGATATGTTGTTTTTCTTTTTTTAGCTTGTTCAGCTGAATGCTTAATTAAATTTTTTCTTTCTAGTATATACATTTAGGTTATAAATTTTAACAATCACTTTAGCCGTTACTCATAAATTTTCATGAAGAATATTTTTATTTTTATTTGGTTTAAGTTAAAATTTTTTTCATTCTTTTATATATATGTTTCTTTACCACTCTTGATGTCTCCATCCATATGGAAGGGAAACTCAATTACTATAACTCCTAGTCCTTCCCTACCTGCCCTTTCATTCACTTGATCATAGGAGAGATGGAGTATCTTATTTGTGTGGTACATTTGGGAAGAATAAATTATGGCATGTTTGACTCAGCTCCACTCTTCTCCCGGGACCAACCTTTCTTCAACTCTAGAACTGGTACTGCAATTTTGGGGGAAGGAGAAGGGGAGACCTATTCCATTCCAGAGTTTGTCTATATCTGGATGGGTAAGGCAAACTAATTCTGTGGTTCAGTAACAAGTTCTATTTCTTTCTTCACCGAGTTGGGTACTCCACTTGTCTCCATCTGCCAGTTCACCATCTATTTCTTGAGTTATTTAGAATACAGGTGGTAAATGTTGTGTCCAGAATAACCAGACCCAACTTGAGTGCTCTTAACCAGGAGACAGTTTATTAGCCGGCGGCTGTCCTTGCAAAGGAGCAGCCTCGAAATGCCAAGATACAAGGTTTTTAAGCCCCAAATCCCATTCCTCATTCTGTCTTAAACACAAAGGTCCATCTTTCTCCTATTCACTACCTGTCAACCCACTGGTCAGGTGTGCAAGCGGGAAGTACAGAAGCAGAAAGCTTGTGTTAGAATGTTATGTTCCTATGGGTGATTGCCTATGTTCCCATGGACAATAGCCAGTGTTCCCATGGGCGATGGCCAAACAGTAATTTTCAGCTTATATACAATTGATTATTTTTCACGCCATGCAAGCAAGCAGGGTTACACAGGCTAAAATTGGCAGTTAGCGTATGAGCTCATTGTTACAAGTTTCATGATTAACAGAATGTGGTTAGGGGTTCCAGAAACTAGGCCGAAGTTATAGACTTCCTTTGTCCAGTTTCAGGTTTTAATTATTCTTTAACCCTTTCACATTTCAGCAGGCCATTACAGTAAAGCACGCCTCTTATAAGAGTCTCTCAAACACTGAAATATCCATTGTGATTTCTTTTGTGACTTGTGAACTATTTAAAAAATTTTTAATGTTAAAAATATATATTTTGTTTCATGTCGTTTTTCCTATTTCTAATTCAGTTGTATTGTGGTCAGAAAACATTATATGTTATGGATTATTTTGTTATTTCCAAAGACATGGTTTTTGTTTATATTTTTTAATTATATCCCATGTGTGTAAAAAGAATTGCGACGTGCAATGTTCCATATATGTCCACTTATTTGAGCCTGTGCATTTGTTTTTGTTTTGCTGGGGTTTTTTTTACTATGTTTAAAACAGCTTTATTGAAATATTCACATAACATAAAATTGACCTATTTAAAGTGTACAGTTCAGTGGGTTTTAGTATATGTATAGAATTATGCAGTCATCACAATTGTTTATGGTTTTTTGCACTCCTCTATTTTCTAAAGCAGTGCTAAGCAATGGAACAATATTGTGAGCCACAATTTATTGTAATTTTAAATTTTCTGCTAGCCAAATTAAAAAGGTAAAAAGAAACAGGTGAGATTAATTTAAATACTATATTTAACCTAAATCTTAAACATATTTCAACAGTCAGTTAATATAAATAATTGTAAAATATGTTTTACATTCTTTTTGTACTCAGTTTTTGCAATCTGGTATTTATTTTATACTTTCATAACAAATCTCAATTGAGACTAGCCGCATTTTAAATGCTCAGAGCCACATGTACCTGGTGGCTACCGTGGTAGGCAGCATAGGTCTATAATCTTTAAATATTTTGTCTGCTGGAGCTACAGATTACTGAGCTTGTAAACTGTGCTCTCTCATAATTTTGTCATTTTCTAGGTGAAGTATCCTTTTTAGCATTGTCATAACTATCTCCTAATGATGATTTTTGTCTTAAATTCTATTTTACTTGATATACCATCACAAGTATTGTCATGGTATATCTTAATCCCTTTACTTTTTGCCTTTATTTTTGTCTGAATGTGTTCTTAAATTTTAATCTTGTGTCCTGTAAATAGCTAATAGTTGGAATTTTTTCTTTATCCAAAATGATACACTCTTTTTAAAAAAAAAACTGATGAATTTAGTCCATTTACATTTTTGTGATTACACATATATTTAGACTAATTTTTGTTGCTTACTTTTTATTGTTTTTTTTTTTTCTTCTGTACAAATTTGGGCTGCTCCCCTTTTATTTATTCTCATTCTCTCTTAGTCTCTGTCTTCTCTCTCCCCCACCAGTGTGAAAGCTTACATTATATTGTTAGTCTAATGGTCACTGTTAATTTTTTTAAAAAGCATTTATTGATGTATGATTAACATATAATAAGCTGTACATATTTAATTATGTAATTTGGCAAGCTTTAACATATATATCTGTAAAACCACCACCACAATCAAGATAGTGAAATATCAATCAGCTCAAAAAGTTTTCTCATGCTCCTTGGTAGTCCCTTTTTCTAACCCCTTCCAATTTTCTAATTTCCCCTTCATGTCCCACTCACCCCCATCGCTAGACTAGGCAACCACAGTTCCGCTTTTGGTCAGTATAGATTTTTTTCAACTTTATATATGGAATCATCAGTTATGTACTCTATGTCTGCCTTCTTTCTCACAGAATAATTATTGTGAGATTCATATAAGTTAATGTACATTGATTATTCATTTCTTTTTATTGCCAAGTTATATTCCACTATATGAATATATCAGTTTTGTTTATCCATTTATCTGTTAATGGACATTTAGATTGTTTTTAGTTTTTGGCTATTGCAAATATAGCTGACATGGACATTTGTATACAAATTGATATTTGGATATACGTTTTCATTTCTATTGGGTAAATATAGGTAGGAGTGGGATAGTTGGGTTATATGGTAAATGTGTGTTTATATTTGTAAGAAATCAACCAAACTTTTTTTCAACATGGCAGAACCATTTTATGTTAACCATTAGTGTATCAAAGTGCCAGTTTCTCCATTTCCTTGCCAACAGTTCATATAGTCTTTTTAATTTTAGCCATTCTAATAGGTGCATTGTGATAGTTGTAATTTGAATTTTTGTTTTCCTGTTGACTACTTCGTTGAACGTCTCTTCAAGTGCTTTTTTGTCATCTGTATATCTTCTGTGGTGAAGTATTTATTCAAATATTTTGCCCATTTTTTTGTTTTGGTTTACTTGTTTTCTTGTTATTGAGTTTTGAGTTCTTTTTCTGTTCCGGATACAAATCCCTTATCAGATATGCAGTTTGCAAATATTTTTTTCCCAGTCTATGACTTGTCTTTTATCGTTTAATTGTCATTTGAGAATGGAAATCCTTAATATTGATATGGTAATATTTGTCAGAATTTTCTTTTATTGATGTTACTTTTAGCATTTGATTCTAGTCCTGTGAGTTTCCTTTTTATTCTTGCAAGCATAGTAATTTATAGTTAAAAAATCATTTGTATGTTATCCAGCATATCTGAATATTTGTAGTAGAGATGTTCTGTATTTCCTGCTAGAACTGAAAGTGCAGTGACTAATAAGTGTATGCTTGAAATTTTTTTTTAATTCATAACTTACAGGTACTTCAACTCTCTCTTTCTTGACCCAGTGGAGTCTTTGTAATCTATAGTTTACCATTTGTATTTTTGCAAACAAACAGTTATATGTTATTTATAATGTTTCTGTCAGGGTAAATTAAAGATAATTTAGATCAATGAATAAAAATTCAAAGGATAATTTAATGATATAATTAATCACTAATGTAATTTAATGCTTTAATAATATTGCCATTAAGATTCATTAAGTAAAATAGAATTGATTTGCAGCAGTTATCCAGATACTTAAAAGATATTTGTTATTTTAATGGCATTTTCTGTTTGCATGTTTAATATATGGTTCATTTTTTTTTCCTTTTTACTTTTAGATCACAAAATTTGTCCAGGATAGACATAGAGCTAGAAGAAACAGACTTCATAAAGATCAACTTAAGAAACTCCCTATACATAAATTCAAAAAAGGTAAGCGAACAATTGTAGTTGATCAATAATTATTTTTGGTTCATTTAAGAATACATGGTGACCATATTCTTAATACTACCTTTTGAAATCTTTGCCATGCACTATGCCTAACATTCAGTTCATAATGAATGTGTGAATATGAGGGATGGTCTTTTGCTATGGTGTATCCTAGTAAAGGGAAGAAGGGTCCATGGTCTGCAGCGAATTTAAAAACAATAATGAAACTGTCCCAAATGCTTTTTATTATAACCGTGTGCCAGCAGTTCTAAACATAAGTGGATAAAATACTCCTTTGTGCTAGGGTGGTCTGCTCCCATTGACCTCCCCACTCTCTATGCCACCACACACCAATGTATTATTAACATTGCATTAACAAAACACATAGGTAGCTATTATGTGTCAGTATATTTTAAATGTATCATCTCATTTAATTTTTACATTTCTATGAAATGGGTACTATAATGGATATTCTAGATGAAGAATAGAGAGTCTGAAGGGCAAAAAACTTATGTCGCATAGCTAGTACTGACAGAGATGGAGAGGGGTGTGGGTGTAGTACTCTAGCCAAAATAGTTTCTCCTAGCTATGATTTAGTGAGCTTTTAGTGCAGGTACATTCTTGTTAAATTTTTTTGGCTAGTAGTGCCTACACTTTTCAATTTCATATGCCAGTAAAAATATTCTGTTTTTTAATTCAGCAGAGAAAATGCATAGAGAATGGAAAGGAGAAATAGAGAAAAAGTCATTAAAACAGTTATGCCAGTTTTACTTTCCAAATAATAAAATATGTTAAAAACCTACCATTTACATTACAATAACCATTATTTTATGAAAAACATAAAATTTAACAACAAAAAATAGGAAAAATCATGTTAAAAGAAGTAAATACAGACAGTTAAAAATGCTCTGTACTGTCATCATACAGTGAATAGTAAGTAAAAACTATTCATTGACCAGAAGAAGTTTGAGGACTGGCTTTGGGAATCACTTTTTTAGGCTCCATTTTGTGTGTTTATTTGTGTTTCCTAAACCCAGAAAGAAAATGCGTAAATAAAATGATGTTGATATTGTCCTAGGATAAAACAGGCATGCATAGTTGGTTCTTCCTCTGAGTAAGTCAAGTAGCCATTGTAGGAATTTGAACAGAGGCGAGATAAGATTTAAATTAAATATTAAAAGGATTTTTCTGCTGTCACTGTTAAGAACAGGGTATAGAGGGCTCAAGGGTATGAGCAGAGAGTCCAGAATAGACTGTTGTGGTAATCGAAGTGAGACATGAATGTGGCTTGGGTAGGGTGGTAGCAAAGGAGGAGGTGAAGAAATCTTAAAATCTGGATGTATTTGGAAGATGGAATAAATTGGGTTTACTGATGGACTGGATGTGGGGAGTGGAAACAAGGATGAATCTAGAATTTTTGGTCTCAGCAAAGGAAGGATGGCATTGCCTTAAATAGAAATAAAGATGGTTAATAAGTGGTGGGGCAGGTTTTGGAGGAAAACTTGGGAAATTAATTTTGGATATGTGGGATTTCAGATGCCTAGTCATTATAAATGAGTCTAGAGTTTAAGAGAGGGGTCTGAACTGGAATTATTAATATAAAGATGTATTTAAGTCATGAGACTAGATGAGATTGCCAAGAGAATGAGTATAGAAAGATATTCGAACATTAAATAAGAGGAAATCAGCAGTGAGACTGAGAAGGAGTAAGCAGTTATATAAGCGGAAAATCAGAAGAGAGTGGTTCACTGGAAACCAAGTGATGCAAATCTATCAAAGAGCAAGGAGTGATCACCTCTGTCAAATGGTCCTGATAGATGAGTAAGATGATGACAGTGACAGTTGACCATTAGAGGTTATTGATTATCTTGATGAGCAGTTTTGGCAGAGCAGTTTCAACAGGAAAACAAAAACTCAGTGGGAGAGGAAACACAACCATAATTGAAGGTGGAGATAGGAGAGGAGATGTTGGAAATTTAAGAACAGAAAGGTATAAAATATTATTCTAAGAGAGTAGGCAGGCAAATGGACTAAGGAAACAATATGATTGCTTGGCAGCTTGAACCTCCTTTTAAGGTTCATGGTTATAAACCAGTCAGCATAACTGATTTTTCTCTAGCCATATTTATCTGTATGGCATTGAGTTTATCCTTACCATCCCTTTTTTAAAAGTGTGAAGTATAACATGTATGCAGAAAAGTATATAACATATGTTTCTGGAACCATCCAGTTCAAGAAATAGAACATTACTGGTATTCCAGAAACTACCATGTCTCTTTCTAGATCATAATCGTTTTTTCCTCACTGGAAGTAATCACTATCCTAGCTTATGATAATCATTTCATTGCTATTCTCTTAAGTTTTACCACCTACATATGCATTCCAAAACAATATGATCTAATTTTTCCTTATTTTGAATTGCATTTGCTTTTTTGTTACCTCTTTTAGCAACAATTAATCCACTTTGTAGTACGTATATGCAGTTTATGCACTTTCATTTCATTGTATAAATGTATTTATTCATTCATTTTACTATTAATAGTTGTCTGATTTGTTTTCAGTTTAGAGCCATTACAGATACACTTTTAAGAACATTTCTATAACATATTTTGGTTTATATGATCATGTATTTCTTTAGGGTATATACTATGAGATATGCTTATCTTCAATTTCATCGGAAAATACAAAGTCATTTCCAAAGTAACGATGGTACCAATTAGTAATCTCACGAACAGTGTATAGTAGTTTCTGTTGTCCCACAACAAAATATTTACCAACATTTTGTACTGATAAACTCTTAAATTTTAGTCAATCTGGTTTATAAAGATATGATTTTAATTTCAATTTCTCTTCTTGCCAGTGAGGTTAAATATGTTTATATTTTCATTAACCAGTTAGATTTTCATGTTTATGAAGTACCTTTCATGTTGTTTTTCTATAGGGTTGTCCCTTTCCCCCTTTTTCATATGTAGGGAAGCATTCTTTATATGTTCTCACAACCCCTGCCCTAGAGTTGCAATATGTGGAGAATCAGTCCATCACTAATTTTATGTGTTTTAACTGTCTTCTAGTTCATGTCTTTTTCCCTACAGAACTAAAGTTCTTATCTTTTATGGTAGTGTTTCTGCACATTTTAAAATAACTGTTTCCTTACCCTAAGATCATATAAACATTATATTATCTTCTGAGAGCTTTAGTTTTGCCTTTCATATTTGGGTATTTAATCCTCCTGAATTGATTCTGTAAAATGGGAGTCCAATTTAAGTTGTTTCCAATTTGACATTTTATATAAGGATATCCAGTTATTTCAGAGCTAATTATTAAAAATATGTTCTGCAGTGTCACCTATGACATAAATCAGTTATTCATGTATGTGTGGATTTATTTTTGGACTTTTCTTAGTATTTTTGTTTATCCTGATATCAATATCATACTATCTCAGTTACTATAAGTTTATGGTAATTCTTGATATCTGTTAGAGGTAGTCCTCACACCTTTTTTATCAAGTTTTTTTAGTTGTTCTTGATATTTGGCATTTCCATGTAAATTTAAAATCAACTTGTCAAGGTCACATATACACAACTATTATATTTTTTGTAGTAAAATATATTTACCATAAAATTGACTATTTTAACAATTTTAAGTGTGCAGTTCAGTGACATTAAGTATATTCACACTGTTATACAGTCATCACCACCATCCACCTCCAGGTCTTTTTCATCACGCCAAACTGAAACTCTGTGCTCAGTAAACAATAACTCCCCATCTCCCCTTCCTGCCAGCTCATGGCAACAACCATTCTACTTTCTGTCCCTGAATTTGACTACTCTAGGTACCTCATATAAGTGGAATAATAAGTGACTAGTTTATTTCACTTAGCAAAATGTCCCCAGGGTTCATCCATGTTGTATTGCGTGTCAGAATTTGCTTCCTTTTCAAGGCTGAATAATGTTCATAATATTCTGCATATATGCCACATGTTGTTTGGACACTTAGGTTGCTTTTACCTTTTGGCTATTGTAAATAATGCTGCTGTGAACATGGGTATACAAATATCTGTTCCAGTTTTTCCATTCACTTCTTTTGGGTATATACCCCAAAGTGGAATTGCTGGATCATATGGCAGTTTTCTGTTTAATTTTGAGGAATGCCATATCATTTTCCATAGTGGCTATGTCACTGTGCTTTCCACCAGCAGAGCACAAGGGTTCCAATTTTTCTGCATCCTTGCCAACACTTTCCATTTCCTTCCTTCCTTCCTTCCTTCCTTCCTTCCTTCCTTCACCTTCCCTCCCTCCCTCCTCCCTCCTCCACTCCTTCCTCCCTTCCTTCCTTCCTTCCCTACTTCCCTCTTCCCTCCCTCCCTCCCTCCTCCTCCCTCCTTCCTTCTTTCCTTCCTTCCTTCCTTCTTTTCCTTCCTTTCTTTCCTTCTTTCTTTCATTCTTTCTTTTCTTTCTTACTAGGTATCCTATCCGTCTCCCTCTCTTTAAATTTTCATTTTTTATAAGGACACCCAAATCCAATATAACCTCGTCTTAACTTGATTATATCAGGAAAGAAACTATATCCAAATAGGGCGACATTTACAGGTTCTGGGTGGATGTGAATTTTTAGTGATCACTAGTCAGCCCATTGCTTTATCAGTTTTGCTCTCTCGATTCCTATGTATGTATGTATATAGAATTTTTCACCTAAATGATTTGAGAGTGAGTTACATACTTCATGGTCCTTTATCTCTAAATAGTTTCATGTGTATTTGTTAAGAATAAGGAGGTTCTTTTACTGGACTGCACTGAAGTCGCCAACTTTAGGAAATTTGTTGATGGACTTTTAATCCAATTTATTGTCCTTTTTCCAATTTTGTCAATTATTCCAATAATTTCATATTGTTGAGCTTCAAGTGTTTATATTTTTTTCTTCCAGCGTAATGTCCAGTCTAGTATCACCAATTGCATGTAGTTATTTCTTTAGGTTTCTTTAATGTGGTCTTGTTAGTATACCTTTCTTTGGTTTATATGACATTGACATTTTGAATAACACATTGTGTGTAGTTTGATCTCGTACGTTAAATATATATAACATTGAGCATCTTTTCATATGCTTATTTGTGTTTGCCATCTGTATATCTTCTTTGGTGAGGTCTTTTGCTCAATTTTTAATTGGGTTGTGCACTGAACTGAATGTTTGTGTCTCTCCAGAATTCATATGGTGAAGTCATAATCCCCAATGTGATGATATTTGGAGGTAGTGCCTTTGGAAGGTAATTAGGTCATGAGGGTGGAGCCCTCATGAATGGGAGTAGTACCTTCATAAGAAGACACACGAGAGAGAGAGATCTCTGTCATCGAAGATACAGTAAGAAGGTGGCCATCTGCAAATCAGGAAGAGAGTTCTCGCCAAGAACCGAATTGGCCAGCTCCCTGATCTTAGCATTCCCAGCCTCTAGAACTGTGAAAAGTAAATGTCTGTTGTTTAAACCACCCACTCTCTGGTATTTGTTATAGGAGCCCAAACTGACAAAAACAGATTTTTTGTTTTCTTACTGTTGAGCTTCAAGTGTTTTTTGTATATTTTGGATACCAGGTGTTTATCAGATGAGGCTTTTGCGAATATTTTTTCCCAGTATGTGGCTTGGCTTTTCATTTTCTAAACATGTCTTTCTCAGAGCAGAAGTTTTTAATTTTAATGAAGTCTTTCATCACTTTTTTCTTTCATGGATCATTCTTTTGGTGTTGTGCCTAAAAAAAAAAAAAATTTTTTTTTCAAATCCAGAGTCACCTACATTTTCTGTGTTATCTTCTAGAAGCTTTATAGTTTACCTTTTACGTTTAGGTCTATGATCCATTTTTAATTTTTAGGAATGATGTAAAGTCTTTGTCTAGATTCTTCTTTTAAATATTTCTTTATATTCTTGTAAAGTGTATATTACATAAAATTTGTCATTTAACTATTTTAATTCAGTGGTATTTACATTCACAGTATTTCTGCAAACATCACCACTGTCTATTTCTAAAACTTTTTCATCACTCTAGAAATTATGTACCCTTTAAACAATAACTCTCTATTCCCATCTCCTCTTAGTCTCTAATCTGCCTTCTGTTGTTAAGAATTTGCCTATTCTAGATTTTTCATACAAGTGGAATAACAATAATATTTGTCCTTTTGTATCCGGTTTATTTTATTTAGCATATGTTTTCAAAGATTATCCATGTTGTAGCATGTTTCAGAACTGACCTGTGTTTTATGGCTGTATAAAATTCTATCCTAGGTTTTTGCCACATTTTGTTTATCTATTTATCTGTTAACGGACACTTGTATTGCTTCTACCTTTTGGCTGTTGTGAATAAGTTGCAGTGAAAATTGGTTCGAGTTCCTGGATTCAGTTCTTTTGAGTACATACCTCAACATGGTATTACTGGATCATATGTTAATTCTGTGTTCACCTTTTTGAGCTGCCATACTCTCTTCTGCAGCAACTTCACCACTTTACATTCCCAGCAGCAATGCACAGGGGATATTATTTTTTCACATCTTTGTCAATGTCCTTTGAAGTTCAAAAGTTTTTAATGACAAAGTCCAATTTCTCTATTCTTTCTTTGTTCATGCATTTGGTGTCGTAATTAAGAATACATTGCCAAGTTGAAGATAATGAAGATTTACTTCTTTTTCTTATAAGACTTTTATGGTTTTAGCTCATACTAGGTCTTTGATCAGTTTTTAGTTACTTTTTACATATAGTATGAGGTAGGGCTCCCACTTTATTTTTTTACATGTGAAAATGCAGTTGTCCTAGCACCATTTGTTGAAGAGAGTATTATTTCCTCATTGAATGGTCTTTCACCCTTGTCAAAAATATTGGCCTTAGATGTATGGGTCTATATGTCTATCCTTATGCCAGTACCACATAATTCTTGATTACTCTAGATTTGCAGCACATTTTAAAATTAGGAAGTGAGAGTCTTCTAACTTTGTTTTCCTTTTTGCAAGATTTTCTGGCTATTCAGGATCCTTTGCAATTTCATTTGAATTTGGGAATCAGTTTTTCATTTTTGCAAAAAAAACAAACAAAAAAAAAGCCATTGGAATTTTAATAGAGATTGTGATGAATTTGTAATAATAATGACATCTTAACAATATTAAGTTTCCCAATCCATGAACATAATGACATCTTAACAATATTAAGTTTCCCAATCTGTGAACATGGGTTGTCTTTTCATTTATTTAGGTCTTCTCTAATTTCTTTCATCAGTATCTTATAATTTTCAGTGCAAATCTTTCACCTCCTTTGTTAGGTGTTTTCTTAGATATTCTATTTTTTTAGATGCTATTGCAAATGGAATTGATAATTTTCTTTTTGGATTGTTCGTGGCTGGTATATAGAGAATTACGACTGATTTTTATATGTTGATCTTGTAACCTGCAACTTGGCTGAATTTATTAGCTCTAATAGCTTTCTTGTGGATTCTTTGGGATTTTCTATGTGTTGGATTATGTCTTCTGCAAATAGACAGTTTTTCTTTTTCTTGCCTAACTGCTCCGGGTAGAACCTCCAGTACAATTTTTAATAGCAGGGATAAAAGTATGTCTTGTTCCTAACTTAGGAGGAAAGCTTTCAGTCTTTCACCATTAAGTAGGATATTATCTATCTGATTTTCAAAGTGCCCTTTATTATGCTGATATTATGCTTACTTTTATCTAGATTTATTTGAAGGCATATCCAGTTGTGTGGCACATTGGAATATACCCATTTTTTAAAAAGACTGTCTTTTCTCCCCCTGTTATCAAAGAGCAGTTGACTATATTTGTGTGCATCTATTTCTGGGCTTTCTGTTCTGTCCCATTTATCTGTATGTCTATTCGTTCACCAATTCTATACCGTCTTACTTATTTGTAGCCTTACAGTAAGTCTGGAAGTAGGATAGTGTCAGTCCATCTTTCTATTCTTCTTCACTATTGTATTTGCTATTCTTTGGCCTTTCCATATAACTTTTGAATCAGTTTGTCAATATCCAAAAAAGAAAAAAGTTCTGGAATCAGGATTGGCATTACATTAAATATATGATCCTACTGGAATCCTGCTTCCTCGTGGTGTATAATACATTGTTGGATTTAACTTGCTAAAATTTTATTGAGAATTTATCTATGTTCATGAGATATTAGTAGTTTTTCTTGTAATGTTTTTGTCTGGTTTTTGTGTTAGAGGATGCTGGCCTCTTAGAATGAATTATAAGTAGTCCCTCTGCTTCTGGTTTTTGGAAGAGATCATAAATAATTGGTATCTATTTCTCTTTGTGTGAGTTTTGGTCTTTCAAGGAATTGGTCTATTTCATCTGTTATCAAATTAGTGGGTACAGAGTTATTCACATCATTCCTTTATTATCCTTTTAATATACATGGAACTAGTAGTGATGGCCCCTTTTTCATTTCTGATGTTGGTAATTTGTTTTCTCTTCTTTTTTTCTTAGCCTGATTACAGGTATCGATATTACTGATCTTTTCAGAGAATGAGCTTTCTGTTTCATTGATTTTCTCTATTGATTCCCTATTTTCAATTTCATTGATTTCTATTCTGATTTTTATTTCTTGTGCTTTCTTTAATTTGCTTTTTATTTTATAGTTTCCTAAGGTATAGAAGCTTATTGATTTTTTATCTTTTTTCTTTTCTAATATATATATATCCAGTGCTATAAATTTCCCTCAAAGTATTGTTTTCATTGCATTCTATAAATTTTAATAAGATTTATTTTTATTTTCATTTACTTAAAATATTTTAAAATTTATTTAGAGGTTTCTCCTTTGATTCATGTGTTATTTAGAAGTGTGTTGTTTAATCTCCAAATATTTGAGGATTTTCCAGCCCACTTTCTGATATTGATTTCTAGTTTAATTCCACCATGGTCTGAGAGTAGACATTGTATGATTTCTTTTCAATTTGTTTAGGTGTGCTTTATCGTTCCAGATGTTGTTTATCTTGTTGCATGTTCCAAGCGAACTTGAAAAAAATACATGTAGCTGGTCCTTGAAAAACATCATTTTCTTTAACGTTGTTTCATTATAATGTTATTGAAATGCCTTAGGAACTTAACTCTTGTTTATATCAGTTAGCCTATAGTAAAATTTGTTGTGTTATATATCATTTCACTTAAAGTTGCAGAATCTACTGATGAAGTTCAATGAGGATTTACTATATTCTGCTTCTAGTTGGATGAAATATTCTATGTGTCAACTATACGCTTACTGATTTTCTGCTTACTGGACCTGTCCTTTTCTGATAGAGGAGTGTCGAAGTCTCAAATTATAAGACTCCCCCTTATTCACGGTTTTGCTTTCTGTGGTTTCAGTTACCTGTAGTCAGCTTTGGTCAAAAATATTAAATGGAAAATTCCAGAAATAAACAATTCATGAATTTTAAATTGCTCATCTTTCTGAGTAGTGTGATGAAATTTCATGCCATCCTGCCCAGGACATTAATCACGCTTTGTACAGCATATCCATACTGTATACACTACCTGCCAGTAGCTGTCTCAGCAGATCGACTGCCATGGTATGGCAGTGTTTGCATTCAAATAACCTTTGTAATACTTAATAATGGCCCCAAAGCACAACAGTAATGATGCTGGCAATTGTAGATAAGACAAAATTTAAGCGAAAAGGTGAAAGTTCTCAACTTTATAAGGAAAGAAACAACTCATATGCTCAGGTTGCTAAGATCTACAATAAGGACGAACTTATGAAATTTTGAAGAAGGAAAAAGAAATTCCTGCTAGTTTGCTGAGAGACCACATTCATATAACTTATTACAGTATATTGTTATAATTGTTCTATTTTATTATTAGTTATTGTTAATCTCTTCTTGTGCCTAATTTATAAATTAAACTGTATGAAAGGTATGTATATAGAGGAAAAAAACATGGTATGTTTAAAGCTCAGTCCTATCTGTGGTTTTAGGTATCCTTTGGAGATCTTGGAACATATCCCTCATGGATAAGGGGGGACTACTGTAGTGGATTCATCTATTTCTCCTTGCACATTTATATCAGTTTTTGCCTTATGTATTTTGATTCTCTGTTGCTCTGTTTTTAGGCCCATACACATTAAGGATCGCTATGTCGTCTTAGAGAATTGACACCCCATTATGTTGCCCTTCTCTTTATCGCAGATTACTTTCCTTGCTTTGAAGAGTGCTCTGTCTAAACTTAGTAGTTACTCTGCTTTCATTTATTTGTGTTATTACCATGTGTACTAGTCCATTCAGTGAGCTGCTAGTAGTGGCTTAAACAACAAACATTTATTTCTCACAGTTATGGACCCTGGGAAATCAAAAATCAAGGTGTCAGCCAGTTGACGTCTGCTGAGGGCCTGCTTCCTGGTTTGTAGACAACTCCCTTCTTGCTATGTCCTCACAGGGCAGAAGGGGCAGGGAGTTCTCTGGGGCCTCTTTTATAAAGTCACTAATACCATTCATGGGAGCTCCACCCTTATGATCTAATCAAGTCCCAAAGTGCACAGCCCTCAAAAAACGATCACATTGAGGATTAGGCTTCAATATATGAATTAAGGGAGAGAACACAAACATTCAGTCTAAGACAGCATGGTATACCATTCTCCATCTTTTTACTTTTAATCTATATATGTCTTTATATTTAAAATGAGTTTCTAGTAAATAGCACATAATTTGCTCTCCCTTATTTTTTGGTCTACTCTGATAGTGTCTATTTTTGATGTATTTAGATCTCAACATTTAAAATGATTATTGATGTAGTTGGATTAACATCTACATATTTTTTACTGTTTTTTGTTGTTGTTGTTGTTGTTGTTCTTGCTTTTGTTCTTTGTTCCTATTTTTTTCCTTTCATTCTTTCTGCCTTTTATGGTTTTAATTGAGCATTTTACTTATAACAACAAAATCCTAATTTCTCCCACATCCTGCCACTTGTATCATTGCTGTCATTCATTTCACATGTACATAAGAATATAAAATAGATAAGCATGCATAATTGAACACATTGTAGCTTCTATTTTGAACAGACTTATCTGTTAGATCACTTAATAAGAAAAACCTTTATCTTTCCTTCACTTATTCCTTGTTTAAAAGTGCTCTTTTTTTTATGTATATTCAAATTTCTCATCCAAATCCTTTTTCTTCTCTCTGTAGAACTTTTAATATTTCTTGCAAGGCAGGTATACTGATAACAGATTCCCCCAATTTTTGTTTGTCTGAAAAAGTCTTTATTTTATCTTCATATTTTTTTGCTTAAGCCTTATTTTTTATTGTGATAAAACGCACATAACATTAAATTTTCTGTTGTAACCATTTCTAGGTATATAATTCAGCAGTGTTAAATATATTACTACTTCTGTAGATCTCTAGAACTTTTTAATCTTGCAACACTGAAACTCCACTCATTAAACACTAACTTCTTCATCCTATCATCCCTTATTCTTTGCTAAACCACTTTTCTGTATTCCATTTCTATGCTTTTGAATATTTTAGATACTTCATGTGAGTGGAATCAAATAATATTTGTCCTTTTGTGACTGGCTTAATTTTGCTTAACATAATGTCTTCCAGGTTCATTCATGTTAGAGCATATGACAATTTCCTTTTTTAAGGTTGTATAATATTTAATTATATGTATGTTCCATGTTTTCTTTCCTCATACATCTGTTGATGGACACTGGGTTACTTCTACCTCTTGGCTATTGTGAATCATGCCTTTATGAAAATGGGTCTACAAATACCTCTTCCATACCCTGCTTTGAATTCTTTTAGATATTACCCACAAGTGGGATTGTTAGATGATATAGTTATTATTCTTAAACATTTTTGAAACTTCTGTACTGGTTTTCATAATGGCCGTGCCATTTTGTATTCCCACCAACCGTGCACAAGGTTTCTATTTTTTCCAATCCCTGCTAACACTTATTTTCTGTTCTTTTGATGGTAACCATCCTGATTGGTGTGAGAAGATATCTCATTGTGGCTTTGATTTACATTTCTCTAATGATTAGTGATACTGAATATCTTTTCATGTGCTTAGTAGCCATTTGTTTATCTTCTTTGGAGAAATGTCTATTCAAGCTCTTCATCCAGTTTTTAATTGTCTTATTTTTGTTGTCACTGTTGTAGAAATTCCATATAAATGGATACATATATGTATATGTAATATTAATTCCTTATTAGATATATAATTTGCAGTTATTTTCTTTCATTCATAGGGTTGCCTTTTCACACTGTTTCCGTTGACACACAAAAGTTTTAAAGCTGGTATAATTTTTTTTTAAAATTTTGTCTGTTCTTTGTTGCCTGTGCTTTTAGTGCCATATCTAAGAAATCATTGCCAATCCAATGATCTGAAGCAGTTCTCTTATGTTTTCTTCTAGCAGTTTAATAAGTTTAGGAATTATGTTTAGATCTTTAACCTATTTTGAGTTAATTGTTATGTATGGGTCCAATTTCATTATTTTGCATGTGGAAATTTAGTTTCCTCAGCATAATTTGTTGAAGACTGTCCTTTCCCCATTGAGTAGTCTGGCACCCTTGTCAAAAATCATATGGCTGTATATGCAAGGATTCATTACTGAGAACTCTATCCATTTTCATTGGTCTGTATGTTTATATTTATGCCAGTAGCACACCATCTTAATTAGTGCATGTAGCTTTATAGTAAGTTTTGAAATCAGTGTGTGAGGCCTCTAACTGTTTTTCAACATTGTTTTGGCTATTTGGTGTCCTTTGAGACTCCATTTGACTTTTAGGATTTTTTTCTATTTCTGCAAAACGTGTCCTTCGGATTTGATGGAGATTACATTGAATCTGCATATCATTTGGATAGTGTTGACATTTTAACAATATTAAGCATTCTAATCCATGAACACGTGATATCTTTCCATTTATTTGTTACTTATTTGGTTTCTTTTTGCAATATTTTTTAGTTTTCAGTGTACAAGTCTTTCCCCACTTTGATTAAATTTATTTATTCCTAAGTATTTTGTCTTATTTTGAAGCTATAATAAATGGGATTGGTTTCTAAGTTTCCTTTGTAGATCGGTCATTATTTGTATATAGAAATGAAACTGATTTTTGATTTTATAGAATATAACTTTACTGAATTCATTTATTAATTCTAAGTTTTTCTTGGAAATCCTTAGGGTTTTCCGTATGGAAGATCAAGTTATCTGCAGACTGAGACAATTTTTCTTCTTCCTTTCCAGTTTGTATTCCTTTTCTTTCTTTTACATTGTATAATTCTTCTGGCTAGAACTTCCAGTTCTTTGTTGAATAGTTGTGGCAACAGCGGGCATCTTGACCTGTTTCTCATCTTAAGAGGAAAAGCTTTCAGTATTTCCCTGTTTCATATGACGTTAGCTGTGAGCTTTTCGTATATGGTTTTTATTATGTTGAGGTAGTTTCCTTCTATTCTTATTTACTGATTTTTTTAAAATCATGGGTATTGACTTTTGTCAAATGCTTTCTGCACTCATTGGGATGATCATATGTTTTCTGTCCTCATTTTGTTAATGTGCTGTATTATTTTATTATTTGTATATTGAACCATCCTTGCATTCTATGTATAAATCTCACTTGGTCATGGCGTATGATCTTTTTAATGTGCTATTAAGTTTGATAGTATTTTGTTTAGGATTTATTCATTAGGAAATTTGGTTTGTAGTTTTCTTGTGTCTTTGTTTTGGGTAGAAGAATAATGCTGGCCCCATAGAATGAGTTTTGGAATTTCTTCCTCTCTGATTCTTTGGAAGAGTTTGAGAGGGCTTGGTGTTAATTCTTCTTTAAATGTTTGGTAGAATTTACCAGTTAATTCATCTGCTAATGGACTTTTCTCTGTTGGGAGGTTTTTGATTACTACAGTCTCTTCACTAGTTATAGGTTTGTTCAGATTTTTTAATTCTTCATGATTCAGTCTTGATAGGTTTTATAGTTCTAGGAATTTATCCATATTTTCTCAATTATCTAATATGTTAGCGTATAATTGTTCATAGATAATCTCTTTTAATCCTTTTTATTCTGTGATATCAGTTGTAATATCTCCTCTTATATTTATAATTATAGCTATAAGTCTTCTCTTAGTTTTTCTAGCTAATGGTTTGTCAGTTTTATAGCTCTTGTCAGCAAACTATCTTTTGGTTTCATTGATTTTTTTTCTCTTCTTATTTATTTCATTTATTTCTGCTCTAATCTGAAATATCTCCCTCCTTCTGCTAACTTTGGTTTTAGTTTGTTTTTCCTTTTCAAGTTCCTTGAGGTGTCAAGTTAGGTTGTTGATTTAAGATCTTTTCTTCATTAAATATAAGAATTACTGCTATAAACTTCCCATAGTACTGCTTTTGCTCTATCTCATAAATATTGGTATGTCGTGTTTTCATTTTCTTTTTTTTCCTTTTATTTCTTATGTCCTTTATTTTTATTATCATTATTTTTTATTTATTCTTATTATGGTGACTTTGGTTAATGAAATTCAGTAAGTTTCAGGTGTACAATTCAACAGTAAGGCATATATAAATTGCATTGTGTGTTCACTGCCCATAGTTAGATTTCTTTCTGTCACTACATATTTGACATTTTTACCTCATCTGCCTCCACCTACCCCCCACCCCCTGCCCCTCACCTTTGGTAACCATAAGTCTGTTGTCCATATCCATGAGTCTCTGTTCGTTTGTCCTGTTTGTTTCTTTAAGGTTTATATCCCACATATAAGTGATATCATGTGGTTTTCAACTTTGTCTGTCTGGCTTACTTTGCTTAGCATGAGTATCTCGAGGTCCATCCATGTTGCCACAAATGGCCGTATTTCATCTCTTATGGCTAAATAATATTCCATTGTGTGTGTGTGTGTGTGCGCGCGCGTGCGCGCGCATGTACACATACACACACACTACAGTTTCTTTACCAATCATATATTGTAGGACATTTCAGTTACTTCTGTGTCCTGGCCACTGTGAATAATGCTACTATGAATATCGGTGTGCAAATATTTCTTCGGATATATGTTTTCAAGTCTTTGGGGTAAATACCCAGTAGAGGGATTGCTGGATCATATGGTAGATCAATTCTTAGTTTTTTGAGGAACCTCAATACTGTTTTTCCATAGTGGCTACACCAGTTCGCAGTCCCACCAGCAGTGTATGAGGGTTCCTTTTTCTCCATATCCTCTCCAACACTTGTTATTACTTGTCCTGTTGATAACAACTATTCTAACAGGTGTGAGATGGCATCTCATTGTCGTTTTGATTTGCATTTCCCTAATAGCTCGCGATGTTGAGCATCTTTTCATATGTTGGTTGGCTATTTGTTTGTCTTCTTGGGAGAAATGTCTGTTCAGGTCCTCTGACCATATTTTTCTGAATTGTTTGTCTTTTGTTGTTGTTGTTGAGTCATATGAGTTCTTTGTATATTTTGGATATTAGGCCCTTATCAGAGACATTGCTTGCAAATATATTTTCCCATTTAGATGGTTGTCTCTTTACCTTGCGGATGGTTTCTTTTGCTGTGCATAAGGTTTTTAGTTTGATATAGTCTCATTAATTTATTTTTGCTTTTACTTCCCTTTTCTTTGAGCTCAAATTCATAAAATCCTCTTTAAGTCTAAGGTCCTTGAGTTTAGTTCCTATGTTTTCTTCTATACATTTTATTGTTTCAGGTCTTATATTCAGGTCCTTAATCCATTTTGAGTTAATTTTGGTGTTTTGATCATAAATGGATGCTGTCTCTTGTCAAAGGCTTTTTCTGCATCTATTGATATGATCATATGATTCTTATATTTTAATTTGTTTATGTGGTATATCACATTAATCGATTTGTGTATGTCAAATCATCCCTGTGCCTCTGGGATGAAGCCCACTTGATCGTGGTGTATAATCTTTTGAATATGCTGCTTTATTCGGTTTGCTAGTATCTTATTTAGGATTTTTGCATCTGTGTTAATGAGAGATAATGGTCTGTAGTTTTCTTTTTTTGTGTTTTCTTTACCAGGTTTTGGTATCAGGGTGATACTGGCCTTATAAAATGAGTTGGGAAGTAGTATTGCCTCCTCTTCGATTTTTTTTTAAAGAGTTTGAGGAGAATAGGTATTAAATCTTCTTTGAATGTTTGGTAGAATTCAGTGGTGAAGCCATCTGGTCCTAGACTTTTACTTTTTGGTAGGTTTTTGATGATTGTTTCAATTTCCATACTGCTGATCGGTCTATTTAGATTTTCCAGTTTCTTGATTCAGTCTAAGAAGGTCGTATTTTTCTCAGTACTGGTCCATTTCTTCCAGGTTATGCAATTTGGTGTTATATACTTTTTCATAGTATTCTTGTATGATCCTTTGTATTTCTGTGATGTCAATCGTAATTTCCTCTCTTTCATTCCTGATTTTGTTTATTTGTGTCCTTTCTTTTTTCTTTAGTGAATCTAGCCAGGGGTTTGTCAATTTTATTAACCTTCTCAAAGAACCATCTCTTCATTGCATTTATTTTTTCTGTTGTTTGTTTTCATTGTCATTTATTTCTGCTCTAATTTTGATGATTTCTTTCCTTCTGCTGACTTTAGGCTTCATTTGTTCCTCCTTTTCCAGTTTTTGTAAGATGAAGCATTAGGTTTATTTGGGCTTGTTCTTATATTTGGAGCTAGGCCTGTAATGATATGAACTTTCCTCTTATGACTGCTTTTGCCATGTCCCAAAAGTTTTGATATGTTGTCCTATCGTTATCATTCATTTCTGTGTATTCCTTGATATCTCTTTTTTATTTCTTCCCTGACCCAGTCATTTTTGAGTAGCATGTTGTTTAATATCCGTGTATTTATGGTTCATCCCGCTTTCTTTTTATAGTTGATCTCTAACTTTAAAGCATTATAATCAGAGAATATGGTCGGTATGATTTCAACCTCTTATATTTGTTGAGGCCCTCTCTGTGTCCCAGTATGTGGTCAATTCTTGAGAATGTTCCATATGCACTAGAGAAGAATGTATAAGCAGCTGTTTTGGGATGTAAGGTTCTGTCAATATCAATTATGTCCAGTTGGTCTAACGTATCATTTAAGGACGTTACTTCCATATTGAGTTTCTGTTTGAATGATCTGTCCACATCCGACAGTGGGGGTTTGGTTCCCCTGCTATGATAGTGTTTTGATCTGTTTCTCCCTCTAGTTCTGTTAGTAATCGTTTTATATATTTTGGGGCTCTAATGATTGAGAGCATAGATATTAAGAAGTGTTATGTCTTCTTAGTGTATGATTCCTTTTATCATTATGAAGTGTCCCTCAGTATCTTTCTTTACTTTTTTTTATTTTGAAGTCTGTCATCTGAAATTAGTACCTCTACTCCCACTTTTGTCTGAAAAACATTTGCTGAAAATATCAAGCAAATCAACTGTTGCTTCTTAGCCATCCCCACTTCTCTGCTGTCCCCACTTCTCTGCCGTCCCCACTTCTCTGCTTTATGCTCTGATCCATGGGCACTGCCGCTGAGTGAGCTCACAGCTCTCTTAGGTAGTGCTGTTCAGGGTTCCTCCTACACCTTCTCCTCTCTCCCTCTTCCTGCTGGGAAATCCGGCTGCCTGGAGGCAGCTTCCTTGTTTCTCCCAGTCTATCACTGAACTCCTGTGATTATCACCTGTAGTAGTTCTTATGCTCAGATACCATGCTCAAATGTGGTGGTTTGCAGGTTGGGTGTTATTTTTGAGTTTTAGATGTTCAGCTTATGATTGTTTCAAGGAGAGAATTCTGGGGACATCTCTTACTCCGCCATGCTTCTGATGTCACTCTGTGTTTTCATTTGTCTCAAGATATCTTCTGAATTCATTTGTGATTCCTTTTTTGAACCATTAGTTATTTACATCTAAGGACACATATAGGGTAGAAGTGAAATGGTAAAAAAATATATTCCATTCAGCCCATTGTGTCTTTTAATTGATATATTTAGTTCATTTACATTTAAAAGTAATTACTGCTTGGAAGGACTTATTACTGCCGTTATCCATATTTGTGGATTTTCCTGTTTTTCCTTCTATTGATTTCTAGTTTCATTCACTTGTGTTGGAGAAGGTACTTTGTATTATTTCAGTCTTCGTAAATTTGTTAATATTTGTTTTGTGGACTAATATGTGGTCTGCCTTGGAGAATATTCCATGTGCTCTTGAGGTGAATGTATATTCTGCTGTTGCTGGGTAGAATGTTACGTGTGTTTGCTATAAGTGGCCTATAGTGTTCACATTTCTTCTTTCCTTGCTGAACTTCTGTGTGTTTGTTCTGTCCATATCTGAGAGTGGGATATTGCAGTTTACTACTACTCTTGTGTTGCTGTCTATTCCTCCCTTTAGTCTTTCATTGTTTGCTTCATGTATTTCGGTGCTCTAAGGTTAGGTTGTGTATTTATTTATAATTGTTACAGCTTCCTGGTGAATTGATTTCTTCATTATTATATAATGTCTTTGTCTCTTGGGACAGTTTTTATTTTAAATTCTATTTTGTCTGATAGAAGTATGGCCACCCCTGTTCTCTTTAGGCTACCATCCACTGGCATGGAATATCTTTTTTCACTCTTTCATTTCTACCCTGTATGTGTCTTTAGATGTAAAAGGAATCTCTTATAAACAGCATATAGTTGAATCTTGTTGTTTTTAATTCATTCCACCCATTTGTGTCTTTTAACCTATTTACATTTAAAGTAATTACTGCTAGGAGTGGACTTACTATTGCCATGTTGTTAATTGTTTTTCTATCTTGTTGCTTTTTTGTGTCTCTTTTTTTCTTTTGCTATCTTCCTTTGTGTTTCATTAACCTTTTTTGTAGGACATGTTTTGATATCTTTCTCATTTGCCTTTATGTATATTTTTAAAATATTTTCTTTGTGGCCACGATTGCAATTACATAAGACATCTTTAAGTTATGTAATCAAAACTGATAACTTAAATCATATATAAAAACTATTTTACATCTCTGCTTCCTCCCATTTTGTTATTGATTACACAAATTATGTTTTTATATTGCATATATCTATTAACATTGATTTATATTATGTTTTATGCTTTAAAGTTTTTATACCAGATTTATATGTGATTTAGTCAACTAAGTTGTAATACTGTAGGATTCTATATGTGTCTGTATATTTACTTTTACAAGGGAATTTTATATTTTCATTTGGTTTTGTATTTCTATTTACTGTCCTTTTGCTTCAGCTCATAGGACTCTTTTCAACATTTCTTGTAGCGTAGGACTAGTGGCGATGAACTTCCTGGGTTGTTTTTTGGGGGGCGGGGAGGGGTTCTGGCAAAGTCTTAATTCTCCTTTGTTTTAGGAATAAGTTTTTTACTGGATATAGTATTCTTGTTTAGCAGCTATCTTCATTCAGTACTTCAAATGTATCATCCCACTCCTTCCTAGCCTGCAAGGCTTCCACTGACAAATCTGATCATCTAAAAGAAGTTCCTATGTGATGAGTTGCTTTTCTCTAGTAACTTTCAGTATTCTTTATCTGACCTTGGACAGTTTGATTATGATGTGTCTTGGTGTAGGTCTCTTTAAACTTACCATAGTTAGAGTTTTATGGGCTCCTTGAATTTGTAAGTCCATTTCTTGCCCCAGACTTGGGAAATTTTCTACTATTATTTCTTCAATTAAGTTCTCTGCCCCTTTCTCTTCCTTCTCCTTCTAGGAATTCCATAATGCATCTGCTGTTCAGCTTGATGGTGTCCTGTAAGTCCCTTAGGTGCTCTTTATTATTATTATTATTTTTTAAAAATTTTTGTTCCACTGCTTCGGTAATTTCAAAAGTCCTGTCTTAAAGCTAGCTGGCAAGATCTACAGTGAGGTAAAGACAGTTCCTTTAATAAGTAGTGTTGGGAAAACTGAACAGATACCTGCAAAAAGATGAAACTGGACCACTTTCTTATACCATATACAAAAATTAACTCAAAATGGATTAAAACCTTGAAACCATAAAACTAGAAGGGACATAGGCAGTAAATTTTTTTACATCGCTCTCAACAGTATCTTTCTGAATATGTCTCCTTCAGCAAGGGCAACAACAACAATAAAAGTAAACAAATGGGACTATATCAAACTAAAAAGTTTTTTACACTATGAAGGAAACCATCAATGAAACAAAAAGACAGTCTACTGAATAACCTATGATATTCACAAATGATGCATCCAATAAGGGGTTAATGTCCAAAATATATAAAGAACTCAAACAATTTAACAGCAAAAAAAACACAATCTAATTAAAAAATGGATAGAGGATGTGAGTAGACATTTCTCCAAAGAGAACATACAGATGGCAAACAGATATATGAAAAGGTGCTCAAAATTACTAATCATCAGGGAAATGCAAATTAAAAGCACAATGAGATATCACCTTACACCTGTCAGCATAGCTATCATCAAAAAAAAAAAAATCAACAAATAAGTGCTGACAAAGATGTGGGGGAAAGGAACCATCGTACACTGTTGGTGACTGCAATTTGGTGCAGCTACTATAGAAAACAAAATGGATAGTCCTCAAAAAATTAAAACTAGAGCTGCCATATGGTCCAGCAATTCCATTTTTGGTAATCATCCAAAGAAAACAAAAACACTAATTCAAAAAGATATATGCACTCCTATGTTCATTGTAGCATTTTAGTAATAGCCAAGATATGGAAGCAAACTAAATGTCCATCAATAGGTGAATGGATAAAAAGGATGTGACATATAGAGAGATATCTGTCTGTCTGTCTGTCTGTCTGTCTGTCTATCTATCTATCTACCTACCTACCTACCTACCTACCTACCTACCAATCATCTATGAATATTACTCAGCAATAAAAAAAGAAATCTAGGCATTTGTGACAACATGGATGGACCTAGAGGGTAATATGTTAAATGAAATAAGTCTGAGAAAGACAGATACTGTGATTTCACTTATCTGTGGAATCTTAAAAAAAAAATGAATAAACAAAACAGATCGATAGAACAAACTGATGGTTGCCGGGGAGGGGGCGGGGCAGGGGGAGGAATAGGGGGAAAAAAGTACTGTCAAAAAAAAATCCTCAATGAATTAAAATAAAGCACAGATAGCCAACTAGACAAAAATCGAAAATGATGCATAAAAAAATAATATCAACAAAGAGATAGAAACCATGAAGAGCCAAATTCTGGAACTGAAGAATACTGTGGAGAGCAGATTGTAAACTGACGAGGTCCTTGCAATCTGTGAGGCCAACCAATGGTTGCCTTGCCTCAACAAACCCTCCTAAAAATGGGGAAGTACAAACTATTGGGGGGTGGGGGACAATGGGATGTTGCTCTGAGACAGACAGGGAAGTATGCTCATAGCCATGAGCAAATGGAACTGCAAAAGATCATAACAGGGTGTGGGCTGGGTGATTGTCATGAATTTTCTAACCTTTTCTGCTATTGGTTTCACCTTTGCCTGGGGTGCAGGAACCTTTTAACTGATTTTTAGATTTCTCACAGAGGCATTTGGTCTGTTTGTTATTGTTGTCTGTGTCTCCATGGCTAAAGGCAGATCTAGGTTTCTTATTCTACCATCTTGTGTATACCGCTTCTCTCCACTTTTGAAGGACAGTTTTGCAGGGTACAGAATTCTAGGTTGGTGATGTTTCCCCTTAATACTTTAAATTGTTTCACTTCTCTCTCTTCTTGTTTGCATGGTTTCTAAGGAGAACTGGATGTTATTCTTATCTTTGTCCTTTATAGGTATGATGTTTTTTTAACTCTGGCTTCTTTCAAGATCATTTTTTTGTCTTTGAATTTTTGCAGTTTGAATATGATATGCTTAAGTGTAGTATTTTTGGGGGGGGGGTGGAGTCCTGCTTGGTGTTCTGTGACCTTCCTAGATTCCTGGTTTGCTGTCTTACTATTAATATGGAGAAATTCTTAGTCATTATTGCTTCAGATATTTCTTCTGTTCCTTTTTCTCTTTTGTGTCTTGCTATTCCCATTTTGCATATGTTACACTTTTTAGTTGTCCTGCAGTTCTTGGGTATTCTGTTTGGTTTTGTTTTACAGTCTCCTTTTGCTTTTCAATTTTGGAGGTTTCTATTGATACATCCTAAAGTGCGGAGATTTTTTTTTTTTTTTGGTCAGCTGTATTCAGTCAACTAATGAGTCCATCAGAGGCATTCTTCATTTCATAGTGTTTTTTACCTCTAGCATTTCTTTTTAATTTTTAGAATTTCCATCTCTCTGCCTACCTTATCCATCTGCTCTTACATGTTGTCTGCTTCATCTATTAGATCTCTTGGCATATTAATCACAGTTGTTTTAAATCCATTGTATAATAATTCTAACATCCCTGCCATATCTGAGTTTGGTTCTGATTCTTGCTGTCTCTTCAAACTGTGTTTTTTGCCTTTTAGTTCTGAGTGAAAGGGACCCCAGTAAATAGGTCATGGGTGCGACAGTAAGGTGTGGGGGAATGGGACATGTCTATAGTCTTCTGATTGTATCTCAGAGTTTTAGTGAGCCTGTGGCTTTGGGCTCTGAACTTCACCAGTGCTTCTCAGTTTTTTCCCCAGCTTTTAGTGGAGCTTGATGGCTGGAGAGGTTGAAGTTAGGTATTTCCCTTCTCCCATGTCTGTTAAACTCTGATAAAAACCCTAGTAGGTTATTATCTGGTTAGATAGTTTCTCTTGGGGGCAGGCATGTTAAGAACAGAATGCTCCGGCATATTTCAAAATGGCTCCTTTCCCTTTTTCCCCCACCAGGAAGTAGCTCACAGAGATTTTTTCTCCAGTATTCACTGTGAGATCTTGGTAGAGCACCACAAGGTAAAACTCAACAAAAAAATGTTAAGGCTTCCCTGGAGTTTTAAACTCTGACTTGTACAGACTGGGCCTCTGCCAATTCATCAATTATAGTTCAAGATTTCCTACTCTGATATGGTTCATGTGAAAGTTTTTACTCAGGGGGTTTCTGCTGTGATGCAGTGTACTCTTCTGTATCTACCTGTCTGTATCTCCAGTTTGGGTGGGGGGGCAGTAGTTTTCCCTGTGAGTTCACTTTTCTAATAGATTTAAGAAGAATTGCTAAGCTTTTTACTTGTTAGGACAGAATGGGACTTTCTAAGCAACTTACATGTTAGACCAGAAAACATCCCATGTAGTTTTTAACTCTCAAACTTGTCCACACTCAGCTTCCAGCAATTTATCAAGTACAGTTTATGTTTTCTACCCTGGCGCTGGGTCCCACAGAGTTTTTGTTTCTGGGCTCTACTCCAGTAAATTGTGATTCTCTGTATCAGCCAATCTGTCCAGTTTGGGGGGCAGCAGTTTTCTGTGGGACTTCAATCCTTTAACAGATCTAAGAAGAGTTATTGATTTCAGTTTGTTAAGCTTTTTTCTTATTGTGAGCACAGGATTGACAGCTTCCAAGCTCCTCACATGCCAGACCAAAATCTGGGAGTCTCCCCACTCCCTGGGGCCACCCTTCCCATTCTAGTCTTACTATTATATCTACTTCTACTTCACACCACCTTGGTTATATGTGTGTGTTTCTCTAGATCATTTGTTTACCTAGGAATGAAACTGCTAAGTCATAGGGTGTATATCATCATATTTACTGCACAGTGATAAACCATCCTGAAAATATATGAGAATTGCTGTTACTTTATGCATTGCCATGTCAATCCAGTGTCCTTTGAATGTTTTAGGTCTTCTCACATCCACCTATCTTACCTGAGGTTTTCATTTAGTATTTTAGAACCAACAAAATTATTTGTTTTACTGATTTATATAGACTGCTTTTTAAAAATACACTTAAAAAATACTGTCCTTAAGTAGCTTATACATTAATCTACATAGTAAATTCCAGATTTAAATATCTATTCATGCATTCAGTAAATAAATGGAGCACTTGCTATGCTCTAGACATACTGTTCTACTGAAACAGTGGAGATGCAATAGTGAATATATATCAAGAAGGAACTATCATATTTGTTTTTCTAATAAAATTTATGAAAAGATCTCATACTAGGTTTCCTTAAATATTGAATTAATAGAGATAGTTTAGGAAACATTTAATGTATCTTTTTGTGAAGTCCTAATACATTAAATGGGATAAGCCTCATGTTTTTAAAATTATTAATTTAAATCTTGAAGATATTTTTCTTTGCATAGGTTAATTATTTTTAGATTCTAAGAAACATTCATACTTAGCATGGCTCTTAGTAGAAACTCAAATATTTGCTCATTGCCCTAAGTTATGGTTAAATCACAAACCATTTAAATTCACTCACACTAGCCCTAAAAATATTACTTAAACTTACCATCAGACGTCAGAGTTCCAAACCTTTGGTAATATACCCTCTACTGTATCCATTGACCAGATTGTTTTTAATTTGTATCAGTGATTTGACAGTATAAAACTTTGTTCTCAGCATACCTATGATTATTCCATTGTAAACCAAATTATGAGAAATTTAGAACCAATCACTGAATAGATGAATTTCCTCTTAAATGTGGCAGACTAAACGTAATTTGACTAAATATATTTTGACAGTTGTAATTGTCAGTGAAAAAGTCATACTTTTTTGTCTTATTTATGAAAAGGATAAAATCAGTGGTTTCCACATGAACACAGAACTGGAGACCATTTTAATTTTTTTAAAAAAGTTATTCCTTTGCCCCTGGGGGCTACAGTCTTACAGTAAGAAAAGCCTGTCTGGCTCACCACTATCTAAGGTTATTGGCAGTGTTGAAAATTGATGTTCTTTATGCCTTTTCAAAGACTGAAGTAATCTAGTGTATCAAAAAAGAAATCTCACATGCCTCTTCTTTCTTGTTGGAAGTTATTTTACCAAGAATTCTGAATCCGGGCTGCAGCACATGATTGCACAGGCTGTACAATGCACAGCTCTGGAAAGTTATTCAGTCTTCCTTATCAGAAGTTTTTATATTTGTGAAAATTATTTTCTGGTAGATAGCAATAAAGTGCCTTGAGGAAACATTGCTTTTTTCCTCAATTTGCATAAAGGAACCACTGAGCCAGTAGAATTTTTGATCTGAATATAGAGTGATCGATGTAGTGCTGTAGCCATATTAAAATGAACCATCTATGCAGTCATCTAAATCCAAATATAAGACACATTCACAGGACTAATCATCCAGTTTCTTTAACAACAATGCATACAAAAGAGGCAGGACTCTTTTTTAGATTAAAAGAGACAAGTCATCAGCCAGATGTAATGTTTGGACCCAGACTGGATCCTAGTTCGAGTAAAGCATCTGAAAAAAAGACAGGTTTGAGACATTTGAGGAAATCTGAATATGCTTGGGTATTGGATGATATTAAGAAATCAGTGTTCATTTTATTAGATGTGATAATAGTATTGTGTTGTTTTCTTAAAAGTCCTTATGTTTTATACAAACACACACATACACACATGTGTTGGTAAAGTGATGTGTCTCAGTATATGCATAAATTTGAGATTGTTGAAGTTGGCTCTGAAAGGGTGTTGTACACTGATTCTCTAGTGGCCTGAAAAGGAATAATGAAAAAGAATATGAAACCTTTAGTACTTATTATAAGGAAATGCTTTTTAAGTACTTGAGGTCTGACAATATTTACCATTAAAAATCTCTTTGATTTTTTCATTTTAGGATAATGACAAATTTTGAATCTATTTGCTTCTTTATTCAGAAAGATCTTGGATGCAGTTGTAGTTTATCTGCATAATACATCCAAGTTTGAACCAATAAAGAGTAATATAGAATAGCTGTTTAGAATATAGGGAAAAGTTAGTTTTTTTGTTTTTTAATTACTCAAAATGGAATTTGCCAATGCTGATGTTAGTGATTAGGCTTGGATTTTAAATTTGTTTTATGGATTTATTTATGGTCTCTAAGGCAATCATTTTTATTCTTACTCTCAATGAAGTAATTCCCATATTTCCAAAAAAGAAGTTGCCAACAAAATGCTCTTTCCTTCAGTAGAGTCATTTGCTTCCTTATTGCACAGGCACTATCCTTTCATCATCAGAATATATACGAAATGTTTGACCTTTAAGTTGTAGAATATAGCTGCTATTTTGTAGAATCCTAGAAAAGTTTGTGAAAATAAGAAACCATGAGAGATAGAAATAAAAAATATCTTCATTCCCTCTCTATATATTATAATTTGAAGACCAAAAGAGTATTTCTGGCTTATGAACTGGAAACAATTTCTAATAATTGTCTACTTAAGAGTATTTCTTAATCTCTTACTCTTTATATACTATGAATCAAAGAGGATTCATAGTATTCTATTTAAACATGAAATTCGAAGTACATGTACTAGAATACAATACAGTATGATGATGGACTCTGGACTTTGACAGACCTGTGCTGGAATTCTGGATCACCCATTTATTGGCTGTGTGACCTTGTGTGAGTGTCTTAACTTCATGTGGAAATGTGACTGACAATACCTACTTCGTAAGGTGGCTGGGAGGTTTAAATCAATATATTGAAAAATGCTTATAACAGTGCCTGGCACAGAGCAACAACAGTTCAACAGATGGTAGCAATTATTACAAAAACAAAATGACTTTTTAAATAAAAATCATAAAGAAAATATTAGTGATGTCAAAATTTAGTCATTAAACATTTCTTTTATGATGAAAAAAGATTGCCAAAATAATGAAATATGTAACTTCATAAATATTACACTTGCAATTTCTTTCCAATAACCCTAAGTTTAAGTTAGTTATATTTTTCTTTTAGAATTCTTTGGTTATGATGAGATTTGGCATTTAAAGTAAAATAGGTATATTTGTTATGTATGTTCCAGTGTATTCTAATGGTTTTGACAAAGTATGCATAGATAGTAGAAAGAAAAAAAATCCCAATTATTGCCAATTTTCTTATAGTTGTATATGCAATTATTAGGTGATCGAAAACATGAAGGGATGTATACAACAATTCTATGGGTACTCATCACTCCAGCGAGTCATAGCACCAAACCATGGAAGTCTTAAAAGACTTCTTGTAGACTTAGAATGCAATGGAAATGTTAATGTTAGGGGAATCTGTAACATTTTAGAAATACTTGCCAACAAACCAAAAAAAAATTGGCTTTTGGAAATCTTCCATAGGCACAGCCTGTAATGAAACCCACAGAAACCACTAACTAAAGATCCCTGCATGAGGAGGGCATCTATAAAGGTTAGTTAGCACTCTCACATGTTTACCACACTTTGAGGACACGATCATCTTAAATCTTCCTAGTTACCTTATTGATCTTCCCCTTTGCAGCTCTTTCAGGATGTTCGTGCTGATTAATACTTAAATGATTTAAATATTGACTTAGCTGTTTCTAGCACATATTATAGCCTTTTAATTCTTTTCTTGCTTCTGAAGCAGCCAACTTCCTTATAAATTTCTTCATTATTCATTATTCTCCTCAAAACTGTTCTTCGATTGAAATTGTGGTTTCCTGAATTTCTTGTGTCATCCAATGAATACATTTTTCCAAGTCTGTAACCGTAAGACTGGTTACCACATACCATGTTTCATAGCAGATGAAAAATCCTTATGTCTCTGTGGGAGCTATCCCACCTATCCCATCAAGTATATTGAGGAGCTAGAACCCTGAGATAAAAATGATTTTTAAAAAAAGTTTTCATATTTGGAATTTTAAAGTTCCAGGCATTTTTCTTTTATAGCTTAATCATTGAAATTTTCTAAGATATGTATAGAAGGAGAAAGATTTTATTTCAGAGGCTGGGAAAAAAGCAATATAGCATTTTATAGCAGATTAAATAAAAATGGAGCATTACCTTAACTTTTATAATTTTTATTTCTTTACTGTACCTTTTAAGGCACGCTTAGTTTCTATAATTACATATAACGAACTGCCTTTAATCTAACCTTAAAAGTAAATATTAGTTCCTTTGCTCAGGACTTAAAAATAAACAGGAAGATTTCTCAAACAGATCTAGCTTTAAAATAAAAATATTTTATCCTGTTGTCTTGTTCCTATTTCTTGGGAACCGCTATGCAGGAGGGGAGAACAGAAGATAAGATTTGCTTATTTTTATTTGCTAGAAAGAGCTGCCAGTTTTCTTTACTGGCAAAGCAGGAAATAAATGGCAAGGCATTTTCTCTGCAAGATTGGTAGTTTTTGCTTTGAAGCTCATGAATCCATTGCAGCATTTTCTCTAGTCAAATTATTTAAAAGGTACATATTAAGCCATATGTTTAACTCTAAATGTTCACTCTCTTTCTTTGAGGAAACCTATCCTAGGCCTGGGCTAGTTTGTTATAAAATTGAACAGTTAAGCTTGCATCAGTTTGTATGTATTATGACTAGATTATTTCAAACTAGCTCGCTTTTGAGTCATTTCTAGAAATGGTGATTCCTCTTTCTATATCTAATTTCACGTCCAGATGTTTTCGTTATAACATGGCTAAATGCAGGTCCCTGCCTACCTGTCATATTCCTTTGTTCAAGACTGAAAGAAGGCCAGTGTGGTTGAAGCAAGAATGGTGTAAGATGAGATGGGAGAGGGAGGCAGATCATAGATGGCTATTTGAAGGCCATCATAAGGAGCTCAGATTTTATTCTTAGTGAGATGAAGAATGATTTAAATGGGTTTGACATGATGTGATGTTTTAAAAAGAAAAATCACCCTGGCTGATATGGAGGAAAAACCTCATGGGGCAAGAATAGAAGGAAGATTAGAGAGGCTTTTATGGTAACCTAGGCTATTGGACCAGAGTAATTGAGGAAACCAAGAGAAGGGGAGAGATTCAGGATGTGTGTTTTACAGATAAAAGTTTATAGGACTTGCTGACAGATTGAATGGAGGAGGCTCTAAGAGGAAGAGGCATCAGGGTTACACCTAGGCCTGATAATCAATTCATACCACTGCAATGGCTGCCTTAAGTCTTTGTGTGTTTCCTGTTCTGATGGGTCAGTGCCTTTGCTGTACCTGATGACCCAAGGTTTTGTGGGAAAACTAGGGAGGAATAGATTTAGAGGGGAATATCAAAGTTTTATGTACCTACATATTATAACATTTCCAGATTGATGAGACTTTAAAAGTGCCATCCTGAAAATTTTCTGAAACATTATTCAAATAACAGTAATGCCAAAAACATTCCAGGCAGAAGTGCTTCCATATTTTTTTAACATAACAAACATGAATCTTACCCCTCCTACTTCTAAACGAGTAAATTAGCAAAGTCTGTGTTCGATAAAGCCTGGAGGGGTTTTATATCAGGGTTTCTCAACCTCAGCACCATTGACATTTTAGATGGGATAATTCTTTGAGGGGCTGTCCAGAGCATTGTAGATTGTTTAGCAGCATCCCTGGCATACTAGATGCCAGTAGCACCAAATCCTAGTTTTGAAAAATCAAAACTGTCTCCAGATACCACCAAATGTCCTGGGGTGGGGGGTTGGAGGGTAGGGTAGCAAAATCATCTCCAGTTGAGAACTACCAGTTTATACTAAGCAATAAAACTATCTAGCATGGTGCTGATACTAACAAAACTAATATTTATTAGTATTTGTTATAGTTCTTTTATGCTACCAAAACCAGTGGACAAATTGGTTATTTTTTTTAACTGCTAAAGTTGTAAATCATAAAGAAGTAAATACCTTAAATTTATCTTTAAGTTAAAAATAAATATAAATCCATTCACCAGTCACATTTGCCGTGATCTAGATTGTGAATCTACTGACTAGATTTCCAAATTGTAATGGTACATGATACGTTTTCTATTTTTAGTTTTTAAACTAAAAATATTTAAAATAGGTCAGAAATTGGATTCTGCTTTCATTCTTGTTTTTTATAAATATATATTTATCCAACTTTTTAGATTTCTCACCTATAACTTAATCAAATTTTGGCGGGAGAGGGATCAAAGGAGCAATTAGTTTTTTTATTGTGTTCCTAATACAGTCAGCCTAGCTTTCAAATAAAACCAGACGTCTTTTATCATCACAGTTCAAAGGCCAATGAGTATTTAAATTACACAATTACCGTAAGTATAACAAATGGGTTCAGTGACCACTGCCACTAGTTCTTTGTAAGCACATTCATCTGATGGGACAGAAGCACGTGGGGGTATTAGCAGCCTCCTAGCCATAGCTTTCAGTGTGCCTTGTCATAAGCCAGTATGTCTATTGGGCCAGTTTCATCAGGTGGAGATTGGTTAAGAAGCACTGTATGCACCAAACACTATGTACTCTCCTTGCATTATCACTTTTATTCCACAACAATCCTAAAACACATACAAGTTAATATTTGTTTTTCTTTGAGAATAGTGAAACAGAGATGCTAAGTGTCTTGCACAAGGTTACATAGGTAATAAAATGATCAAGATGAGAACCCAGGCATTCTAAGATGTGCTTTACCATTTCATCACAAGTCCAAGGCCATGGGCGTTAATGCTCTACAGAGCACTAGGCAGGCTCCAGTCTGGTCCATGATCACAAACTACACTTTTGAATCTCGACCTGTCATCTTCGAAGTGCATGCAGTGGCTAGAAAATAAGGGAGATCAATATAAATCCATTACTTGGAACAATTCAGTGGCCCTGAAGCATCAATTCCATATAAGGCTAACTCAGATATTACCTGTTTTCATTTCCTATTGCTCTGATAAATTACCACCAACTTAGTGACTTAAAACAACACAAATTTATTATCTTACAGACCTGTAAAAGTCCGACACAGGTCTCACTGGGCCAAAATCAAGATGTAGGAAGGACTGCTTCTTTTCTGGGGACTATGGGAGAATCTATTTCATTGCCATTTCCAGCTTCTAGAGACCACCATATTCTTCAGTTTGTGACCCTCCTCCCCCTCCATATTCAGAGTCAGTAACATTGCATCTCCCTGGCTGAACATTTTTGCCTCCCTCTTATACTTTTAAGGGTCTTTGTGATTACATTGGACCTACCTGGATAATGCAGGATAACCTTCCTACCTTAATGAAATGAAGCTTAGAGCCTTGGCATAGCTTTGGATGAGTCTGTTCCTGTTCAATTGTATTAATTTTATCTGTTTTTAATGGACATTATCACAAAATTATGAGACTGAAAGTTAGATTTGTATGAAATCAGTCATGACTAAATCGTTCAATGTATTAAAACTGTCCTCAAAGTCTATGTAAATGGATCAGCTGTATAATTACCGATAATTATAAATATATTGGAGTCATTTAGTCTCTTAATAATTTGAGATGGGTATTATCATTCTCACCAAATACCACGCAAGAGGTTCTAACACAGAATCTTTAATTTGTTTTAGAACGTATGTGATAGGATACGACAGTAACCATATTCAAGATACTGTACAAAAATGATTTTTTCTACTGATAAATGATAATGAAAAATGTAATTTTCATTAAAGCTTTCTATTTAGGACCCCTCCTAAATGTGCTACTTTAAATGAGTAAAGGAAGTTAAGATTGTTTCGATAGAACTATCATTCTCATCTTCATGTATCATGTTCATCCAGCCTTTCTATCCAGATTCTAGCTTTATTCTCACATGCCTCCCAAGGTTGTTATTGTGTGGGGGGTTGGGCAATGAATTTAACTGTTGTTAGTTCTCTAGGATTTTTGTAAGTTTTTACTACCTAACATTTATTTAATGAAAAACAGTGAATTGAAAGCAGTCCCGATGGTCACTGCCACTACATACAAAAGCCACCACTGACTCAAAAAGACTGGAAGTGCCATATGATTTAAGACTGATAGTTTCTTTAAAAACTTATAACTATGCTTGAATTCTGTAAAGAACTATGATTTAAACAACTTTCAGGATTTAAAGGTGATGTTCAACAATCAGAAATTAAAAGGGCGGTGATGTTAATAATAAACACCATTTAGTGAATACCTATTTGCCTGGCCCTTTGCTGACATTATTTCAATTCATTCTCACAAACCTGCAACATAGATAGAATCTTGTTTACAGATAGAAGAACTGGATGTCAAAAGCTAACTTGCCAGGCACCAACCACAGAAGTAGTAAATGTTGGAATGGAAATTTGAAGCTCAATGTGTCCATTCCAAATGTGTTTTTATCCACTAATATAGTTTTTAAAAAATTGAGTATGTTCTGACATGTTTCTGTTTTTACTTAAAAAATGACCCAGAGACTTTAAGAAATCTAAAAAGTGGAATTTCATTGTCTTTGCCATTATTTTTTTTCAAAACCAGCATTTGAATAGTTATATAAAAAACTAATGGAATTATTTTTATAAAAATCTTTTGCAAAAGTAATGAAGGTAAACAAATTTGACATCCATCTTTTAATTTTAGGTAAAAGGTTAATATTTTAAATTTCAGGTTCTTGAAGTTGAACTTGAAGTAGGTCCCTGATCAGACAGAAAACAAACAAAAAGTATCATTTATAGATAAATCAAAAGGCATTTAAAATAACTGAGGGAGACCTAACTTGAAAAGGTTAGTTAAGAATACTTCTCTACAACTTTAAATGAATTTTATTTACTGTTTTCTGTCATAGGAGATGAATATGATGTATGTGCCATTTGTCTGGATGAGTATGAAGATGGAGATAAGCTCAGAATCCTTCCCTGTTCTCATGGTATGAATGATGACATACTGCTTTGAATTTACATAGTAAATTTATATGTAGGTTCAGTATTAGGAGACAGAAAATAGTTATTAGTATACTAGTACTAATTAGTAAACTAGGCCCTGTACTAATTAATAGTCTCATAAGGATACATTTATAAAAATTTACAAACTTTTCTTCTCATCCCTGCATGATGTATGTATCAGAACATGAATAACATGGTAAGAGGTTAAAAATGTTCTCAACCACAGTACACTACCTAAAGATGTATACTCTTGCTTCAACAGCCTATCATTGTAAGTGCGTAGACCCCTGGTTGACTAAAACAAAAAAAACCTGTCCAGTCTGCAAGCAAAAAGTTGTTTCTTCTCAAGGCGACTCAGACTCTGACACAGATAGTAGTCAAGAAGAAAATGAAGTGTCAGAACATACCCCTTTACTTAGACCTATGGCTTCTGTCAGCACCCAGTCATTTGGGGCTTTGTCGGAATCCCGCTCACATCAGAACTTGACAGAATCTTCAGACTATGAGGAAGAAGACAATGAAGATACTGACAGTAGCGATGCAGAAAACGAAATTAATGAACACAGTGTTGTGGTCCAGCTGCAGTCTAATGGTGAACAGGATTACAACATAGCAAATACTGTCTGACCTTCAGAGGGAGACTGGGTTATTTCCTTTTAAAAATGTTTATTTAGGTATATAATTTGATTTTTTTGCTCCCGTCAGAGATTGGTGTAGAAATAACTTATTTTTTAATAATCTACAGTGTAATCAGATTATTGAAACAGGTTTTTTTGATCTGGTATTTATCGGCAGGAGTGTACTTCATTTCACTAATAATAATAGACTGGTGCTGTAACTCAAGCATCAAATCAACTCCTACTTTGGAATGAAATATCCAAAATATTTTTTAAAATCCTCAGTATAGCTTGCAATTAAGACCTAGATTATAATATGCACACTTTGCATTTTACACACAAGGTCAGTGCTGTGGCCAACTAGCATGAGAGAAGCCAACTTCCATCTCAAGTTACTTACCTAGAATTGTTGAGTTGGAATATATTTGTTCTGGTATTACCTCAAATTGCCATCATTAGTGAAAGGCAACAGGTAATTTAGCATTTATCCTCCTGTCAGCACCCCAGAAAAACCCAAAGTTGTCTTTTCCCTTTCTATTCCCTAGTAGTCTTATCCTAATAGGAAGTCTGTACTAGTGCAAATTTTAAGTTTTAAGGTTTTTAATACTAGTGTTATATATGAATTTGATTAACTAGCTAAAGCAATATGCCTCTGAACTTACTGAATTTCAGTTATCATTAAGGGTTTTGTGTTGTGATCAAAGCAAAAAGGACATGCTATACAAAAATACCAAACTTCAGCAACTGTTAATACACAGATCATATACCTCTTTAATAAAGAGCATCTTATGCTAATTAGCCCTGCTAAACTATGTACAAGGAAACTGTTCAAGTATTGGATTTGAAAATAATTGCTTGTGTTTAACAGAATGATGTAGTTAAACAATGTATTATGAAAAGCTAAAATATACATCATTGTAACTGTAGAAAATAGACTTACGTATAATCAAAATGCTAAGAATTTTTATATTGCCTTGTATGAAGGGAGTTTGAATGTTAATAAATACATTTTCCACTTTAAGAACTGGCAAATATTTGTTGTACTGTAGTATTACTTATATTAGCCTTATTTTTATATGCACAGTGCTATAAAGGTATAATGATTGTGGTAATTTAGGTCAGATAAACACACATCACCTTAGAACTTTATACATGGTACCTGACTGCTCACAAGCAATTAGGGAATTCCCCAAAAAGTTAAAACTGCAGCCAAAATCATTCCAACAGTAGTGTACCTCATGGTACCCTGTTGTAACTGTAGTACATCCTTACAATAGACTGCTACACAGCCTTGAAAGGATAAAGTAAATATATAAATATAGCTGCACTGACATGGGAAATTGTTAGTGAACAAAAACATATTAGAGAATAAGTACACTAGGTACATGAGCCTTTTGTTGTTAAAAAATATATATAACAGATTCTAAAAGAAATGTAACACTAGTAGTGAGAATTTCACTTTCTGTTGCTTTTTAGAAAAATTCTTATAAGCAACCAAAAAAACCCAGATATTTCCACTTAGGAAACTAAAAGCCTGAATTCAGCATCTACTGTCTGATACTACCTCATTTTAATCTACCCCCCTTTTAAAAATAAAACAGGCCTGAAAAACAGAACATTAGTTTACCAATGGATGTCAGCAAAGCTCTGGAATTTTACATACTTGTATAGTCCTATAACCTTTCTAAACCTGTTTGGTTATTTGTATAATTTCATTTAACCTAAGGTAGGGTATGAGGACAAAACACTAAACTCAGTGTGTTACAAAAATAGACGAGTAATAGCTTTTATAATTATTAGTCAATGATAAAACATTATACCTGAAACAATATTTTTAAAGAGGAAAAGTTGTCACTGTAATGTGTATTAGATATTGTATTCCGTTTTTTAATCCAGTTCAGATCAAAGACCTAGTTCAAGTTAGAATTTCTTTTGAAGCAAAAATTACCTTTTGAAACTACAAATTGTTACTTTTAGTTTTAAAATTCATGAAGCTTCTTAGTTATATAGCACTAAGATTGTTACTAGTTCTGATATTCACTTATATCATTCTGATATAATGTCTTCATGGTGTAACTACAACTTTTTAAAGAGGACATTAAATAAAATTAAATCTGATTCCTATTAAATAATTTTATAATTTAAAATTTTTGTGAATGCAAAAGGATAGTTACCTGGAAAATTACTGCAGAGATAAATTTATCTTGCTATTTTTGCCTTCAAAAATACGTATATAAAATACATGCATATTATAAACTGTGTTTATACTGTCATGTTTATATCCTATATTTAACATTCATTGATAAGCATTTTCTCATGTCATTCTTCAATGACTATTTTATCCTTGACTATTATTTTATCCTCTGGATAATCAATTATATAACCCATAACCCGGATAGGTAAATTTTGTAGTTTTCTAAGTTTAATTAAGTAATGCTGTGTGATGGATTCTGGTGTATAAATTTCTATAGCTCCATTTCCTTAGGTAAAATTCCTAGAACTATGTACAAAGCACAGCTACGTGCATGTTTGTCTAAGTGTTTTTCTAATGAAATTGTGGGTAGGGGTCCAATATCTAGTTTTATTATATATTGTTTTAGTGATACAGTCGCCTTCTACTATCTTCTGCTCACACCCCAAACACATATCCTTAAGCTACATACAATTCTGGTTGCTGCTTTCTAATTAGTTACCCTAACAGTTCTTTATAACTAAAGTATGATAAAATCTCATTATTGCAACCCAACCACCAAATTTTCATTTGACCACCAAATTTTTATTTGTTCCTCACAGAGATCTTAACAGACCAAGAAGTTGAGGTTTTTGTTGTTTTACAATTTCTAGTGTATGCCCACCTACCAAAGGAGCCCCAAATCCCTATCTTCCATACACCCTGTATGTACAAATTCAGAACTGCCTCAAAACATTGTCAAAATTTTTTTTTTAGTTGTACATAGTCTAGTTTAAGTAAGGCAGGGAGATTAATTCCCATCTCCTTACCCACTGTTTCTCAAAGGATGGCATACAGGCCACTTAAAGAGAATCAGACTGACCTGGCAACTATTTCTAAAGGGACTTCGGGGGCTTATGGAATCTCCTTCTCCAGGGTGAAACTCCAGAGCTCAGACTCTGCATTATAACCAACTCCCCAGTTTCACTTAGACCCACCAACTTTTGAGCACCTCTGCTCTGACCTTCTGCTTGGTAATGATTTATCTGAACAGTTTAAAACTAACATATTTACTAAACTTCAGCACATCTCAGGGACGTTATGACCTCAGGGACTGAACTTAACTTACAAGTAAGCCATAGTTAACATGTCACTCCAAATCCAGGAACTGCAAGAATACCCTAGTTATCTTATATGCTGCCTCAGGAGTATCTTCTCTTATGTGAGAGTCCCATCCCAGCTGGCTGACTTCAGCCTGCCAACACAGCCTCCAAAGTCATATGACAGTTCAACACAGAAGAATCCACAATGCAGAAACCCTTCTTGGTACTGGGCCTCTCACTGCACTAGATTTCACATCTAGAGACCAGCAACAGAAGAAAAATATTTAGTTTCTAGTAGATACATCAATTTTCCTCTCTCACAAGCCTGAAAACTAGTCTGAGATAACTAAAAGCCATTTTTAATAGATGGAAGCCCTTTAAAAAGAAATTCCCAGGCACTCATTTTATTTATAATAAATACTACAAGAAATGGAATAGGCCATCAGCTGAAAATTTTTATGAAGATTTTATGCTTGCAGCAGAGTTTAGACTATTCTGTATATTCCCATTGTGTCAAAAATCAACTGTAATAGTAAGCCAACAATTTATATAAACAACAGGAGCCTAGAATATTTGGTTGGAATAAATTTATTTCATCTGTCTGTAAACAAGGTGTTTAATAGTTATGGCATTTTTTTAAATGCATATTAAATCAGATGAGTTAGACTGTATCCCAGATGTAACAAAGTGCAGGGAAAGAAATGGACAAATCAGCAACAAGATTTGTTTTTAAATCTGTACATTATCCACAAGGCCCAAACAATAGAAGCAAATACTAGAATGTCCCTAAAGTAGTGCCATTCGAAAGAAACCTTTATAGGTCAGTTAAAATCCATCTCACAATAGCAACAGTTCATTTTAACAATAGTATGGCACAGAATACATATGAAAAAAATTCATCACAAGACAGCCAAGTCCACAGTAATGCAACTTCATATAAAAACTCAAGCTGCAAATAAAAATTGGTCCTATGAAGAACAAACTGGACACACTCCAGATGGTTATGTTGGGATACCTAATGTCCATAATGGCAGCCTTTTACAATTTTAATAAAGAGTAGAGCTGGTGTGCGAAGAAAAAGACAGGAACAAAAATCTGAGCTATTGCAATGATGGAATGTTCCTGGGGATTCAATCAGTATGGTTACTCTAGGATCACGGGAGGAAGTGCCTTTTGCTCTCATTTTGTAGTTGCACAATTTGTATGTCCTGTAGACACTATAAAAAAAGGTATGTCTACTCAAGTGCAACAACAATACTAAAAGCAAACTACTGCAGCTCTCAATAGCTCATCAACAAAACGAATTATTAATTGGTTAAATAAACCAGGCATGGCATAAAATAAGATGGAAGCAAACCAAGTACCTTATGTGCGGAGGGGGAAGGTGACAAAAGAGAATGAAAGAAAGATGCATGCACTTTTTCCTCCCAACCATGCGCTACAAAAGGAAGACTAAATGAGCTATGTAAATGTTCAAAGTGCTGAAAAGACATTGATCAAATTAAAGATTGTACAACCGGCATCTTACTTAATAGTAACTTATTTTAGTAATCAATATCCCATTAATTGCTAAGACAAAGTGATGCCCAACTTGGCATGCCCCCTCCCCCCAAATTTCAAGGTATCATGCAAATCATTATTGTGCTGCAATTATGTTGCCAGATAAGGACTGATTACATACAGTGGTTAACATACAGATGATCCATTGGGCAAATAGGAATCATGACATTAGAAAAAATAGGTAAAGAAATTAGCTACCATACAGTCTGGTAGCACTATGACCATAATTGGGGTGGTGATGAAGACAGTTGCTAGGTAGATGGGGAGAGGCTGCTTACACATCAGACCTCCTCAGGTATAAAGCGAGTTCATATGCTTTCTTGTTAAGTGTGCCTCCGTGGACACCTTCCTTTCCCATGACTATAACCAATGCTGGAGTACACAAGGAAACAAAACAAAAGTGAACAGAATTATTTAGGGGTGGCGGGGGGCAGGAAGAAAGACACCTTTCCCCACCAACAGAGGGATACAAAGGAGACACAGGTTCATACCCCATCACCCTGCATTGCTAATAAAATTTCCAGAATTAAGACTCAAGCTTACGGCTAGGAAAGTTTAAGAGCAATTTTTCCCTAATACTTAACAGTCTGCCTAGCAGCTAGAACCCAGAGTCTCTCAAGTATTTTGCCATTGAGTATGCCTTCTTATTCAATCCGCCTCCATGGACCCCTTCTTTTCCCATTACAAAGACCAAGACTGAAAGAGAAAGAAGAAAAGTGTTTCAAAAGAAGTGTTAATCAAGAAAGTCACATACGTTTAGCAGACAGAACCCCGATCAAGAACCCTGATTAAAAGTTAACATTAAATTAGTTTTCCATGAACTGTCAAGCACTGAAGTCAGCTAGTTCTTTCTAACTAGATATATACTAAAAACACTGTAACTATTAATTGCATCTTGGAAGTCTAATCGATGCAGCTATAACACTCTATGAAAATATCTTTATACTAGCTGGGAGTGGGGGAAGTGTGACCATTTATCTTCTAGGGTAAAAAACCCTGGTTAGTATGACAAACATTATATTGGCCTTCAAAATATCAACCTAAACTTAGGTGATTATTTACAAATTTCTCCCAATTTAACAATCTTGCTTAAGTACAAACTATTAAAGTCTTACTAGTGAGGCTAAATGTGTGTTATTACTTCCAGAGGAAAACCAAGACCAAATTTTAGATATTTCCAGTGCTATTCAGAGAAGACCAAATTAAAAGTACTTAAGGCTTGTGCTTACTGATATCTTCACTGTTCTAGCTTTCTTTTTAATTCAGTCTAAAATCCTGAAATAAATTTACTATTTCCAACAATAGGTTCTACTATGATACAGTTCAAAGGTCTAGTTCCCAAAATACATGTATATGTCAGATTTTATAGTCACTGCCACTAGATGTCAGCAGTGCTATAGGGTTGGAAAATCTCATTCTAGTTTCATCACATGGTTGATGCTTTTTAACATTTATTTATCTGAGGTTCAACTAATATTAGAGATTTATCTATTATTTCAGTCACCTAATTTTCCTACAGAGAGGTACACATATACATCAACACATATTAGAAAAAAGAGTGACGTTTAAGACAATCAGGGAGTTGATTAGGACCATTATAGTATATTATAACTGAGAGTAGCTTTGTCAAGTTCCTTCACATGGTAGATTTGGTCTAAGATGTGCCAAGTCTGCTATCTGAGACTACACAAGCCCTCTTTATTTACCAATATTTGCACAGGTTAATACATTTAATAAGTTTGTAAGAATATGTCATAATAAACCTCAATTTTCAAAGTTTCAAAAAAGTAGTGAGACTTAAGTGCAGAATTTCTGCAAGGTTGACAAGTCAGGAAACACCACAATTTCTAAATCAAATGTGTAAACGAAATTTAATTTCCTACTTTTCAAATCTAAATCACGAACACACTTAGTCTTTGAAAATATTCTAGTAACAGGACAACTTATTCCAAAACCCCTATTCTAATTATGTCTCTCTTCCTCAATGTTTCTAATTAAAAAAAAAAAAATGAGCCTATGTTTTTTTTATGCTGAGCAATAAATGATTAAAATGTAAGCAAGAAAGCAAAGGAAACGATCCAAAGGTCAAAGACTCAAAAGGACTAAAGTAACCAAAATGAACAATTTAACAATCTGGATACACCATAAGATTATCATTGATGTGTCAAGCAGTTCAGGAGACAAAGTTAGATTTTCATTTTACTAAAACTAAAACTAGAGAGTTGATATGAATATTCTATTTTAGAATAATGTCAGGATCTCAAAGACTAAGCTATATATACAGCTGCTGTAGAGTTAGATTTTAGTAAATCTAAATGAGTGTCTCCCTTCAGTGCTGGACAGTTCACAAAAAACACCTTAATAGCCATATGGACTAACACTTTTATTCAAAACGTTAAAGAAATTTCTTAATAAGTTGTATTGTGACATGCAAGTTTTAACCAAAAGAGTATCTTGCTTACCTCTACCAGCTCTGCCCACAGCAACGTTGTATGTTGGCTCACCACCTTGGCTCTTTGTCCGGATGTCCATTGTGCAGTCACCATCGACGTATAGGCTATCTCTGATCACTGAGCACTTCTTTGCACCAAGAGTCAAACCGTTGGTAAAGAAACCTTCTCGGTCTTTTCCTACAATCATATCTATTTCTACTGGCTGCCCCCACCCCCACAAAAAAAAAAGGGGGGGGGAAACACATGAAGTTATAGTTAATTCCTTTCAGTCCTTAGGGTAACAGGAAAGACTGTGCCAAGTCTGTAGAACCAATACAAGACATTCACTAATGTAAAATCAAGTTACAGTCTTTTCTAAAGAATTACTTAATCCTACATGATTACATGTTTTACATTAATTACATTTCACAGTTAGCAGTATAGTCTGGTATCTAAAGACTGGTCTATGAAAAGAATCTCTAAATAGTTGGTAGTTGCCACCAGATAAACTACAAACTTAAAGTTATTTATAAACTGTATCAAGTCAAGTGGGACTTGAAGTACTTATGTAATAGTAAAGATTCATCTATAAACTTTCAGCAACAGCTTGTCTATCATAGTCACATTACAGTAATACTGCATCCAATTTAAAGTTTCTTGAAAAGTCTCCTAAAATAAAGTCCATGCTTAGCATGTCTGTTCACTTCTACTCTGCTTCAAACAGCTTGTGACATCTCTCCCACAGTATGAACTTCACTCCCAAGACCTCAGCGCATTCCCAAATTCATACTTCCCTCCTATTTTTCTAGGCACTACTCCTTTTTCTTCCCAACTTACCTTCCCCTCCCACCCTCAGCAATCTAGGCAAATGCAGAAGATTCTGTGTGTAGCACTGCAGTAGGCAATGGTAAAAGAACAGAGAAAATGGGAGGTGGGGGGTGGAAAGAAACTGAGGTAGCTATCAGAACCCGAAAGGAGAAAACGTGCATTCTAACATTCCATGAATAAGAAGGAAGGCGTCGCCCCCATCAGAACTGCAGAGTCATAGCAGGCCCCAGCCATTTCCAAGCATACTCCCGCAATCTTCCCTAGCCAGACAGCGGGAACTCACACAAAGACAAGAGGACTGCAGAAAAAAAAAGTTGATCGCCAGAGGCCAATTCTCTGTAAAAATTGTAGTCCACTGCGGTCGTGGGAGACATTTACAGTACTAGCATCAAGCACTGACTGAGTTCTACACAGTCAGATCTTAAACCATGTTAAATAACTAGTACAAGAATAACTGGTAGCATCCGTTAATAGGGGGCCTGAATTTTGGCGTTTGATGGGAAGGGAGCCTAAGGCTAAGAGATTAAGGGAATGGTAATATATATGTCACAATTTAGGAAAACCTTGTGCAGAAAGAGGCAAAACAATAAAGCAGCACTGGAGGCTTAGTGACAATTATTCCCCACACATGTGGCAACCAAGTCACAGAATCAGGCACTGTGAAGCATAAATCTGCTTTAGTTCCTTACTAAAAAGGGAGGGACTTGAAGAAGTGAAGTGTCCCCTTAGTCTTCGCAGATTACTGAATGCCCCTTAAAAGCACCCCCGTTTTTAGAGCTATGTTGCGTAACTGGGGATAACGGTATATCGATGAATCTCCATAGGAGGAGGAGAGAAATCAATGGCAGTTCGCCATCTTGGAGAATTAAAAAAAAAAAAAAATCCTATAGAGCCAGAGCTAAAGTCGAGATTCACGAATCCACCTACGTAGTCGGCGTACATTTCTCCCAAGCCCCAGAGGCCTGGACACCCGCAAACCTACGCAAAGTCGCTGCGAGGATCCCGGGGGCCGGGCAGCCGCCGCCTCCCACAGCACCGCGGCGCGGGCGGCGGCCCGGCAACTGGAGGACCCTCGCTCGGGTTCGGCGCGCGCTGGCCTGGCATCTCTCAGGCCCCCGCTTCCACCCCGGGAGGTGCAAAGCAAACCTCAAGGCTTCCAGGGCACCTGAGATTCACGAGCGGAAAAATGCGACCCCCCTCCCCCCGCCCCAGCGAGTGCGTACGCCCCTCCCCCAGCTTCACCCAGACGGGCACTGAGAACGCGGGGAGCCGGGCCGCTCTCCCGCCTGACAGCGCAGCCCCAGGAGAGGGGGCGTCCGCGGGCCTCGGCCTCCCTGCCCGCCCGGCGGCCGCATCCTGGGCGCCGGCCGCCTTGCACACCTGCCGGCGCAGCCCTCCGTGCCCCGGACCCGCGCTGCAGCGCACCCACGGCCGGCCGGCACCGCTCAGGTCCGGGGACAAGAACCCTCGCCGCCGCAGGTCCTCACCGTAATGCTCTGGAAGACGCCCCCGGCCGTGGCTGCCCAGACGTATTTGGCGTCGCAGTAGCCGACAATGGCGGCCTCTTGGCAGCAGCCATCGCACATCAGGTTATCCACGTAGCTCTGCCAACCGGCCATCTTCGAGCCCTTCGCACTGCAGCGAGGACAGCGAGGAGCAGCAGGCGCAGCGGCGGCGACGGTAGCGGGCGGCGGCGGCGCAGGGGGAGGCGGGGCGGGGGCGGGGAGGAGGCGGCTCTGCGCAGGCACCGACCGCCCCCCTCCCCGAGGAGCTTTGGTGGGAGGACGCGGGGACCGCGGTGAGGGACAAGCTGCGGAGTGCCCCCGGCCCGGCCGCTCGCCCGCCTGCCCGCAGCCGCTGGGCTGGCTAATCAGCGGCGGGAGGCTGCGGAGCGGCTGTGCCCGCGGCGCCGGCTACTCACCGCGGCGTCCTCAGTTCTCTGCGGCCACGGCGGGACATGCGCGCGCGTGCGTGCGTGCGTGCGCATGCGATCCCTCCGCGGCGCCCCGATTCGGGGGTCTCGGGAAGGGAGAAGGAGACTGAGGCAGGGGCGCGGAAGGATACAGCTCTGGGAAAATCACGGCCGCCACGTGTGGAGAGCGAGGTCCCGGCGCGGCCCTAGGGAGGCGGGGTCACTGAGGGTAACCGAACCCAGGACCCAGGACCGGCAGAGAGGGCGTCTACCCCGTGGCATTAGGCACCCCAAGGACGGCGGCGTCTGGGACGCCCCGGAGTCCTCACGTCGGCCTGTGTTGCGCCTCTTCTGTGTCCAGTGGCTCGGGATGCGGAATCGAGGCTCGGTGTCGGATTGCAGAGTTGCCCTGGTGACGGGATGCGGAGCATTTATTCTTGTTTGTGGTGGGGGTGGCTGGTGACAGAGTTGCCCACGCTTGTCTCAGGCGTTCCCAACGGGACCCTCTTCCCGGGATTTCTCTGCCTCTCGGCCGTAAAGGCAGCCGAGTGGGCGCGTTCAGGTGAACTGAAATCAGAGCTGGGGTTAGTGGCTCGTAGGAACGTTTCTGAGTTTTGCAGGCCTTTCATTGTTGACTCATTTGGGTACCAGGGTTCTCGCATTCTGTGGATTCTTCGGAAGAACTTTAAGGCTACTAATCATGTGTGGCTAAATTGCTCGTAAATTACGAACACATAGCGACCTGTGTAAACTTTTTGTTAAACTGGGAAAGTTATGGGTGTGTTGAAGAAATCGCTGAAAATACAAAGAATAAAAAAAAATATTGAAGGGTTCACTGAATGAATGTAATATTTCAGCCCTCGAAGGGTAAAATAATTTTGGGACCCAGACCTGAAAATGGCTTGTATTTACAAGGTAAACGGTGGATAAGAGTCCCTGTGAATCTCGCATCATTTTTAGTAATCTCCGGGTGCTAAAACTAGACAAGGAATTAGGAGACGTACTGCAACAATTTCAAGTGAACAAGAAATAATCCGCCAACCCAGGCAGGGAAAGAAGGAAAAGCATTTAAAACGTCGAACAGCTGATTTTCAACTTTAAAGTTATCGTTTAAGGTCATGGTTTGTGACAGGAGGATTACATGGATGTAGCTCAAGAAAGAAGACAAAAACGTTTCTAAGCAATGTAATTGCTTTCGAAGTTTTCTATTTTTTTCTGCTGTTTGCTTTGAAATATACGGCTACTCCTGGAGTGAAGTACTGCCTAAACCCCCAAGTCAGGAATTTATCAGATTGACACATTATGTCAGTGTTCAGATAATTTGGAATACCTATGTGGTATTAAAATGTGTGCCAAAAATTGTTTCATTTTTGCAACTGTGCCTCTCACTTGATTTTCTTACACTTGTTCTTTATTACTCTGCCTTTTTGCAGTAGTTGTTGATGGTTTTAATCCTTCAATCTTAGCAGTTTATCACCCACCTTAAAAGTGAATATTATCGTGTGCTGATATCAGGGATGTCACTTTGTGAGAATTCATCAGGCTATACAGTTATGCTTTATGCTTTTGGTATACATGCTATAATTCAATAAATTTAAGCAGTAAATAGGTGATGAAAGAAAAATAATAAAATGGTAGTTTGAAGAAGTATGTTGAAACTGAATTTTATTAAGCTACTCTGAAGTTAAGATTTCATTTCTAGACTATTATTACTGTTAAAGAGTTGGAAATAACTGCACTCCATTCTTATTCGTTTATTATGTTTAAGCAGAAAAAGAATTACACCAACTGGATATTTGGGGTAGTCAAATCTCAAAAGATTCTAAAACATCTATTGGGTAAAACATAAGATTTAGAATATCATTTTTCCTATATTTTTCAAAATGTAACTACATTTTTAAATTACTATTTTACCTTTCCAACATAGTGTTATTACTTTCCAAGAAATACATATAGTAAAATTTAAACAACTATGAAAAATATATTCTGTATGATAGACTAACTAGGTTTTACAGTTTAGATTTTTAGATGATATATTCCGAGTCTGTTTTCAGTACTATGATAAAATAATTCTGTGCCTCTTTTCTTCAGAACTAATGTCTAGCATGCTGCCTTATTTTCTTTTTATATAAAGATCTGTTCCTATTTCATATAATTATTGCTTACACAACATGTTTCAAAAGGTATAGCTAGAGGTAGAACACTAAATTTAAGGAATAGCAATATAAATTAAGTCCAAGGGAGTATCAATATGAGGAAAAGAATTACCAATTTGTATCTTTCTCACTTTTTTTTAAGGGTAACTAATCTGTGCAGTGATAATAGCAATGTTTGGGCAGAAGCAGATACAGATATCCATAATGATTTAGCCATTAACAGTCAGTAATAACATGTTTACATTTGGAGTGCATTATTTTGCATTCTTTCCAAAATTATTTGGAAAACAAACTGTGGTAAATCAGATTTTTTAATATATCAGTGAAGGATGTTTGAACCATTTAAGTCCAAGAGTAAATCATTTGACATTTTAGCAAAATACAAAGAAATAAGGAATTGTAATTGTTAAAATGTATTCAAACTGATAAACATTGGCATAGGAACTAAACTATTGAATATAACCACCCCCAAAATAGTAACACAATCATTAACTAAGCCCACCCTAAGCCCTCAATTACCTAAGATTTTCACCTCCATACATTTTTTGAAAAAAATGTTTTAATTGTAAAATTGTCACAACAATCAAGAAAGTTTAGAAATAGAGAAAAATTACCCTTGATCCCACAGCGATACAAATGTTATCTTTTGAATGTATTCACTCGTTCATGATTTCTACAATAAAGAACAAGAAGAACCTACAATTCTGGATTTGTTCATTTTACCCTGAAATTCTGATTTTTTGCTTTTTTATAATTTGAGGTTATTTAGTTAGATACATACAAGTTATAATTGTGTTATTTTATTTCTGATGATTTTAACCTTTACATTAAGCAGTGGCCCTCTTTATCACCAATACTGCTTTTTATCTTAAAGTCTATTATGTCAAAAATTAAAGTAACTATGCCAGCTTTTTATTAATATTTATGTGATATAGCTTTTCTCTCTCCCTCCCCCTTTCCTCTATTATCCCTCCTCTTTCTCCTCCTTTCTCCCCACTCACCACTCCTTTCTCTGTTCTTGAATTTTAGATGCCTGTTGCAAACTTCACATAGCTGGATTTTACCTCTTCGATTAGCAGGCAATCTAGCCTTTAATTTTTAATTCATGCGAAATTTGTATGTTCAATTTCTATTCTTTTACTGTTACCCTTGAAATTTTACCATGCATACTTAATAGAACAAAGCTTTAAATTTAATATCTTGAATCCTTCCTTCAGGCAATCGAAGGACCTTTAGACAATACAAGGACTTTAGGACACTTTAAATCTGGTCACCCTTCTCCAGACTATTATTTTACACAGATGTTTGTTTATACATATGTATTTATAGATATATACGTTTTCTATTTTATTTACTTATCATTTCTTCTCATATCTCAGACAATCATTCTATGATCCTCTTCCTAAAGTAAATCTTTGGAAGTTATTTTAATGGAGGTGTCTTGGTGGTAAACTCTCTATTTTTGTTCATCTGAAAATTCCTTCTATTATTTTCATTCTTAAAAAAATAGGTCAGGTCTGCAATGCAAGACTGATACTTTGAAGATATTATTCTGGTTTTCATCATTGCTGTTATATCTTTATGGATGATCTGTTCTTTTTCTCTGGCTGCTTTTGGAATCTTTTTGTCTTTCTGTTCTACAGTTTCACTATGATGTATCTCTACCTGGGTTTCTTTTACTTTGCTTGGAAAAATAGATTATACCTGTGATAACTTCTGGAAATTTTCAATCAGTAAATATTTTCTTTTCCTCTTCTGTTCTCCGTATCTCTTAGTTTCTTTAGAAAATAAATATTTTCTTTTCCTCTTCTGTTCTCCGTATCTCTTAGTTTCTTTCTTATTTTCCATCTTACCTATCTGTGCTGCATTTTGGATAATTTCTTCAGCCGGATGTTCCAGTTCACTTTTCAACTACGTTTCACCTGTTGTTAAAACCCTACATTGAGTTCTTTTTATTTCTAAAAATCTTTTTTATTTTTAGAAATGCCATTTTATTGTTATACAGATCTTTCTCATTCCTGATAGTTTCTTATTGCTTGTCCATCTTTGTGATTCTATACTTTATTTCGTTAAACATTTCTTACCTAGTTATTCTATGTAATGTATCTGACAATCCCACAGTTGTGTTACTTTTTATCTCTCTCACCCATAGCGGCTTATTTTCTTGTATATTTGGTGATCTTAGATTGCAAATTTATATTTCCTTGATTATGACATGTGGGAATTCTAATGGCTTAAATTATGGACACTTTCAAAGATTCACATCCGCTAGCAACCTGGGGCCACTTTAACCCTTTCAAAGGTGTCCCCAAAGTGCATGAGTATGATTCACCTCCTCACACAGCTGCTGTTGGTGTTTGCATTCACACCAGCTCCATCTCTTCAGCTTGCACACAGACCCCTGCTCTAGCTTTTGAAAAAAAAATTCTTTTTATTTGTTACAAAGAGGGGTCTTTGAAATTTTCTAATTTCTGAGAGCTAAGCAAAACATCAAAATGTTTTTGATCCAATGTCTAGTTGTTTTGCAGCAGAATGATTCCCCCACAATATCTAGTCTGCCATAATGCCAGAAGCAGAAACCATACCCACAATGTTGCATCTTCTGTGCTTTATTTGAAATTAGGAATTGATCATGGGTTTCAGGCTTGGGTACTGGCTGGTGTTATTTACTGAGACAAGGAGTATGGAAAGATGAACATTAAGGAGGGAGATAGTAAGCTTTGTTAACTCTTCAGTATTTGTGAGACATCTAAGTGAAAATGTTGCATAGCAGTTAAATATACAGCTCTAGTTCAGAAGAGATATCTGGACTCAAGGTAACATTTCAAAAATGAGTAGAGGATATAAAGTTCATAATGAAAACAGAGTGAGTGGCCGGAGAAGTTGGTGGGGAATCAGGAGCCTGTAAGTCATAAATGCCCCAGGAAATAATGCTGAGAAATCAAATAGGGAGGATTGAAGGTGTTCATTGGATTATCAACAGAGAGGCTGTTTTAGAAAGTTGGCAAACAGATTTAGGTGAATGGTGGCAAAGTGAACCAAATTGCAAGGAATAAAGGGAAAAAAAATGGAAGTTAGGGGCCTGAAACGCTGAAACTTTCTTTATTCAAGAATTTTGACAGTTTAAGGAGAGGATAGAGAATAATAGCCAAAGAAAACACATGGATAAAAAGGAGGGGAGTGGTGGTTATTGTTTTAATTGGAGAGTGTTGACCATGATTAAATGCTGCTGCTTAGGCAGCACTACGGAGAAGGAGATGTTAAAGATCTAAAAGAAAAAGGAAGATAATGCCTCAGGGCTCTGGAACATTAAAACAAAAACAAAAACAAACCTGGAATCCAAAGCACAGTTGGATAGATTTGGCTTTAGACAAAAGATGGACCACCTTCATTATAACAGCAGTATATAATTGTAACTTCTTTTTACTGCAGTATAACAAACATATAGAAGAGTGAACCAATCATATGTACCAAATATATACCTTGATGAATTTTCACTAAATGAATCTACCCAGTTAACTAGCATCCAGATCAAATAACAGGACAATAACAAGAGCCAAGGATTTTTCTTCCTGCCCATTTTGTTACTACTCTCAGAATTTGAACTACTTTTCTGACTTCTTAGAAGTCATAGGATAATTTTGTCCATTTTTGAACTTTATGCGAATGGAGTGACACAGTAGTTAATATGACTGTATCTGGGTTCTTTTGCATAAAAATGTTTGTAAGAATCAACCAAATTATAGTTTGTTAATTCTCATTTCTATATAGTACTCCATTACATTACTATGCTATAATTTATTTATCTGTTCTTCTGTTGGTGTATATTTGGTTAGTTTCTAGGTTTTTGCTATTGTTAATATAAACATATTTGTGCGTGTATTTTGGTGATCAGAGGCAAGCATATACCTAGGAGTGGGATTGCTAGCTCATAGGTTTAGGTCTGGTAGATACAAGCAAACGATATTCCAAACAGATTATACAATTTTACCCTGGCACCAGCAATGGATGAAGGTTTCTGTTGCTTCCATCCTCACCAACATTTGGTATTATCTCTTTTTAAAATTTTAACTCATTTCCCATTTGCCCTGAGAACACTTGCTAGCGGCACCTGTGGCTACAGTGTTTACCCAGAGATAACTCGCATATTATAATCCTAAACTTCCCCCCAAAGTTTGCCATGAAATATCTCGCTTTTATTATTTTGCATCACTCTAGTATATTGATAGTGTTTGAAAACAAATGTCATCATTCTATTTATAGCATTCTGTTTTTAGTAGTGATATTTCCATTTATAAAATATAGTAATTCTCAATCGCTGAAAATGGCAATCCCAGAAAACGTAGCATTCCTCGCCATGATGTTAACATTGTTCTCAAAGAGTTGTTAGCTGAAGATTCATCTGATGAATCCAATTTATGTATATATTTCTGTTACATTAGTATTAGAGACAAGTTCTATTTAGAAATAACTCCAAGAACAGTTTTCATATTTTATTTTCATATTGAAAACCAGTCAGATTTGCTTCAGCCTCAAAGAGCGTGCTTATGTAAAATTAAATTAATGCTGGCATCGAGTTGCACTTTTTTTCCCCTAAATGGGAAATGGGTTAAACATTTTGCTGGGTACGTAATAGTAAATTCTTATGCTTTAATTTGCATATTCCCAATGACAAAGGTGTGCATTTTTTTCATATGTTAGTCATTCGGGCATTTTTTTATGTGTGAAGTGCTTGTGCAAATCTTTTGTCATACATTCGTTATTTGTAATGACTATGCAATAGTCCATCCATCATAAGTTATCCATTCTTATTAAAAATCAAGTAAGTTGAGAAACAATAATCAATAGAAAATTTAGTTGTGATTTATATGGTGATGAACTTTCAAAGGCCTGAAAATGGATAAATATATTTTTAGAAAAATGTCTAACAGCAAGATTAAAAATGTAAAGTATGGTACTTAATTAACCAAATGTGCTAGATAGACATTGCCAGTTTGTCTACCTGGTTATCTATTGTTCTTCCTCGCAAGTAAATTTGCTTGGGGGCGGCGGAGGGGGTGGGGGTGGTTAACAAATTCAATTTAAAATTCTTCCAAAAATGCCCTTCCAGCTAGGGTGACCCTCTAATCCATTGGCCAGTGAGCTAAAACAGAAGTTATTTTATGGAAAGCTACTTATTTCTTGATTTATTAAAAAAGGACAGCTCAGCTGGCATAAGCTTCCTGCCTTTAACCTATCCTCCCCCTTGTTCAGATTGTGATGATACATCATGGAGATTGAGCAGCCATTTGTGACTGTGCTAAAGATGGTGGAGCAGGAGGGAAGAAGGGACCTGCTTTCTCAAGTGGCTTCACCAGCTTTGCACACCTACCCCAGACTCTTATTACATTGAGTAAATAAACTCCTTATTTGGTTAAGCTACTATAATCAGCTTCTGTTAAGTGCAACCAAAGCTCGTACTAACCAGAACATCCACTTTCCTAATGAGTTAATAAGCACTAGAGGAAATGCTTTATATTTATCACATCCCTATTGTAATAATGACTGAATTGGCCATATCATGGAAAATTGCTCCACCAGTTTCGTTGCATCACAGTAAAGTAATATATTAAATCATGCTCTAGATGCTTTAAAGATTTTATATACCTTCCTAAATGTCATACTAGCTAATAGAGAATGTTTTGTGAGTTTTAACAAATTTTTTTCTGATTTACCAGATGTGAAAGAGGATTTTGGAATTATATGTGGAGCATTTCATTAAAAAAAAAAAAATAGTTACACTTGAACTTGAGAGATGTTTGTTGTAGAATTCCATGGGGAAGAGCACAAAGCTTGTAAAAACACTGGTTATCTGATATATGAGAGAAATGCAGGCAGTCCATTTCTCTCCCCAAAGAGATAGCACATCTAATTTTTTTTATCTTAGTCCCAGAAGGTAAGCAATGAAATTTAATTTAAGTAGTGTTTTTAAAAAACTATTAAAATTAAGCTTTACATTTTCTTGTTTTGTTTTCCTCAAATAAACTCAGATTTGATTTCTAGGGAAAATTGTTTCTGGATCCACAAACATAATTAGAGAACTGAAACTGTAAATTGAACAATAATAGGTTGCATTTAAAAGAAATTTTAAGGCGGATATTAAAATATAGGTTTTTTTTAAAATACCAACTGATATTTGAAGAACATTAACATCCTGCAGCACTCTCTTTATTCTTCCCTAAATACCACAACCTGCAGCACTCTCTTTATTCTTCCCTTGGCGCTCTTCTCTCTGGGTCTCTCCTCTGTGTGTGTCTTGTAAGGACACTTGTCATTGGGTTTAGGGCCCACCCAGATAATCCATGATAAGGATTTTGAGATCTTTTTTCAAGTGAGGTTACATTCACAGCTTCCAGTGGTTAGGACATGGACCTAGCTTTCTGAGCGTACCAATCAACCCAATACACATATATATATAAATTGAATAAGAAAATATATTCTAAATAAGGAAAGCCAGGTTTCTCACTGTTAGAGAAAGAAATTACAAATAAGCAAGGGGAAAGGCTAGAATGAACCCAGTGGTGTTGGGTTATAGTCACAGGTATCAGCATGAACTTATATTTATATTAATATGTGTACAGAGAGAAAGAACAAATAAATGCAGGTATATGTGTATACATGGGTTAGTAAATGTACATGTATTTCCTACCTCTGTCCACTGAGAAACTGGAAGCAAGAAGCTCAAGTAGCAACAAGTATACCTAGCACCCAGATCTTGGTTCTAAATGCTATTCTCCAGCAAACAGAACCAGTGTTCCTTGAAAAAAGAGTTGTTTCGAGGGCAGAGAAACTACAACATGAGCCTAGAGCATTCCACAGTGCCAGAAAGTAAGGAAGTACCCAGAAAAGACAAATCTATAGAGACATAAAGTATATTAGTGATTGCCTAGAGCTGAGAATAGGAATGGGGACAGACTGCAGATGAGCATGAGGTTTCTTTTGGGGATGATGGGAATATTTGAAAATTAAATTGTCCTAATGGCTGCACTACTCAATATACTAAAAATTATATTAATAGTATGTACCTTTAATATGATGTGATGAGCATGAAATCCTCTAAAGTTGAACATGCACATAAAACAGGTAAATTTGTGGCATATAAATAATACATCAATGAAGCTATTTAGGAAGAAAGAAGAAAGAAAAAGTGCTTTAAAAAAAGATGATGTATGTCAAAGTCACATAGGAACCAATTAAAAGAGCTTGCAATGGCCAAAGTTGGAATAATTTCAGCAACAAAATAATAATAGTATCAGATTATAATCCCAGAAATAAAATAAATATGCTTCTATATTGATATAAATAAATGAAGGAGGGACAAATTTTCCTTCTAGAAGGAATGAAGAAAATGGAAAATTACCACTAAAATACCACAATAATAACTACTGCAAGCAAGATCTACTGATGAATTCTAATATTAGTGGATGTTACATTTAGGAAAAACAAAGCCTCAAAGTATCTGTGGTGGTTTTAAGCCTACAAAGCCTTTCATAGTCTTTCCTCCAGGAGATGGAGCTTAATTTTCTCCCTCTTGAGTGTGAGCTGGCCTTAGTGACTCGCTCCTACTGAACTGAGTATGGAAAAGAAAAAATAGTAACTTCGCAGTAGAGAAAACTGGCAGACATGACCTTAGAAACTGGTTAACATCACCAATAATAAGTCATGTTGCTATTATGTACTCTCTGATATGATGTGGTGCATGTGAAATCTCCTAAAGCTGAATGTGCCCATATCCTTGGATGTATCCATTCCAACCACAGCCAACAAAAGTATCTTCACAGTTTTGCCAAAAGACCTTTACAGGAGCGTCCATAGCAGCATTTTTATGATCTAAATGCCCATCAAAGGTAGAATAAATAAATTTTGTTATACTCACATATTACTATACAGTAATGGTAAATAAATGCAATATTGCTACATACAACATTGGGGGAGGGGAAGCTCACCATATAATGTTTAATAGAAAAAAAACTAGGCACAAAAGAGGACATACTATATGACTTGATTTATATAAAGTTAAAAAAAAGACAAAGCTAATCTGTAGTGTTAGAAGTCACGGTAGTGGCTAAGCTTTGGGGGAGATGGGCTGGTGGTGATCAAGAGCGGGCATGAGGAAGGTTTCTGGGATGCTAGTAACATTCTGTTTCCCTGATACACACATAACAGGTCATTCACTTTGCAATAATTCATCAGTTGGTATGCTTATGATAACACTTTCAGCACATGTATTTTACTTCAAATACAAAGTTTAAGTTAAAAAAAATTTAGCAGGTCAAATCCCTGCCCACTACTTGCTAGATATCACCTAATCTCACTAAGCTGTCGTTTCCTGATCTATACAATAATGATAATACCTCACTCAAAAGATTATTTTGAGGACTATTAAGTGAAATAATATATATCTAAAGGAGGAGGACAGCGACTGGCACGACGTAAATAGGTAATAAAAGGCTGTCATCATCCTCATCATTGCCATGGTCAAGAGGAGCCTTCCTTCTGACTCTGGGCTGTGCTTTGTTGCAGGAGCCCAAGAGCAGCTCAGCTTGGGTCTGATCTCACAAAGCCCCTCTTGACCACCTGTAGTTGCTTTTAGCCTCTCTGGAGGGGTGTAAAATTAGCCCAAGGAGAAGAGAAGCCTTCCTGTCTCTTTCTATTCATCTGCTCATCACAAAAGATCCCATGTGTATGTCCCTGAGACTACCCTTCTAGAAAAAAGAGTAACCTAACAACTAAGTTTTACAATAAGAAAAAGAGGCTTGGTCTTGGAACTATTGGCTTGGATTTAAATCACTTTGAGAGAAAAAAAAACTGAATTTTGTGCCCCAACCAAGAAATTTAAAAAAATTCAGAACCTCAGTGAGTTTTGGGGTCTGTTGAAGATTGTGACCAAACTAATATTACTGAAACATTAAGAGATATCAAAATAAATTCATCTGTAGTCCCAGGGAGGTATAACAATTTTAATGAAGAAATAAAATTTAACATATGGTATTTGATATTTAGAACAGTTTAAAGTTAAACATTATAATAAGTTTTGTTATTGTATTTGTGTATTTTATCTGCTGTTTAAGGTGTTGAAGTGTTCAAAAGAATAAATCATATTGGGTTTGCAATTTCAGTTTAAATTAAGGGACTTTAACCAAATTTTATATTAATGCCAACATGCTCAATCCATTGAGCATTAAGCAAAATTCATATCACTGTGGGTGTTCCTCTGTGTGCAAAAAGCCCTCTCAGATATTAAAGAGTAATCCACATACCCAGCAGAATCCACCTCTATGGTGAGGAGGATCATGACTCACAAGGTACCCTGTGTGGAAAAATTTCTGTCAACTCAGGCTGCCATAACAAGTACCATGGACTGGGTGGCTCACACAAAAATTTGCTTCCTCACAGTTCTACAGGCTGGAAGTCCAAGATAAAGTGTCAGCAGAGTTGATTTCTCCTGAGGGCCTCTTTCTTTGGCTTGTAGATGACATTCTTCTGCCGTCTTATGTGGTTTTCCCTCTATGCCTTTCTGTGGCCTAATTGCCTCTTTTTATAAATTCACCACATTGGATCAAAGTCCACTGTATGAACACATTTTACCATGCTTACCTTCTTTAAAGGTCCCATCTCCAAATACAGTCACATTCCGAGGTATTGAATAGGACTTCAACATAGGAGTTTTGGAGGGACACAATTCAGCCCATAACAGTTTCTAAAACCAAAGAGACCGGGTGAGGACTCATTCACTGCAGGCAAAAAGACTTAGCCTCAGAAAGTTGCTGAGGTGGCAATTCCAGGGAGGGAGAGAAGGAATTTAAAGATCAGAAAAGCTGGAACAGGGCAGGAGAGGGTGTCTTGAGGAAGGGACAGGGGAGGAGTCCTAAGGGTTGTGTGACTGCACATTGGTCACATGTCTATGCTCGGGTCATACCTCAGGACAACTAAATCAGAATGTCTGCGGTGAAACTTGGGCATCAGTAACTTTTAAAGCTCCCTGGGTGACTCTAATTGTGCAGTTGAGGTTGAAAGCCTAAAGGTTTGATCACGAGTTCTTGAGCTCCAGGATTCTGCACAAGGAAAGTTGGACTGGAGGATGTGACTTTCAGACCCCTCACTCTGCAAAAGGTGAGGACTGGATGCCCCCACCTCCACACCAAAGTCAGTGGCAGGTCCCTTAGTCATCTTCACTCGAGGCCATGAAAGACCCACTGGTGGTAACCACCCCTCTGGGAAATGCTGAGGCCAGTACTCCTGTCTCCCTTGACTCCTCCCAGGCACTTACCCCTGACATTGAGCACCTACAGTGTTTCCACAGCTGTATCCAACCCCAGCCATACCCTCTTCATCCTCTGTCACCAAAAGGAAAGAGAAAGGAAGTAAGAAAGTAAGTTTTGCATTTTTGCAGATGTACATATTCCCAAATACTTTGAGAATGTTTCAACCATGTTAATGGGATGAATACCCAATCCTTCAGGAATACTACATCATGGAAATAATGTAATTAGAACAACACGATATCATCATGGGCCTCCCTGCCCTGTGCAAATATTAGTCTTTAACTGAAATGACCAAAAACAGATGTTTCATATCTAAAATATTTTCTCACAGAGAGTTTCAATAGAAATATTTTAGATCTTCAGATAGATCCAAATACAATATTTACTCTCGAAACATTCTATTTTAAAAGTCGGTGAGTTGTGACTTCATTAGAACAGAAGAAGCATGAACCAGGGACCTGATTTCATCTTTCATTTCTCATCTTCAGACTGAGCAAGGATAAACTATGAAAAGTGATGAAATTCTGAGCTCTAGAGATTCAGAGATGATTTAAAAAAAAGTGCAACCCTCATGTAATGAAACTGAGAAGTGCCGGTGATAAATACTGGAAACCTGCTTGCTGACTCTTTCTACAGTAATTTGCATTATAAAACTATAAGGGGCTTTTGATTAGAAAAATTGGCCCGAGGATACAATAAAATTATGCATAGAGCCAAATTTTAAAGTTGCATCATCAGAGGAAAGTATATCACTCTAAAAAGACATAATATTACTCAAATCTCAAGATTGTTAATATGATATATTCAAAATAAACTCCAGGGAAAAACATGGAAAGTGGAAGTATTATACAACAACACTTCTCAATTTTTAATTTGCATAAGAATCTACTGGGGATCTAGTTGATTCTGATTCTGGTCAGGTCCAAGAAGCTGCATTTCTGACAAGCTCTCAGGGAATGCTGTTGCTGCCAGTCTGTAGACCAAGGTCTTCTAAAGCGTTCTTTCCTACTCCATGAGGAAGCTAAGGCATAGGGAAGTTAAGTTACAACTTAAGTTATAACCACTCCAAAAGTAGCAATTCCTAAAGCTTTACTTCTTCACTGACATTTTCATCAACAGTCTTCACAGTTACAACTTTTTTTTTTCTTTTTTTAACACCTACAGCACCTGGTCTTCCTAGGTGGTCTCCCATCCAAGTACTAACCAGGCCCGACCCTGCTTAGCATCTGAGATCAGAGAGGATCAGGGGTGTTCATAGTGGCATGGTCGTAGACACACGGTTACAAATTTATATCTATTAGTGTTACTTCTCCTTTAACCCCTCCTGACACACTTATTTTTTAATTTCTTAGTGTATCTCCTTGTAAACAAATTTTCCATTACCACTACTTTGATACTTCATGATATAGTCTATAAAAGGAGAAAAAAACCATAAAGGCTGTCAACTCGCATTATGAATTAGCAGAGAGGCCCTCCTTAGTGCATGGTAGGGAGCGTACTAGCAAGACGATTACTGAAGGTCAGCCACCATCATCCATAGCACCTCCAGTGAAAATAATAGGAACTACTGCTGAGTACTTACTGTTTGTCAGACACAGTGGTAAGTGATTTATTTAAATCGTCTTAATTAATCATTACAAGAACCCAATGAGGAAGGCATTTTTTATTTAGCAGACAGTTACATGATTTTTTCTATGTGCCAGGCCTTGTTCTAAAATTTCTACAAATATTCACTTCATCAACCTCGTAAACCTAAACCATATAAGGTTGGGGCTGTTATACTCATTTTATAGAAGAAGAAGCTAAGGCATAGAGAAGTTAAGTAATTTGTGCAAAGTTAATTAATTAGAAGGACGTGGTTTGATTAGAACCTAGACAGTCTGGCTTGTAGTCATCTTCCTAAACATAGACGGGAACAAGTAAGAAAAACAAAAGTAAGCTCACTTGTCTCAGATCTCAACACTAGTAAGAGGAGACAGTGGTCAAAGGAAGGTCGGTGGGACTCCCTGTACCCCAGGTCTCTAACCACTCCTTGTTGCCTCTAAATTAGCAGAAAGTGCCGCTGTGGAACATTTGGTTCTCAGTCCAATGCTTTGTATATTTAACTGTCTTCATTGATTTTATATGCTTTAAACCATGATTTTATATGCTTAAAAAGTGGTTTTAGATATTAGATCATGTTTGAAGTTTAAATATGACATTTTAATGCATATAGATACAGAGGGGGCAGGAAGTTATGTGAATGAATAATCAATTGGCATCAGCAGAAGCAAGTTTGTCTCATGAGAGCCTCAATTTCCATCTGTTCAGTGGGTTGTGACCCTTAGAGGAAATTGTTAAAAAATTAATTGAATTTGAAGTATCTAAAACATATTTAGTTAAAACCAGGAATGCTTCCAATTTCATTATTGGAATTGGGAAATATCTATTCAGACATAAATTGTATGTTAACCTATCTCTTATAGAGAGAATATAATTGGGTCTTTTTAATTTTTTTTAAATCCAGCTGAATAGTTCCATGCCTTTTAATTGGATTGTATAATCTCTGTACATTTAATATAATTATTGATAGAGTTGGATTTAGGTCTACATTTTCCTATTTCTTTTCTATTTGTCCCATCCTCTGTTCCTATTTTTATTGTCTTCATATGAGCTAATCAAATATATTTGAGTATTCCATTTAGATTCCTACATTTTTTTAGATATATCTCTTTGTAATTTTTATTGGTTGCTCTAAAGAGTATAATCTGCATCCTAATTTATGACAGTCTATTTAGAGTTAATACTGTATCATTTCATTCAAAATAGAATTTGCAACAATATAATTCTATTTATGCCACCCCATCCTTTGTGCTATTATTGTCATATATTTTACATTTATGTAGATGAGAAACCTCATAATACAATGTTATCAATTTTGCTTTAAACAATTGTCTTTTAAATAACTTAAAGGAAGAAAAAATAATCTTTTATATTTATCCAAATATTTACTATTTGCAGTGCTTTGTATTTCTCCCTTTCAATTAAAATTTTTATTTGATGCTGTTTCACTTCAGTCAGAAGAACTTCCTTTAACATGTTTTGTAGTACAAGCCTATTCATGACACATTCTCTCAGTTTTTGTTTATCTAAAAATGTCTGGGTTGGCAGTTTTTATTTTCTTCCAGCACTTTAAAGACTCCATTCCATTGTTTTCTGGCCTCCATATTTCCCCGCCTCTGATGAGAAACGATCTGTCATTTGTGTTATTTTTCTCCTGTGTGTATTGTGGAATATACCTGTTCTCTAGCTGATTTTAAGATTTTCTATCTTTAGTTTTCAGGAGTTTAAGATTTTGGTAGGTGCAGTTTCCCTTGTATCTATCTGGAGTTTGCTGAGACACTTGAATCTCTACATTGATGTTTTTCATTATTTCTTCAAATACATATATTTTTTCTATCTTTTCTCCTTCTGAGACTCCAATTACCATATGTTAGACCCATTGATATTAGACCCATAGGCTACTGAGGCTCTATTTATTTTTTTTCATTTTTCTCTCTGTTCTTCAGATTTGATCATTTCTATTGATCTGTCTTCAAGTTTTTCGACCATTTCTTCTCTTTAATATGCTGTTAAGTATATATTTGTTCATTTCTGTATATATTTTTTCATTTCTGATATTTTATTTCCCTTAGTTCTTTTTTATAATGTCCACTTCTTAGCTGGCATTTCTCATCTATTCAGTCATTATGACATCTTTTCCTTTAAGTCCTGAACATATTTATATCAGCTGCTGCAAAGTCTTTGCTAATTCTGATGTTTATTACTAAGATTGATTTCTACTGAAGGCTTTTCCTCTTAGCTTCAGATAACTTTTTCTTGTTTCTTTGCAAGTGTGCCTGTTATCAATTTATTGTCTCTTAATTCCATATTCACTCTTTAGTTCCTGCTTGGTAAAAATGGATTGACTTTTTAAGTATTTCTTCTGTATAGTGAGCATGATGTTATGTTTTATTAGTGGAGGAGGCTGGAAATATATTGCAGGAGAGAGGGCACTTCTCTTCTTGGTTCCGATAGGCTTCATTGTTTTGCCCCTGCTTCAGTGTCTACCAGTATGTGTGTGTCGGGGAACATCCTGTGGTACACTACCTCAAGTGTATGCCTAGAGCACACAGTCCCTTGGTGGCTTGTCAGTCTTACCTCAGGCCTGGTGACCTTCATGCTGCAGCCTTCCTGATGTGGACAACAGACACTACAGGTCTTGAACTGGGAAAAGTGCCCCAAGTCCCTCTAGGTAGCTGCCTGTAGTCTCCATTTGCCTACATCCCAGGGAATTATTTCCTGTTATCTTCCTAATGCAGACACCACTATGCTTCAGACCTTGTACTGGCAGTGGTGCTCTGTGACTCTGCTTTGGCTTGCCTACACCCCAGAGGATTGTCTTCCAAGATTCTCTAGACATGGACACTGCATCACTCTGCCAGCAAGCAGGCTCCTAAGACCCTGACTCCCTCTGTGTACCCACTTGCCAGTCTCAGCTAACCTGTGCACTGGAAGATCATTTCCTGCTGCCTTGCGATGTAGACCAGCTTTGGACTGAGCAACTCAGTGGACTTCTCTGCCATCCATTTCACTACAACCACACCTTCTCTGATGCAGTCTGAACCTCAGTCTTGAGAAAAGAAACATCTTCCAAGTTTATTCACCCCTGAGTACTCTCTCAGCCTCAGAGAAGTTTTCTTTATGTTTTAGAGGTTTCTTTACAACTTTATAATTACTCTTATATTATAATTTGATAATTTTTTATATTAAACTTTTTGTGTTTAAATTACTGTATAAAATTTCTGTCTCCCGATTAGACTCTGATCAAGACTCTATATAGCCTATCTAGTCATTTGAAAACTGTATAGTGGGCATTATGATTGATATGTAGTAGAGATTCGGGATTGTGTTATCTTCCTCTGAATAGTATTAATTTTTCTTGTAGTCACCAGTTTAATTATTGACTGAGCACCTTGAATTTCTGTAGACTTGGTTTAATACTTGTGAGGGCAGGTCTGTTTCAGTTTTGCCCTTATTCCTAGGGTAGACCCTTCGGTACTGAGACAGGAATTTTCCCTAAAGTATGGCTATTCTGGAATTTCAGTAGAAAGTTTGGGGTATTTACCAAGCCCTTCTAATTTTGTAAGACTCAATTTTTTTAAATTCAGTCTCCCTGTACTCTGCAGCAACTGAAACACCTGCTTAGCTCTATGGCCTTCTAGCTGTTACTTTCTACTGGGCTCCTTAAAGTCTCTCTGACACAAGCACAGATCAGAAATCAGCCGAGGATTTGAGGTGAGCTTATCCACAAACTTAGGATCCTCCCCTGTGTCTCCCACTTTCCTGTGATTTCTTCCCTTAATTTCCAAATTTTTTAGCAGTCTGAACTTCATCTTTTGACATTTCAAGCCAACAAAATTTTAGTTTTATGTTTGAATTTTAGCCACTCTGCATAGTTCAAACTAGAGTACATGCTTTCAGGGACAAAACTGTATCAATACTAACCTCGTTCTTCCTTACTCTCTTCAGTTTCTGCCAGAGTTTAGTTGCTCTCTGGTACTTTATATAGTAGTTTTTAAATATTTCGTCTAAAGTTGATTGTTGTTATCTGCAAGAATATTTGGCTGGTATAAACTTATCTGCCATTACCAGGACCAGAACTCTAAATTGAATTTTATGAAGACATCTAAATAAATCATTAATAGATGTATTAGCAATATTAATATTGGAAAGGATTTTGCTAAAGAAAAATCAGGAAAACCATATCTCTGAGTCAATTTCTGATATTAAAGTAGCAAGTTAATTTTTTCAATTCGAATTATTTTTTTAAAGAAAAGAAATAATTTTGATTATGTTATAGAACACTAAGGTCTGCATATTGAGTTTGCCCTCAAAGTGCTCCACTGAGCAATCAACAGACTGTGTGAAATATGTAATGTATTAAATGTTTTAAAAATAAGATTTAGATGGCGAGGAAATATGGCGGAGTGAGAGACATCCCCAGATCTCTCCCCCTGAAACAACAATAAGCTGTAAACTCAACAAAACTCAACAACAACAAAAACACCCAAATTGCACATCAGCATATCTAAGTGTGGGGATCTGCGTATAAGAGCTACTACAGGTCTGAACCCCAAGTGTTGGGTAGTGGACTCAGAAATAAAGAAGCTGCTTCTCACAGCTGGAGCTCCTTGCAGGAGGAGGGGGAGGGGTGAAGGTGCGGCAACTTCCCTGATCAACCTCACTGGAAGTGCCTGAACTTCTAGCAGTTCGCAGCAGGGCCCAGTCATCGGGGCCCAGAAAGCAGAGAAGCGGGATGAGACTGCAGAGAAACAACGGTTGATTTTTACCGGCCTGAGTTCCGAAACTGAGGCTGAGAGGCAGCCCCCAACACCCAACCCAGAGGGCCCTTCCCCCTATATCTTCTGAGACTGATCACTGTAGAGCCCCAGGGGAATCTGAGCAAAAGCTGCCCAGAATGAAGCTACCTCTCACAGCCTCTGGAGCTCCCTGCAGGAGTTCCGAAACTAGTCATATTAACAATTTCAGGAATTGAAAAAACAACTAGATGAGAGAGCAAGGAGATTGAAATCCTCAAAAGAACAGAATAGATCTACAGCACACACACACACACACACACACACACACACACACACACACACACACTGCAAGAGTTGAAAAACGAAATAGCAAGCTTGGGAAATAGAGTGGACCAAATGGAGAAAAGGATCCGTGATATTGAAGACAGAAATCTAGAAATAAATCAGAAGGAAGAAGAGAGAAACTGAAGAATGAAAAATAACGAAAGAGAAATAGAAGAACTAGCTGATACCATCAAGAGAGAAAACATAAGAATAATGGGCATTACTGAGGAAAAGGAGCAGGGACTAAAAAGCATTTTCATACAAATAATGGATGAGAATTTCTCAAACCTAAGGAATGAGCTGGAATTTGGAATTCAAGAAGTCAACAGAACACCCAATTATCTCAACCCAAAAAGGCCTTCACCAATACACACTGTATTAAAGTTAACAAAAATCAGTGACAAAAACAGAATTCTCAGGGCAGCCAGGGAGAAGAAAATAGTAACGGATACAGGAAAACTCATTAGATTATCATCGGACTTCTCAGCGCAGACCTTATAAGCCAGAAAGGAATAGAATCAAATATTTAAACTATTAAGTGAAAGGAACTACCAGCTAAAATAATGTATCCAGCTAAGCTCTCCTTTAGATATGAAAGAGAAATTAAGACCTTTCCAGACATACAAAAATTGAGGGAATTCTTCAGTATGAGTCCTGCACTACAGGAAATTCTGAAAGGGGTCAGCTCACCTAAAACAAAATGACGACAACAAAAAAATACATAATTAGGAGTAAAGTGACTGTCATGCAAATAGAAGCAGAGGAGTGCAACCCTTACCAAGAACAGGGCATTCAAAGCTTAAATAATAAGAAGAGATTTTCTATAGCAAGATAGTAATGAACATTCAGCATACATAGGGACAAATTGAGATAACAATGACATAAAAGGGGAGGATTCAAAGATCCAAATTCGCAAAGAGGAAAGGAGATAAGGCACACACAGAAGAAAATGGATGACTGTATATATATATATATATATATATAATATATATATAATATATAATATATATATTATATATTATATATATAATATATATATTATATATTATATATATATTATATATAACATAATATTTATATATATATTACATATATATAATATATATATAACTATCTTTTTCACATTTGTAATGGTAACCACACACCAAAGATTCATAACTGAAGTATATAACATAAAACAAGAAGAACCAGAGGCAAAAGCCAACCAAAATAAAGAAAACAGAAACACAAGGATAAGGAAGCAATGGAAACACCAAGCTAGCAGAAAGCAAAAGATAAAGTAGCTATAAGAAGACCTCATATTGCAATAATCATCCTAAATGTAAATGGACTGAACTCAACAATAAAAAGGCACAGAGTTGCAGAATGGACCAAAAAAAACAAAACCCAACCACATGCTGCCTTCAGGAGACATATCTCAGCTCCAAAGACAAATATAGACTCAAAGTGAAAGGGGGGAAAATAATATTTCAAGCAAATGGCATTTAGAGAAAAGCGGGAGTAACTACTAATATCGGATGAAACAGACTTCAAAATAAAACAGGTAAAGAAAGATACTGAGGGTCACTTCATAACGATAAAAGGAATCATGCACCAAGAAGACATAACACTTATTAATATCTATGCTCCCAATCAGGGATTCCCGAAATATGTAAGGCAATTACTAACAGAACGAAAGGGAGAAATAGACCAAAACACTATTATAGTAGGGGACCTAAATACCTCACTGTTATATACAGAAAATCAATAAGGAAGTAACATCCTTAAATGACACATTAGACCAACTGCACATAATTGACATTTACAGAGCCTTTGATCTCAAAACAGCTGCTTATACATTCTTCTCTAGTGCACATGGAACATTCTCAAGAATTGACCACATACTGGGACACAGAAATAGCCTCAAAAATATAAGAGGGTTGAAATCATACCAACCATATTCTCTGATCATACTGCTTTGAAACTAGAGATCAACTGTAAAAAGAAATCACGAAGAACCACAAATACATGGAGATTAAACAACATGCTACTGAACAATAACTGGGTCAGGGAAGAAATAAAAAGAGAGGTCAAGAGATGCATAGAAATGAATGATAATGATAGTATAACATATTAAAACTTTTGAGACATGGCAAAAGCGGTCATAAGAGGAAAGTTCATATCATTACATCTCCAAAAACAAGAACAAGCCCAAATAAACAATCTAATGCTTCATCTTAAAAAACTAGAAAACGAAGAACAAATGAGGCCTAAAGTCAGCAGAAGAAAAGAAATCATCAAAATTAGAGCAGAAATAAATGAAATTGAAAACAAATAAACAGTAGAAAAAATAAATACAACAAGGAGCTGGTTCTTTGAGGTTAATAAAATTGACAAACCCCTGGCTAGACTCACTAAAGGAAAAAGAGAAAGGACACAAATAAACAAAATCAGGGATGAAAGAGGGGAAATTATGACTTTGCAGAAATACACAGGATCATGCAAGAATACTATGAAAAAAGATATAATAACTAATTTAATAATCTAGAAGAAATGGACCAATACTTAGAAAAATACAATCTTCCTAGACTGAATCAAGAAGATCTGGAAAATCTAAATAAACCAATCAGCAGTATAGAAATTGAGAAAATCATCCAAAACCTACCCCAAAAGGAAAAGTCCAGGACTAGATGGCTTCACCAGTGAATTCTACCAAACATTCAAAGAAGATTTAATACCTATTCTCCTCAAACTCTTCCAAATAATCGAAGAGGAAGCAATACTTCTCAACTCATTTTATGAGGCCAATATGCCAAAACCTGATATCTCTGATACTAAAACATGGTAAGGATAACACAAAAAAAGAAAACTATAGACCAATATCTCTCATGAACACAGATGCAAAAATCCTAAGATAGTAGCGAACTGAATACAGCAACATATTAAAAAGATTATGCACCACGATCAAGTGGGCTTCATCCTAGGGGCACAGGGATGGTTCAACATATGCAAATCGATTAATGTGATACACCACATAAACAAATTAAAAAATAAAAATCATATGATCATATCAATAGATGCAGAAAAAGCCTTTGACAAGAAACAGCATCCATATATGATCAAAACACTTAACAAACTTGGTATAGAAGGAAAGGACCTTAACATATAAAGGCCATATATGACAAACCCTCAGCCAACATTATACTTAATGGTGAAAAACTAAAAACTTTCCCTCTAAGATCAAGAACAAGACAAGGCTGTCCACTATCGCCACTGCCATTCAATATAACATTAGAGGTCCTAGCAAGTGCAATCAAGCAAGAGAAAGATATAAAAGACATCCAAATAGGAAACGAAGAAGTTAAACTGTCACTATTTGTGGATGACATGATTCTCTATATAGAAAACCCTAAAGACGCCACAAGAACACTACTAGAAACAATAAGCAAATACAGTAAAGTCTCTGGATACAAAATCAATGTTCAAAAATCCATAGCATTCCTGTACTCTAATAATGACACATCAGAAAAAGAAGTGGAAAAAGTAATTTCTTTTGCTACAAAAAGAGTAAAATACCTAGGAATAAATTTAACGAAACATATGAAGGACCTACATCATGAAAACTATAAGACTCTATTAAAAGAAATCGAAGAAGATACAAAGAAATGGAAAAATATTCCATGTTTTTGGATTGGAAGAATCAACATAGTTAAAATGTCCATATTACCTAAAGCATTATACAGATTTAATGCAATCCCCATAAAAATCCCATCGGCATTTTTTAAAGAAAAGGAACAAAAAATCATCAGATTTGTATGGAAGCACAAAAGATCCTGGATTGCTAAAGTAATGCTGAGAAAAAAGAATGCAGCTGGGGGTATCACTCTGCCCAACTTCAAATTGTACTACAAAGCAACAGTAATCAAAACGGCATGGTATTGGCAGCAAAACAAATACACGGACCAGTGGACCAGAATCAAGAGTCCAGAAGTAAATCCATATTTATATGGGCAAATAATTTTTGACAAAAAAGCCAAAAACATACAGGGAGAAAGGAAAGCTCCTTTAATAAATGGTGTTGGGAAAATTGGAAGGCCACCTGCCAATTTTCAAAAGAATGAAACTAGACTGTTGTCTATCACCACATACCAAAATTAACTCAAAATGGATTAAGGACCCGAATATAAGACCGGAATCCATGAAATACATAGAAGAAAACATAGGAACGAAACTCAAGGACCTTGGACTTAAAGAGGATTTTATGAATTTGACCTCAAAGGGAAGTAAAAGCAAAAATAAATGAATGAGAGTGCAACAAACTAAAAAACTCTGCTCAGCAAACGAAATTGTCAACAAGGTAAAAAAACCTCCAAATGGGAAAATATATTTGCAAGCAATGCCTCTGATAAGGGCCTAATATCCAAAATATACAAAGAACTCATATGGCTCAATAACAACAAAAAAACAAATGAACCAATCAAAAAATGGGCAGAGGACCTGAACAGACACTTCTACCTGGAGGACATACAATGGCCAACAAATATATGAAAAGATGCTCAGCATTGCTAGCTATTAGGAAAATGCAAATCAAAACCATAATGAGATACCATCTCACACCTGTTAGAATAGCTATAATCAACAGGACAAGTAATAACAAATGTTGGAGAGGATGCAGAGAAAAAGGAACCCTCATACACTGCTAGTGGGGCTGCAAATTGGTACAGCCACTAAGGAGAACAGTATGGGGTTTCCTCAAAAAACTAAGAATTGATCTACCATATGATCCAGCAATCCCTCTACTGGGTATTTACTCCAAAGACCTGAAAAGACATATTATTAAAGATATTTGCACACCAGTGTTCATAGCAGCACTATTCACAGTGGCCAAGACATGGAAGCAACCGAAGTGTCCTACGATAGATGATTAGCTAAAGAAGCTGTGGTACATATATACAATGGAATATTACTCAGCCATATGAAGGGATAAAATACTACCATTTGTGACAACATGGATGGACCTCAAGATAATCATGCTAAGCGAAATAAGCCAGACTGAAAATGTTGAAAATCACATGATATCACTTATATGTGGGATATAAACCTAAAAGCAAGAAATGAACAGGACAGAGATTCATGGACATGGACAATGGACTAGTGGTTACCAGAGGATAGGGGGTGAGGGAGGAGGGAAGAGGTAGACCGGGTAAAGTGTGTCAAATATAGGGGGGTTGGAGGAGGGTGAAGTGGGTAAAGGGGATCAAATATATGGTAGCTGAAGGAAACTTGACTCTGGGTGGTAATCACACAATAGAATATATAGATGTCAAATTATAATGTACACCCCAAAATTATATAATTATATTAATGAATGTTATCGCCAATAAACTTTAAAAAAGTAAAAATAAAAAAAACAAGATTTCAACTAGATAGAAAAGGCTTGCTGCAATATGACAAAATCATTCTTGTTTCCAAAACTGAGCAGATTATGAAATACGATTGTATGTTTTGACGAAGATAGTATATAAAAATATGATCCTTCAGATCAGGTTTTTAGGTATAAATGTTCCATATTTATGACATTTTCCTATCTGCATACAATGTATTATCAAAATGAGATTGATCTAGGGAATCAGTTAATGAGTATATAAAAAGAAAAAATAAGAAATTTTGAAAATGTATAAGAAGTACTGGTAATTTTCAAATAGTTTCTTATCTAGTTGTTTGTAGAAAACAGAATGACTACATGATTAAACATAGGGTTGCATCTTTATCCTCTTCATTCTATCTTTTTTAATGTTGTATTTTGTGGTTAAGAATTTTTTAAAACAGATAAGAGTTCAATTATATACTGCATTTTAATAAAACAGGGAGGTACCAACATTGATTGTAGAAATACTTTGTTTCAAGAGCTATCTGCGAACTGCTCTCTTAATGTAAGATTGTCTCTGGTTACTTGGTTTCCTAATATCTTATTAAAGCACCCCATCCACGGTGGCCTCTCTAGGTGATAGCTAACATTCTGTAATTCTTAAAAGAGACAGGAATGTCTTCTCTAAAAGATGCAACCCTGGGACTTCTGACTTTTCATCTTTTCTTGCCTTTCAATAGACATTTCACTGCACATCCTGTGGGCACAGAAATCTCAAGACCATGTACTATTATTTATCCAGTTCTAGAGAACTTTATTCAGTATAGGTCATTACAAGATTAGAGACTCAGATTACTCAATTATTTTTGACATGGCTGAAAGCATTAATTTGTCTTTTCTAGCTTGGCCAGGTTTGTGGCTTCTTTATCCTGACTCAGGATTCAGACATGGCTAGTTACTCTTATTTTCACCAAGCTTTAGTCCAATACCAGGCTATATCTCCTATAGCAGCAGACTCCAACTTTTTTGGCACCAGGAATGGGTGCTCCTATAAGAATCTAATGCCTGATGATCTGAAGTGAAGCTGAGACGGTGATACTAGCACTAGAGAATGGCTGCAAATACAGATGAAGCTTCATTCGCCTGCTTGCCACTTTCCTCCTGCTGTGTGGCCTGGTTCCTAACAGCCCATGGACTGGTACTGGTCTGAGGCCCAAGGATTGGGGACCTCTGTCCTGTAGGACCCATTTGAGGCCAGGAATAGCAAGCCTCTTTTTAATTTGGGCTCTCAGCTCTCTGTGCTTCAGGTTGAATCTGGCCATGCTTTCACCTTGATCCACTGTTCCTTGGACATTAATGGTAAAGGAATGTTTTTGGAGCCTCCTCTGAAGTTGTTGGCTGGTTCTGTGACACAATATCTGCACCAAGTTTGAATACATTTATTGTCAATATATGACATGTCATTGATAAAAATTGCATCACTTCTAAAAAAGCTAGGTAAGGGCATCCCCTTTTCTGTGGAGTTCTGACCACTTGAGAAATGTGGGAGACGGGCCTCAGCAAGTTCAGGTTTTAACTGTGTATACTAGCGGATTGAATCTAGGTGACTTTTACATGTGAATTATGAGCATAACTACTTGATTATAATTTTCCTCTTTCTATCTTATCTAATAAAGGGTAATAAATATGAATTAATAATTTGCACATTAGTCAATCTCTTGTGGGTGGAGTGGGATGGGGAATCTCCACTCACAAAGCACATGAGAAGCTGAATTGACGGAGTTAAGCCTAAAGGTAGCAAAGGAGAGCCAGCCTAGAAGTACAGCCCCAGTGGAAATCCCATTAATGGGAAGGAGAGGCTACAGGAAGAAATGTCGAAGAAAGCTGCTTCTCCAGGTCTGTGCTCAGTCTTATCTCAGACCACTGATGAGATATGGAGGTGACTGAGAGGGCTGGCCAATCTTAGAAAATTATATGGAAAGCAAGAAAATAAAAGGACTAGAGATATCCAAAGTTTGGGCTGGCTATTATTTTGAGACATTTGAAATATTATGCTTAAATTAGTTTACTTTTGAACTTTGTGGGCATTTCAGCCTTGGTCAAGGTTGATCCTACAACATGGAAAGAGATCTGAGCAGGGCATGGATTATAGCAGTGACTTTAGTGTCTACAAATGGCCATGTACACATTTTAAACATCTTTTATTATTATTATTGTCGTTGTTGTTGTTTTGTTGTTGTTATTACTCAGAGGAGATGAGATATAGTGGAGTCATACTACATATGCATTTTGTGAGTTCAATTCAACTATCTCCTCATGGAATCAAAATACTGTAAAAGTATTTGGCATATGTATTCTTTATTATTTTCTGTACATCCCTGCATACACTGTAGACACACAACTACATATACAGTGTGCTTTATGGGATTTACAACTTATTTTCAAAAGAACACTGTTATTATATGTGAGTTTTTTATTACACATTGATTTTAGAATCTTTGTTCTGAGTGAAACAAGATTCTACTCCATAGAGTTCTTAATAAGCAAATAAAGGTGTTCTGTTTGTATTTTGTTTATCTTCACACATGAATTTATTATATTCATCTATTACAATAGTTACAAAAATAAATCCTAATTATTAGTTTTTCATAATTGAAATTTATTACATGGGGGCAGAACAGAACCACTCTTCAGGTACAGGGAACCTGGGAGAACTCAGGACATTGTGATGCTGATCTCGGATGAAGAAGATAGCCAAGTACAGTGGACATAGATACTTGGGAATGCTTATCACAAAAGCATTTCCTTGGCTTGGTTTTCTAAAAGACAAAACAGAATGAAATGAAAAACAAATAGAAGATAGGAAACATGTTGAACAATGAGGGCGGATGAAATTTTTGTTAGGTCTTCCAAAAGGGATGGAGAGAAGTTAGTACATAAAGAAAAAGAACTAGCTGATTAGACAGACTACACATGAATATTATTACAGAGAAATAAAAAAAAAAAACATTTAAGTAAACTGAAAAAGTTGTGTGAATGTCCGGAAAGAGTCTTTTATTCTGGAGAGAAATTTCTAGTCTGCAATCACACAGTCTTTCTCATCTAGCTTGATGAATGACAGCATCTCTAATCACACAGCCTGTGAAACTGATTACCACGGAAAACCTAAAAATGCCCTGTCGAGAGCTGTGTCAGGGTCAGCCCCCTATTACCAACTGACAATTATACTGAGGCATTTGGGGAAAAAATGCTTATATTAAAATTTACCTAGAAAACTGGCAGAAATATATGTTTTGTAAAATATGTTTAAGGAGACAGGAGTAAAGTATATCTAAATCAAAATATTGTTTCTATTTTTAGAATAAATGAGAACCTTTAAAAAGAATTTGCTTTATCCACATTGCTCAGGTGATAGATACTTTCATCCTTGTGAAGTGAAGACCTGATTGTTAAAAGATGTATCTAGAGTTGTGAGTCATGGGAACAGTCTGCTGACTTCCAATTCAGAGATTAGATCGTGTCTGGTGTTCATGGGGAGATGTTTGGAAGCTCCAGTTCCTGTAAAGGAATGTGTGCGGTTCATTTCCCTTTAGAATGAGAACTAAAAACTTTAAACTATGCAGGAAAATAATATTCAAACTATTCCAAGAGAACTAATGTGAGCAACATAATAGGACCCTTAGCTTTTAGCAAATAAAGTTATGATCTAGGAATGTGATTGGTTCCAGCGGTTAATTGAACCTGGAAATATCATATGTTGTTCTGGTCATTGCATTTAGAGGAAGAAAACAAAACAAAACAAAATCATAGCAAGCTTGAAGAATAATAGAGAAGACTTTCATATGCTGAGATCAGAGACACCCCTTTTCTCCCAAAAAAGGCTTGGAGGCAGATGGGACTCAGATACCTACAATAGGAGAGGGTATGGTTGGATGAACAGACTCACCAAGAACGAGTTTATGGACCCAGAGCTCCCTTGTGAAATTAGAAAAGGTGCAAATTAGTGCACATAAAAGGAAGCCTTAATTTGCACAGTAGTTAGTAAATTTTATGCAAATCTTTACTGCAGACTACATACTGGGTGCAACCATAACACCAAGAAAAGCTTGAGGGTGAATGACACAGGATGTGATATGTATGAACTTTGGCATTAGATAGTCTTGAGTTTAAATCCCAGTTAGAACACTTGCTAAGAGTGACTTTAGACAAACTGATTAATCTCCTTGAGCTTTATATTTCTCATGTATGAAATGGAGGTCATGACATTGTCTACTTCACCAGGTTGTTGTGAGGATTAAATCAGATAATGGATAAAAATATCTAACATAGGTCCAGCATATAGTAAGAGGTAAACTATATAGTAACTATATAGTATATATAGTAAGAAGTTAACTAGCAATATTATTCATGGATACGAGTTCCTGTAATGTGATTACTAGAAGAAACTCTGTGGCTCTGATCCTGCGTAGGAATTCTTATGCCCTAAGACAGGGGTCAACAAACATTTTCTGTAATGGTCCAGAGAGTAAAAATTTTAGGCTTTGTGGGACATGTAGTCCTTATCAAAAATACTCAACTTTGCCCTTTAGCATAGAAGCCACCACAGATAATCTATAAGTGAATTGGCATGATTATGATTCAGTTAAATTTTATGGAGACTGGAATTTGAATGTCACACAATTTTCACATGTCACTAAGTATTTTCTTCTTTTGTCTTTTTTCAATCATTTAAAAATGTGAAAAAGTGAGCTTATCTCCTCAACTCTACAAAAACAGGTGGTAGACTAGATTTGGTCCACAGGTTGCGGTCTTGCTAAAATAATGAGAGGGTTCTGAATAAGTCACCCCAGAATGTACCACTTTGGCATGTGGATTATTTTGAGCAGAAGGTATCAAGACCCAGCTGACTCAAGAAAAGCTTTTTACCTTCCTCTTAAATGCCTAAAACAATTTAGAAAGGAGGCCTATACCAGTAAAAGAACTATTACCAGGGATAACTTTTCATCTGAGAGACTTATCTGCCAGCAGGGCAAATATTTATTTACCAAACATTTGCTCTTCTCACTTTCCTTTTTGCCTTCTTCTCCTTTGAAGTCCCAGGCCTCCAACCCATTCCTTAGCTCAGGATGGTATATAAGCTTTAGTTGCCTGGCTGCCTTTGGGTCTCATTTCTTTGTAGGGTTCCCATCCATACACAATTAAATTTGTTTTCTTCCTGTTAATTTCTTAATTACAGGGAGTCTCAGCCAAGAACCTAGAAGGGTAAGGAAAGTTATTTTTTCATCCGCAACAGTAATAATTCAGTTCACTTAGTTTTAATGATATTAAGAGTAGTGCTTAGTCTCTCTAGTGCTGTCACACTCCACCCTCGTTGGAGGACACGCACCGCTAAATGTGCTGCCTGCTATCTCTGTGTTAAGGTAAATATTTTTTTAAAAGAATAGGAAATTTCAGGATTCCATCTTAGATTCCTACAATCTGTAGACCTGTAGAATAAGACAGGGAAAAGTGAATTACAACTACACTGAGAAAATTATAATAAATTGTTTAAGTGATAAATTCTGAAAATGACAAATGTGAAATATTGTAGGAGCCATTGCCAATCTTATGTTTTTTTTTATTTGCGACTCAGTGGATCATAAGACTGGATACTCAATTAATCAACAGCTGAAAATATTATGATAACGAAGCCCAAGCTTCTGTAGGTATCTTTGTAAACATCTTTTAAAATGGGCTTTCTCATGACTAATGCTAGGACATCTGTGGTGGTGTTTGCAGTAAAGGACAAGATTTATTCCTAATATAATATTTCTGTTAACATGCTTAAATAAATTTCCCTTTAAAACTGGAAACTATAATCATCTATTACTACAGTATCATGGTGATTCATATGTGGGAAATGGCACTTCCCTTCACATACACTCTTCCACTCTTCAAAGTGAATTGGAGATTCAGCAGTCATTCCAGCTGAGAACTGGAAGCTTGGGACAGTGTGGGCAGATGGAAGGAAACACAGTGAAGAATTTTCTGCAAACCTCTATCTCCTGAATATCGTGTTCTTGCCCTTAATCTACCCACCCATCTGCAGGTACTTAATGGGCACTTATTAATATGATTGACCTCTATTAGGCCCACAAGCCCAGTACCTAGGACCCACGATATTTTTAAGGGTGCATAAAAATGCTTTAATTTATTTTAAAATCAGAAGAAAAATAATAACTCTTAGGTTGAAGAAAATGTTTCACTATATAATGCTAACTTATTTGCCCTTTATAACAATATAAGAGTAAAATACAAATTTGAATATTTTTATGGAGGAAGAAGCCCATGAATATAAAAGTTTCTGTGGTCCTCAAAAGTCATAATTTAGCCCTCCCTCTTAGGTCCTCAGCTCTCTGAAATCAGCAGCAAAGGAAAGGGAGAAAAGTTAAGTTACATTCTTCTAGTATTTCCTAGCCTGACTCCTTTGGTTTTAGCCACTCTGTGTGCCCAATCCAGCAAAATAGGGAGAAGGTGTCCTGGCCCTTGGCTGTGAGGTCCCAGCCAGCCACGGAGTTGGATCTCCCACCAAACTGAGCTTCAAGGGCACCTTCACCAACAGTGCTGGCTGACGGACTTATGGTACAAAGCTGATGGTGCCAACTCAGTACAGCAGCCTCTCTCAGTGGAGCAGCACCTCAGAACCTAGGAAAATGTGGAACCCCTTTGGAAACCATGGGGCCAGCTATGGGGGGACCGTCCAATCCAGAGCTTGGTGCACCGATGAGTCGTACTTGCCCAGGGCCTCTAGATTCTGCTCTAGATTGACAGGGTCCACCCCTCTTCTGCTTGTAGGCTGGATGCAGGTTTTTAAATCTTTGCTTCCATGGACATAGTTTCTGAAATGTGAATCCATTCCAGATAAGAAAAGAAGTCAGAGGTGGATATCAGGGGTGGGTAGTGTGAGGAGCATACATGCTGCCGAGAGTCTCTGTGCCTGCAAGGAGCTACTCATCCCATTCTGTGGGGGCATTTGGTGCCACTTGGCAAGTGTCCACCATGTGACAGAAGACTCTGACAGCAGGGTTGTCTAAAGCCAAGGCACAGTGCTATGACCTAGTCCTAAACCAGACCTCCTCCCCTACTTCTAGGGTCTGAGCTAGTGTCCATTTTAAAAACAATAGTAGCAACCGTGTCACCAGCTTATAGAAGCAGCCTGCTGAGTGTGTGTGACTTTTTTTCTTTTTTTTGGACTGGAATGTGGAGTTTTCACACTTAGAGTCACCATGAGCGGGTCAGTACTTCTCTTAGCCTGCTGGAGGAAGTGATGCTCCGGAGGGTTCTGCAACTGGGGCATCTCCAAGGGAGCTGGTGGTGGCAGCTCAATGGCAGGTTAGGGGGTCATAGAAAATAAAATAAGAGGGTTCACTGTGGTCCCACCATGGATTGCCAATGTGGTGAAGAAGGGTCCACTGCAATCTTTAGTCTTTGTATGTAAGCTATTATGAAGGATGATGGCAGGCTTTTCACAGTCCACTTTATGGGAATGGGGATGGTTTGTAATTTCTTCCAAGAGGTAGTCTCTATGTTTATAAGACAGGAGTACCCTTCTGCAATCTTGTTTAAATAAACTCAGAATAATTCAATAGCGTATTTAGGGGCCTCTTTTCCTGTATACCTAGTTAGGACTTGGAGGATTGGGCTTGAATATTTTGCTGCTGGCTTCCAGGAATGATGATGCTGGAGTTTGCATGCCAGTCTCCACTCAGGCACTGCAGGTACACCGTTAGGAGCCACACATCCAGGGCCCTCCTGAGGCAAATCTGTCACTGTCCAGTCATTGCCACCCAGGAGAGCTGGGGTGGCAGAGTCAGCCTCAGATCAAGCTATATAGCCATCTGGTCTAGATAGGACATGGGACCACACCTACCACGTTACAGGCGATAGGCACCATCTACCCTTCTTCAACTAGGAGCTTGCCTTATTTCTTAAGGGCAGCAACCTCTACCATAGCAATCATATCTCAAGTGACCAGCAACTTGACATCACATACAAACTTTATAAAGCATTCCCAGAGGACTGACCGATGACCATAGCTGTTGATATCTGGTAAAGCTTATTGTCACATCTAGATTGGGTGTGACAGTCACCTCGTTTTTTGAAACAGACACTATCCAAGATTACCTTGCAGTTTTAAATACCTTTCTGGTGCACTTTCACTGCTCTGCCATATTATTTTTTTTTCCTTCCATCTTAAATTTTATTTTGTATTACCAGAACTTATATTCTTGAAAAGCTTGGTTTAAAATCTTTTGTCGAAGCAATTAAAAGGTCTATTTAGAAGTTAAGTTTATTTTATACTTGCATTTAGTAGCTGTCACAGCTGAAAAAATCCCCTTATAATCACAGGTAGAACCAAATAGAAGAAATATTCATTTACCTGCACTAAAAAAAAAAAATAAGTGATACTCAATTTTCAGTACTGTTCACAAATTAACACAAAAGATTTAGTTGAAATTTTGCTTGTAATTTCTTTTTTATGGTGACATCGGTTAACAAAATTTAGTAAGTTTCAGGTATACAATTCAACAGTAAGGCATATATATATATATATATATATATATATATATATATTGCATTGTGTGTTCACCGCCACTAATTAGATTTCTTTCTGTCACCACATATTTGATGCTTTTACCCCATCTACCTCTCTCTTCCCCCCTCCCTCCCTACCCTCTGGTAACCACTAGTCTATTGTACATGTCCATGAGTCTCTGTTTGTTTAGTCTGTTTGCTTGTTGCTTTTAAGTTTATATCCCACATATAAGTGATATCATGTGGTTTTCAACTTTTTCTGTCTGGCTTATTTCACTTAGCATGATTATCTCAAAGTCCATCCATGTTGTCGCAAATGGCAGTATTTCATCTCTTCTTATGGTTGAGTAATATTCCATTGTATATATGTACCACAACTTCTTTAGCCAATCATCTATCGTAGGACACTTCGGTTGCTTCCATGTCCTGGCCACCGTGAATAATGCTGCTATGAACATTGGTATGCCATATTATTTTTTTTCCTTACAGATATTAATAGTATCTGGCACCACTGGGCCGCTGTGGTGGTTTGAGTGATAAGAGTTTGGAAACCACTAGTAGGGATTATTTGCTGTCAGAAAGTGGAGAAATTGGAGACAAAAGAGGAGAAGAGAATCCTGAGTTATGAAAATGACAGGCTTCTGGCGGGAGAAATGTGGGTCTATAGGGTCAGCATTGTGAACGCGAAACCTAGAAGCCTCTGCTTTTTTTACGGCCCAATTGCTTCATCTACGGGAAGTTTTTTTTTTTTTTTTTTTTTTTTTTACTGAAGTTGGGTTTCTATGTAGAGTTCATAGCTGCATACTAAAGGGAACAGAGAATTGTTCCACATGCGCTTTTTGATACAAGGGATGGCTATAACATCCACTTGGCACAGTGTGACAGAGAATTTTGAAGAAGTAGAGTCAAAGCTAGTTCAGAGCACCCTATAACTAAGAGATACCTGTGAATCCCAGGCCTGGCTGGTCCCAGGTCTGGCTGTGATCCAGGCTCACGGCTAAGAATAAGATCCCGGATTTAGAATGTTACATTAGTGTAGTAGAGTGCCTGCTCCTAAAATATGTAAACATAATTCAGCTTATTGTATTATGCATGTGTGGCTGAATGCCACTATTGTACTCTGATACCTGTGGAGCCATGTGATTCCCTGGGGAGCAGAAGGGGAGCACAAGAAGGAGAGCAGAAGAGCAGAAGCAGAAGCGTACTTCCCGCAATAGAACTGCACTCTCTGCAATAGAACTGCATTCCCCACAATAAAATTGGTGCCCACCATTTCATTCTCATGTTGGCCTTCTTCCAACTGGGCGTCTCACCACTGAAACCTTCCCTTCTTCATCAGCTCAGCACTGACAATATCGGACAACCTACACACACCAAAGGGCTGCCTGAAATCTCACTTTAATAAACTAATTGCAAGTGAAAAAGAGGATGGAGTGACCACAGAGGTCCTCAGAAACCACCAGGGAGGCACTGTGGTATACCTGAGAAGCCAGAAGTGGTTCCCAGCTGGTTGTGGAGGAGGAATGAGCAAGGTTTTGTGTGCTGTCAGAGTCTTTTGTGCTCTCTCTGTAGAGCTTTGATCACAGTGTTCCCTAATTTGTTTCCAATACGACTGGAGCAGTCATAGACAGGCTTACTGTGAGTCTCAGAAACAAATCCCTTAGGAGGTCTTAGTTCATGAGAAATTGACTAAAACCTTTGTCGGTGGAGATAACTACTGTGTAGGTTCATTTTTGACAAACAGGGATATCTGATAAGCAACTGTACCCTGAGGAAAAACAGAACTCAACAAACATTCCACCTCCCAATCCCAGAAAAAGAATTAGACCTTGTTTGTGGCAGGGTATACGTATTAGATTAAATTTAGATGTTGATGTGTTTCCCTACTATCAAGTTTCAAATTTCCCAACTCCTAGATTTTCTAGAATGTATTTTACAAACTGTAGCTCTTGGCCTGTTAGTGGATTGTAAAATCAATTAACTGGGACATGACCAATATATTTTTTTTGTTTTAAATTTTTTTTATTATGGAAGATATCAAATATATAAAGTATTAGAGAGAACAGTATAATGAACCACCATGTGCCTATCATCTAGTTTCAACAATTATCAATTCATGGTCAATCTTGTTTCATCTACAACCCAGCCCTCCGTCTCAATTATTTTGATGCAAGTTCCAGACCTCATGTCATTTCATCTGTAAATACTTTGGTATATAGTCCTAAAAGATGATGATTATTACCATTTTTAAGTGACACACATAGAATAGAAAATAGAGTGAAGATTAAGTAATGTTTTATCAAGCTTTTGTTTCACTTGTGTGTGTGCACATGTATATACTTGGCTGCAATGTAAAATGTACTTCTTATAATGAGTTTCAAAAACAGATCAAAAGTCATTGTTCTAGAAGAAACTGAAGGGCCCAGCCCTCACAGGTGGGGTCCTCCACCCCACCACTTCTGCTCTCTGAGATGTCAGAGGAGAGTCTGGCTCAACCTAATCAGAGGGAAGAGTTACGGAAAGTATGCTGAGTGGTTTATGAGTTTGGAAGATGACCTGCAAAGCTTTCACTAGGAAGAATTTGTGATAGGGTAAAAGAAAAAGTATAGAATAATAAACGTCTGCAGCCTCCCCCTTCTTTTCTAAGGTCTTGGAGCCTGCTAAGAATAAAAGATGAATTGAAAGATGCCTAGAAAAGCTAAATGTGCCTCCTTAGCAAAGAACTGAGCAGAAGTGAGGAGGGAGAGGGAAACAGCAAACCTTGGAGGAGTTCAGGAGGAGGGTTTGTGGAGAGAGAGTGGGTAAGGGGCCAAAAGAGATTTCTGAGTGGCTGCTGTGGAGACGGGCATGGATGGCTGAGAAGGGATTTTAGGATAATTTACTGTGAGTCATGTAGTTTATATTGTTTTTGGCGTGTTTTAAAAACTTCAGGAGAGTTTTAAAATCCTTTTCAGTGTTTTTTTGATGTTTAGCTAGTGCTTCCATTGAATGCCACCCTAGGAAGAGGAGGCTAGATTGTGTGGGTGGAGTGACTTGCATAGACCTGATAGGTCTTCTTTCAAACCACAGCTCAGGCATTCTTGCTTCCAGAAAGCCCATCCTTGGTGCTTCCATAGCCCCCATGCCTATCTCTTTATCACACTTCCATACCCTATGGTATTGAATGGTGATTACAGGCTGGTCTCTTCCCACTGGCCCATGAGCAACTCAAGGGCCAGGATGCTGTCTGATTCACCACAGCATTCCTTGGGCTGCTAGCATATAACAAAAACTGTTTTTGTTTCTTTGTCTTCAAGGAAATGAGAATCCAACTGGGGTCTCAGGAAACAGTAGGGGAAAATATAATTTGGAGTAAAACTAAGAATTAAATTTGTGATCTGGACTTTCCTGTAAGTTGTATGAGTTTAGAACAGAAAAGATGGAGTCATTACATCAACAACAATAGTAGAAAACACCTCCTAGAGCTTTCAATGTACCAGGCACTGTCCTAAATACTTAACAATATATAAAATGAACTCATGTAATCATCCCAAGAACCCTATGACTTGGATACTATTATTGTTTCCACTTTGCAGATGAGGAAAATAAAGCACAGAGAGGCTAAGCAACTCAATCTCACTGCAGGTGAAGGGTGGCACTGTGCAATCTGGTTCCAGACCTAGAGCTCTTAACCACGGCCATGAACTACGTGATGGGCAGAAGTTTTATGAAAGAAGAGGACTCAAGTCATTGAGAGAAGAAAGGAGTTCATTCTGGGGAAAGTGTGAATACGAGGAAGGGAATGATTTTAGTGTGTTCACTGCCTTATGAAGTAGCACCCTTTGAAGCGGTGCTGGAAATTGGGTTAGATGGGAGGTATAGAGCCTGGTGATGAGTTTAGAGAGGATGTTGTTGGAACTAAGAAGCCATTCAAGTCTTTGGTTGGAGAAGTGTGATGAAGGCCACTTCCCAGAAGATTTAGTGTAGAGCCATAGGCTGACAAGATTGGTATGTGTGTGGGGAAAGGGGAGGGAGGTTGAAGAAGATCAGGGGAAGGTTGGAGGCAGGGGATCAGTCAGAAGGCTTTCAGAGGGTCTGAAACAAAGGCCTAAGGATCTGAATGAGGCAAAGGTGTTCCCTTCTGCCATATGGGCAGTGGGAATGGGGGTCACAGAGCAGATGAGAGATTTGAGGGGGCCGACCAACTAGACAATGTCTCTCATGGACCACAAAATTTCAACTGAGAGGAAGCAAAGGTGACCTCAGGATATCAAGACCCTGTGCGAGAATGAAAGAGGCCTGGAAAAGGCATATTGATGAATCCAAAAAGGCACAATCCAAATGGGCAGAAAGGTGAGCAAAGTCTAGATAGAATGAAAATGAGTGACCTGTAAGCACAAAAATCCTCCAAGGGTCTGCTTGTGAGGTCTAGCCCTGGCCTAACCTGCCAGTCTCCCTCCCTGAGAACTTTCAGATCCTAAAAGAGTCAGAAATTTCCTGATCTGGTGGTTTTCTCAGTACGTCCTTCTGTTCTTCTCCCAACCCCCTGCTTTCCTGGATTTATCCTTTTTATCCTTTGATCTTTGTTTAACTGCCACCTTCTCAAGGAAATGGTTTCCCCCACACATCCCTGAAACTAGGTTAGTCTACTCACAATTTGCTCCCATAGCATTTGGCACTCTTCTTCATAATTCTCATCACACTGGTGATGGTTTCATTCAGTCAGTTGACAAATATTTACTGAGCACCTACTATGGACCAGGCACTGTTCTGGGTACTGAGGAGGCAGCAGTGATGAGGATACTAATGTGGAAGACAAATGGAAAATAGATAAGTTAAAAAAATAAATAAACATGAGCCATATCAGAGAGTGATTGGTGCTATGCCAAAAATTCCATCATGCTAGGTTGGGTAGTCTGAGAAGGAGACATTGGAACTAAAGGCTGAATAGCAAGAGTCAGCCACGCCAAGACTAGGAGGAACAGCTGCTGCAAAGGCCCTGAGATGGGAATGAGTTTGGCCTGTCTCAGGAGTGAAAGAAGACCTCATGGCTAGAATATGGTGGGTAAAGGTGATAACCATGTAAAATGAAGTCTGAGAGGCCAAATCATGGAAACAAGGATACAGAGTTTAGAAACAAGGTTACAAAAATACAAACTTCCTAAGTGCAATGGAAGCCATTGATAAGCTATTAAACAGAGGAGTCACGTGATACAATTTATGTGTCTAAAAGACACATAAGTACAACAAAGGAAACCATCAAGAAAACAAAAAGACGAACAACTATTTGAGAGAAACTATTCGCTAATGATACATCTGATAAGGGGTTAATATCCCATATATATAAAGAACTTATACAACTCAATAACAACAACAACAAAAAAATCCAATTTAAAAATGGGCAGAAGACCTGAACAGATATTTCCCTGAAGAGGAAATACAGATGGCTAATAGATATATGAAAAGATGCTCAAAGTGGCTAATCACCAGAGAAATGCAAATTAAAACCACAATGAGATATTACCTCACACCTGTCAGAATGGCTATCATCATTAAATCAAAGAACAACAAGTGTTGGTGAGGATGCGGAGAAAAGGGAACTCTCATACATTGTTGATGGGTTTGCAAATTGGTACAGCCACTATGGAGGTTTGGAGGTTTCTCAAAAAGTTAAAAATGGATATGCCTTTTGACCTAGCAATTGCACTTATAGGTATTTATCCAAAGAAAACCAAAACAATAATTTGTAAAGATCTATGCACCCCAATATTCATGGCATTACAATTTACAATAGCCAGGATATAGAAGCAACCTCAACGGACGATTGTTCATATATACAATGGAATATTACTCAGGCATTAGAAAAAATGAAATCCTATCATTTGCAATGACTTGGATGGACCTAGAGGTTATTATGCTGAGTGAAATAAATCAGACAGAGAAAGATAAATACCATATAATTTCACTTATATGTGGAATCTAAGGAACAAAAAGAACAAACTAATCAAAAACAGACTCACAAATATAGTGGACAATTTGGTGATGGACAGAGGGGAGAGGAATTGGGAGGCTGGGAGAATGGGGTGAAGGGTTAAAGAAGTACAAATTAGTAGTTGATAGTTGGTCACGTGGATAGGGAGCACAGCATAGGGAATGCAGTTAGCATTAATATGATGGCTAGGTGGAGGGCCAGGGGAGGGAAGGAGCAATTGGGGGGATCGTTTTACAAACTATATAGATGTCTAACCAAGGTACTGCATACTTGAAACTAATTTAAATAAATAAATTTTAAAAAGATAAAAATAAAAGAAACTCTGGATGCTGAAAGGAAAAATAGATTGTGGAGGGACAAGAGTAGAAATGAGGAGGCTTGAAATTTCAGCAGTCTAGTGAGAGAGGATGATAGGTTGGACCAGGATGAAGATGCTGATGCTGAAGAGAAATGGATATGTTTTGGATGCAGAGTCAATAGGGCTGCCTACCAGATTGGATATTGTGGGGGTGAGAGAAAGAGAGGAATCAAAGATAACTTGTTTGTTTTGGTAATAGAATTGTGAGGAAGTCATTTACTGGGGCAGGAAATAATATGAAAGGGGCTAAGCATCAAGCAAACATCTTGAGTTCTGTTGCATCATGTTAAGTTTGAGCTGTCTACTAAATTGAGGGACCAGTCAGGTGGCTGGATATATAACTCTTCTGGGAATGGATCAAAGCAAGAGATACGGATTCCTGGGCCTTCAGCCTAAAGATGGTATTTCAGGCCAGGAGCCTTGTTAAGACTATCTGGAGCTTCTTTGCTTTCTGATGAAATGTTGGAGAATTCATTGTGAAGGAGATGAGATTTAGAGCTCGAGTGGATAGGATGACCTCTGGGATACTTATCTAGAGAAACAAAAGAGAAGGTGGTGAATTCCACACAGATGTTGGTAGGTTAAGAGTCCATATTGTAGATCTGCGAAGAAGTTCGTGCCTGATTATTTCTATTATCACCAGCTAAGCATGTGAGCAGGGGAGGGAGTATTAGAAGTTTGAAATGGTTGATAAAATTTTATTCAACATCTTTCTTTCTAGCCAGAAATGGGCCTGTCATGTTTATTGTTTATTCCCAGTGCCTTATGAGTTGCTGCACATACAGCAAGTGTTCAAAACAATTGTTAAATGAATGGAAGAGTCAGTGATGGAATGAAAGTTAGATATCTCTTCCAATTATTTTATTACTGCATAACAACCCACCCTAAAACTTTGTAGTGCAAAGCAACCATTTATTAGTATCCCTCACCATTCTGCAGTCTTGATAGGCACCAATGGGTCATTCTCATTTGGGTTTCCTCATGCAGTTGAAGTCAGTTGGAAGCCAAAGCTGGAGTTATGTTACAGCTTCTTTACTCACGGGTCTGTTGCTATCTGTGATATCTGGGCCGTCTGGGGACTGGTTGGGCATTTCTCTCTCCCTTTGGCTTCTTCCTTTTGTTAGCTTGGGCTTCCTTAAAGCATGGTGGTCTCAGGGTAGTTGGTTGTATTCTTTCATGGTGGTTGGCTTCCCCCAGGGCTTGCTTCTCTTGTTCCAAGAGACCCAGGGGAAAGTTGTCTAACTTCTTAAAATCTAGCCTTAGAAGTCTTGCCATGTCACATCTACTATATTCTGTTGGTCAAAGCAGTCACAGCCCACCCTCGTCCAACCCCCTGAATTTAAAGGGGTGAAGGAATAGGTTCCACCTTTCAATAAGAGAAGGGATCAATGCAGCTTTCTTGGAGACAAGATAGAACAACATTTGTACGAATGTGTCCTGTAGCCCTGGAATTTAGGTGAGAGGATAGAACTAGAGACACAGAGTAGAAATTATAGACTGAGATAAGGAGTTGAATTCATGAGAATGGATTGGATCCCTTAAGGGAGAAATTGTAAGAAGACTAAGCCTTGGAGGATGTCCCCTCCTCCAATCAAAGGTAAAAAAAGAGAGAAGAAGGAAGAGGGAGTAGACCTGGGAGGAGAGAGGGAAAGTGGAAGAAAGATAAGGTTTGAGGGAAAGGTTCTGGGGTGCGTGGTGGTGGGATAGGGAGAGATTAGATTTGGTATCTAACTAGTTCGTGGCATAAATGAGAACTCACTTATATGAAGGGTAAAATAAAATTCTCAAATATGTTTTTTTTTAGAGACTACTTGATAAAATTAACAGCAATTGCTGCTTTAGCCCTACATGGAGCAGGGCCTTAAAATTTTCTGCTTGGGTTTTAGTTTCTAGTTACACTCAAAATTGTTCCAGTTTGGTTTAGATTCTAGCCAGTGACAGTGTAGGTTGTTCAAATGATTCTTATTATAAATTTCACCATTCACATACCGCACTGTAATGCTTGATTAAATTTCACAAAACCTTCAAGAAGTAGTGATTTGGGTTCAGTTCTGAGTTTAAAAAAAGATAATAATTGTGCCAAATTTAAAGTTGAATTTGGGCTGGAGTCAGTTATCTGTCTTATTCAATCATTTTCTTTTTTCTTTGCCAATTAAGCTAATTCCCAGTTATACTTTGTATCTGAGTCTCAGGTTTCATTGAGAAATGAGATTTTATCTTTGCAGAATTAGAAAAGGGAAAATATAAAGCAGTAGGGCCTATCAAATGGAAAGCTGAATTCGATGTCAAATGATGGAACTGCAGAATCAGAGACCAGAGGCTCTTATGAGGAGGAACTAAAAGGAGAGAACAAAAGGTAGCTGAAAATGATTGAAGGGAGAGAAAGTCAGATTGTTCCTATTGATCTGATATGTTTTCTCTTAGAAGTAGGGTGTAGCAGTACTGCATCCTTTCGTGCAAAGAAAGTATTTCATGTGTCACTTTATTTATTGTAGAATTATACAGTGTGCATACTTAAAAAAAAATGATAGCAAAATTGAAGTGTAGTTAAATCCTTTTATAGTAGCCAGGTGACTATAAATATGCTCCCATTCTTACACAGGCTCTTCATGCCTCTGGGCTCAGAGTTAAGACTGGGGTCAAAGGCTCAGATTTGGTCTTGAGTCTGTGACCTGTTCATGAAAAGCAATTACTCTTAGCTTAAGTTAAATTTAGCATTGATGCTTAATGTTGATTCTGGGAGTTACTTCCAAGCTCATCAGTCCCTATCCTCCATTTAACGGATGAGAACACACAGACACCAGGATCTGAGTGATGAACTTATTAATTTTGTTTAAAAGAAAGTGAATTTCACAAGAGATTTTTGTAGATTAAATTGTAGAGAGCCCTTTAAAAAGATCAGTAGTCAATCTATTATTCTTCTCTACACCATCCAAATGAACTTGTCCTTGCAAATGTTTTGCACTAAGCCACACCAATGTGAGATGTCCTTTGAACCTCACTTCCGATGTCTTCGAAGTCATTATTCTGGGCTTTGTAAACTTCTTAGTCCTGTAAGTCTGAATAGAAAATATCAACATAGTGACACTGTACTAATTAGTGTAACTTCATAGCTGTAACAAATAAAACTTCTAATCAGTGGCTTAAAACAATATTGGTGCTATTGGTAAGTTATTGAACTTCTTTGTGTGTCAGTTTCCTCATCTGTAAGATGGGGATAATATTAGCGTATGCCTCATAATTTGCTTTGGGTATTAAATGAGTTATATTTAAAAGGTCTTGGAGGAACAGTGCCCAACACATCGTAAATCTATATAAGTGGTTGCTGAATGAATGAACAAATAAAAATTCGGTTTTTGCTCTCTTAGTCTCGTGTGGGTGTTCCTGGTTTGTTGGTTTTCCCTAACCTCATTTAGGGGCTTAGTCTCCTTCCTTCTTAGGGTTTCACTTTCTTTGGAGTCCTCAGGGTCTCTTTATCTTGCCAGTAGCATCCAGCCTCAGGCACCTGGTATGCCCTCCTCTTGCTGACATCAAATTGGAAATGACCTATCTACAGCCATGCCATCCTGAACATGCCCGATCTTGTCTGATCTTGGAAGCAAAGCAGGGTTGGGCCTGGTTAGTACTTGGATGGTAGACCACCTAGGAATACCAGGTGCCGTAGGCGTTTAAAAAAAAAAAAATTCGAAATGACCTAAAATTGGCTGAGTGGGGAAAGATCCCGATTCAGCTGCTGCTACAGAAAACAGACCTTTATCTGAGAGGTGTAGATTGTGACCCCCGCCTCACTGGGCTCTATTAAGAACTGTATAAGATAGCACCTATGAGGCCCCTGGCAAAGCACCAGCACGTGGTAGCTGCTATTAATCTGTCATTGCTTGTTTGCATTTGTTTTCTGTGTTTTAGTTGTTCTGTTCCTTTTCCTCTTTCTTCTCCCAGCCTTTCTTAATAGGAACATGTATGCGACATTCCTTTCGTTGCTATTTAATGACATCTTCCACAGTGTTAGGTATTATGTCTCAAAACGTCCCCGACCTCATCTGTACTTTCTCGATTGTTTGGTCTCTGGAGGGAGCCTGCTGGATAAGGGTGGATGTGATACACAGCGTCCTCTTCCTTAACGGAGGCGCCGATGCCCACCAGCTTCAGGATGAATTCTCTTTCACTCCTTCGTAAGACTTTCTAAGCCATGATTCCTGGTAAAGAATGAGAAATGGTGATGGGGAGTGAAAGAAGGGATAGAAACGGGAAACTTTGTGTTATCTCATATAACTTCTTTCAAAGTAGTTTTTTTTTTTATTTTTAGGAGCATTTGAGTATTTCAATAATGAAAGTGTTCTGTACCAAATATCAAAGAACATTTCATAATCACATATTTACAATTTCTTGGCCGCTTTAAATGAAAATTATATTCATTTTGTGTGGATTTTATTAGTTTCAGCCTCAGATGAAATATTATTCCTCTTATTTCCAGGTGCTTGGAAAGTCGCACCTCACGGCCAGGCTTCATGTGTTGCCTGCATCAGACCTTTTGTAGCATCCAGTATTTTCTCCTCAAAAACAGTTTTAATATGTTCACATTATAAAGTACAGAGAATTAGAACTACTGTCTTTGAAAATTTGCAGTGTTCCTAAAATGACTAGAGGCACGTAGACTAATGTGTTGCTAGAATGGTTGAAGGAGTTGATAGCCAGCACCTCCAGTTACCTCAATGACAGTGCAGCTAACGTGGCTACTTCCCCTAAAGACATACTAAGCGCAATACTAAACACACTGTTGCTCAGGTCCCACCCCAGACGTATTACAGCAGACTCTCTGGGCATGAGGCCCAGGCCCAGGCCCGTTTTACTTCATGCTGCCAATTCTAACGTGCTGCCAGGGTTGAGAACCACTGTGGTCGACATTCATAATTCTTCCTAAATCCACATAAGCACCTAATTATTTTATTTTTTTAATAGTGGGGCGTTTACTGGCTATTTATTATATGTACAAGAAGGCACACGAAGATGGGATGCCCCAAGAGAGCAGAAGCTGAACACTAAGTCCACTCCTACGTTGCAAGTCCCCACAATGTTGATGAGAGCAGCTTTGATTCACTTCTCTGAAGCCTACAGTTGCCTAAGAGAGGGGCCGCTTGGCCTTTGTGGAACGAACTCAGGCAATGCCGCTAGGGTTGCCCTGCCACCAAGATTCCTGCGATGTGTCTGCAGGGGTTGGATAACTATAACCATCGTAGTTTTGACATCCTAAATGACTGTATTTTCCTATTATTAGTGAATCTTTACCCATCTTTCCTTGCCTTCTCATTAACGCCTTATTTAACTGGTCATTGTGATAAGCAGGGTTTACTAATCATGTCGCTGCCCAAGGGAAATCCTCTGTATTACTGAGGGTAAAGGATAATAATGACTACGTATTGGAGGGAGTAAAAAATGTCATCTGTTTTCACAGGTGGATGTTTACACAAACATTTTCTAAACACTTGTGTTTCCCAGATCCAGGCAATGTGCTCAAGACTAAGGCCAGCAGTGTCCACTTAAATGCTAAGTTTTCAGGCTTCTCCCCAAACCTACTGAAGCCTCAGCTGATTTGGATGTGCATTAAAGCTTGAGAGACATGGAACTAGGACACAAAGATGACTACTATGTGCAAGGGACTCCTTGATTCTGGTAAAGAATACTCTTGTTTTGTTTTGCAAAGAATACTTTTTTAAAAAAAGGTAAAAACATGATTTTAGAAAAATATATAATAAGTATGTGTCAAAGATTTAACTAATTAATTAATGAGGGGATCGACAAAATGTCAAAACTGATTCAAAAGAGGATAGGAAAAATGGCTAAATTTAGTCAATGGAGAAAAGAAAAGGCTGGAGTAAGTTTGCAAAGTTCAGTACAAAACTGGTTAATGTCTTATAGGAACCTATAAACCTTAACCTTTGTCTTTATTTTTATTTTTATTGTTTTTGTCTTTATTTTTTTGATTGGAGTTTTCCTTGTTACTGGATAAAAATCATTTTCAATTTTTCAATCTACAAATTAACATCTAAGTTTCCAGATTCTGGCCTCTAATCAATAGAAAATAGTAAGTCAAACAAAGTTACTTTCCCCTTAGGCCTGCATGTTAAATAATACTTGACTATTACTTGAAAGGCTACGGTTATCTTGTTTTGGATAATTTTTCTTAATTCAGAGAAGAGACAAATCTAGAAATAATAATTGCAATAACATATTATAGGTAATGCTAAAAATAGTTAATATGTATGGAGTGCTGGGCACTGTTCTAAGAGTTTTCATGTATTAGCTCTTTTAGTCACTGTCACATTATGAGGCAGGCCTATTACTGCCCCTTTCTTACAGAGTAAGAAATTGAGGCAGTCTGGCTCCAGAGCCTGTGCGCTTACCTGCCTCCTATAAACAAAATAGCTGAAGGTCCAGTAGGTCGTGTGTGTGTGTGTGTGTGTGTGTGTGTGTGTGTGTGTATTTGACTGAAATAGAAATATAGGCTGATGATGGACTTAGATGCACTCCCATTTTTCATTTCAAATCTAAAATTTGAATCAGGCAACAAGGTATAATATGAAAATTGTTTGTTATGTGAGCTGCCTAGAAATCTGCAGATGGATTGTCTAGAATGCTAGATATATTTTGCCAGTTGGGGTCACTGTTCCTGGTAATCTGTCCTCATGTGTCAGCCCATTAAGCTATCATTCCCAAACCTAAGGCTGAAGAAGTTATGTTGGCACATCTAATAGAGAGACATGGGAGGGGAGACCTGTGTGTACATTATAATTCAGTGGGATGGATGTGTCAGTGTTCTTTGTGAAAAATAGAATTTCAATAGAATCTGGCATTATCTAAAAGTTCGGATGCTTAATTAGAGGGCTCTTTGGCTTGATTTGGTATCTAGAAACTATTTTAACAAAAGGCCAATGAATAGCCTAGAAGAGTTGTTCTTTTCTAATTAAATAAATCCACAATCTAATTCTTTAAAAATATATTAGTAAAGAGCGAATGCAGTGCTGTAGCCGATAATACTCAGGGTAGGTGTTTGTACCCTGTCCCACTGTTCTGCCTTCTTGTAGCTGGCAAGTGTTTGAAACTGGAGTTATGACTTGATGAGCCAAATTGCCCTCCTTTTGTTTTGCCACCATTAGCTGCACGTGCAGAACTGTTTTCATATGTAATTGCTCCGATGAACGGGTAATTGCACCCAAAAGTGGTTGGTTGTACCAATGGCAGGAGTAATTAGTAACAAAAATGCAAATAATTGCAGGCATCGAAAATTGCAGTCTTAAAAATGGGACACCCAGTAGCTTGGCTAAAGATTTGGCCAGCTCTCTTTCCCACTGGAACTGTACGTGTTATTTGAAACCAATATGGTAATCTCTGGACCTGCTTTGACTTTAGACACCTCTAAGGGCCTCTTAGAAATGGTATACATTACAGGACCAGTAGAAAACCAGACTGATCCCAAATGTCAGCACATTTAGGAGCTAGAAAATGGAGTAGCTTAGAGTCAAAATTATATTTGGGGTGGCGGGAGCACAGACAACTGACCAAATGCATTTTTATCATAATTTATGAACTTCATATTTCCCCACACCAAATGTGGGGGAAAACAGAATCACAGAAATAATAATAGTTTTTCTTGACTCAGCCTCCACTCATAGAATTACTGGAACTCTTGCTATGCATTCTTTCCATCCCCTCTCTCCACCAAATTATTCCCATATAGTAAAGAATTATGGCAGCCGCAGTGAGGCGTGATCATAACGTGTCTCCATGGCTTTGCATATGCTCCCTATGATGTCCTCCTAGCTTTCTCCATGCGATAGCACTGGCCTATGCTGGGTAGCTTTGGCTCTGCTGCTCTGGATTACAATGTTGTGCTCCCAGACTGCCCCTGTGAAATGGGGAAGATACATTATTGTCCATTTGTGTTATACTCTGTCACGCAGGCCACAAGGTAATGTGTCTTTCTGTTTGCAAAGTCTTCCAGAGGTTTAACTGAAACACCTCTTTGTTTTTGTATTTCAACCTCCCCCGACTCTAGCCAGAGACCTGGGAGAGAGGGAGTACAGGGAAAAGCTAAGGCAGGGGGCAGCATGTAGCCAATTCAGAGGGCAATGTGAGCTCATACTCTCCATTGCACTCAGAACCACCCCTCCCTGACTCATATTTGCATGCTCAAGCACACCAGTTCTTTTTTATTTATGAGTCTTCTCCCATTAGCTTCTTGGATCTTCATGCAAATGGACCTGCAAACAGCCTTCTCTAATTGGTCCACAGCATTCCAGAAGGAACTGGACATGCCTGAATTTTCCTGGAAACACAGCCTAAGCTGTCCTTGGGATCCCAGTGACGATGATATCGGTCGACAGAGAAACATTGCTCTAAGGAAGACAGGAAGGGGAGGCAATTTTTTATAACAAAACATTTTACAGCAAGGAAATAGCAATCTGCAATTGATTACAGGCTAATAGGGCCCCATATCAGCAATAGAATGAAGAAAATAAACTCTGGTGATATGCATACTGTTTAACATTCCTATTTTAGCAAAGCCTTTCCTTGGGTAATAAGTTTGCTATGTGACTCAATGTCAATCCAAGGAGAAGAATTTGGAAGAAATAAAGGAACAAATTGTGCATTTCCCCCCACTAGAAATGCACACTTTTATTTTGCTTTCGGGGGAGAGGTTGAACTTGTAACACTTTGGGGTGAAAAGTGGGGTGTGAGGAGTAATCTCATTTGTTGACAAGAAATAATTTGGAGAAAACATTGGGCCACCTGAAGACAGAATTTTTTTAAAAACCAAAGTGGGATCTCATGGTTGCTGCTCTAGGTATGAGCTCTTAGTTGATTTAATAATAGCCTCCTCTGCCCAACGCCAGGGAAGAAATGTCATGTTCTATTTACTCCCACTGTTTGTGGCATCTGAGGTGCTGCTCTATCATCCTGCCAATATAATTCTCCCTCCTTTATTGCTGTAGGCAGCCCTTGTCTAAAAGATTTACTTTGCAAATAAATGAAAAGGCATTAAGTGGTCAAAATGACTAAAGTGAGGTGTTATAAAGTATTTTTGCTACTACAGAAAGAGGAGATATAAAGAAAAAGAGAATTGTGCAAGAATATTTAAGAGGGCTGCTCAGATACGGTGACATCGGATGAAATGTGGTAGAGCCAACTATTTCATTTGGGTAACTAGAGAAGGTAAGATCATTCTGAGCCCTAGTAAATTTCCTTGAGGAGGAGCGGCTGCCCATGTGTCTCAGGCCTAAAAGAAACCCTATGACTGTTTGTGGAAGGAATTCTGTGGATAGGCTGCAGTCAGATTCTGATTTTCTACCTTGATGATCTGGTGTGTGGTCAGTGGAAGGATTTGACATCAGTGGCTCTGTGTGACAATGGCTGCATAGGGAAAATGGACATCTGATGGATATTCACGTGTTGCAAGGAAGGGCATCCCTCCCTGTTTGCCATGTTAAAATTAATTTAAGAAGGAATGAAGGGCTTTAGTTGCTTGGTTAAATTTTATTTAAATACAAATTTTTTTAGTTGCTTTAAATACAAATTTTATTGGGAGGCAGTGCATTAGTGAAAAATATCACATTAAAATGTCAATGATTAACATGTACTTCTAAATCAGAAAGAGGCCATGGAATAGGGGAATAGCAACCCAGAAGTATAATCTCTTGAGAGCTCTGAGTAGACTGGACTGATGCAGGCCTGTTGGGTTGTGAGATGGTAGTGTCTGAATAGCATGAGTGAGAAGGAATTCTGGGTAAGCAGAGGGAGGGAGAGCAGAGCATTTCAGAATGTCATGGGCATCTGTTGATTTCATCTGATTGATATCTTTCTTCTCTGTCAGATAATAGGAAAGTACCACTTTTCCTTTGGGGTACTATGCTTTACATACTCCATGTGGTCATGGAAGGATTAAGTTTCCCTATGACTTTTTCCACCTCCCAATGGCCCTATATGACCAATCAGAGGTCTCAATTCTTTAGGGCATTGGCTTTCCCTGTGACATGATGTATGGACACTGACAAAGAAAAGATGTCTGTTTTACTCTGAGATTTCTTATAGTAGAGATTGTATGAGTCTGGGTCTGGTGGAGGCAATTTCCCGCAGGAGTATAAGAGAAGCTGCCTATAGAACAAAGCTACCACACAGAGGAAAGCAGAGCCAGGAGGTGGAGAGAGATACACACACAGCTTTGGTGGCATCACCAAAGGTGCTGGATCCAGACATACTCGAAGGGAAAACACTACTAGTTATAAGAACCTCAACAGAACTCCTTTGCTTGAGAAAGTTTGAGTTGCATTTTTGTCATATGAAACCAAATACACAGTGAATTAGAGAAGCCAATGGATTTTAATGAGTAGATACAGTTTTTCAAGGACTCAAGTTTTTCAAAGGTCCTACAAAGAAAAACACAAAATCTTTTGTGTTTGTTTGAATATAACTTTGCTCTAGAATGGAAACGTGCAGGTTTTGGCTTTACCTGGACAAGTTATTTAATCATTTTTTTTTGCTCTTTTGTAATATTAGAATAATAGTAATGCCCGTCTCAGGTTAGTTAATACGTGCAGAACCCTTACAATGGTATCTGGCACATAGTTAGTACTCAGTACATTGACACTTGCATTCTCATACTCTCCTTGCATCTCCCTTCTCTCTCTTACCCTTGTTCTCCCACCTCAAGTCTCCACCAAAAGGTGGAAGAACTAGTTTGTCAAAGACAGAACTTGGGGCTGGGAAATAACTGAACTAGTGATGGCAGCAGCCTCTTACCGAGTGGGGATAGAAGAGAGTCTGACAAGAACACACATCCGTTAAAAGCATTAAGTCTGTCACTTGTGGACTAAACACAAATGAATCATTTTATTCAGACTAGTCATTAAGAACTCTTAACATGTAAAAATTCAATGCCTGCATATGTTTCCTGTTTAAAGACGATTTGCAAGGTGTGGAGAATTTATTCAAATGAATCGCCCATGTTAATAACTTGCATCAGTGAGCTGAATGATCCTAACATGATATACAATATTAAGTAACTCAAAAAATCATAGATATTTAGATTGTTGATACATTATCTAACCCAGAGTTAAAGATACTTGATTACAGAATATTTGAGACTTAAAGTAAAAAGAAAAATTTTTTCCACTATATTATTTTTATACTAAAATAATACTATGGCCAAAGGCAGAATCAATTTAAGATAAAGCTTGATGAAGTTTAAATCTCAGGACTGTTTTGTGTATGGCTCTTCTAAGGCTCTGGAGGGATATAAGCCACATGTTCTCATGTGCATATATTTTTGTAATATTTGCAAAATTAAAATATTTATTTTTTTTAAAAGAGAGACCCCAATATTACATAAGCTATAGGTACCATAAAACTTTGACCCACCCTTGTCAAAGACCTTGACACTATTACAATAGGTTTCCTAATGTGTTATTAAGAAAAATAATCAGCTAAAACTTGGAAATAAGACCAAGAGAGTACACATAGCCTTTCAGTATCAACTTATTAGGGCATTGCTTAACAAACCCTCCAATGGGTGTTTAACTGTTTAGGGGAATATATCTTCATTTGACTTCTTTTTTTTTTTTTTTCCATTAATGTTTAATGGTCCCAGACTTTGTGAAATTACATGTCAACTTGTAGATGTTTTTGTCTGGTAGAAATGTAAATGATTTCTGTCTGGTAGAAAAGATAATCTCAAAGCTTATGGTTTTGTAACCAGCTTTGTATCTAATCTATCAATCTCTTCTTTTTTTTTATTGCCTATAAGTACCCAGTTTCTCTGATGCTCTTTGCATCAACTTGACTGTCTCACTAGTTTCCTCATTAATGATCTGAATAAAATCTTTGACATGCGTTCATCTTAGATTTATACAAGTGTTATGTTTTTAAGTTTTTTGAAAATTATACTGTGACAGTATGTTAAACTCTTCAAAGAAAATGATTCTGTTTATAATTTACTATGACATGTACAAGTATATGTCACACATCTATGTGATTACCTTATGTAGAGGTCAGGCATCTAACATGGCTTGAGCTCTCACCACAAAATGGAGTCTCTTACATCTTATGGCACAGAGCCCCAACTTGAAGACCTGCATGCAACTTTTCTGAGCCTCAATTTCCTCATCTGTAAAATGAGGGTTGCTGTTAAGATTTTATCATTAGGTCTTGAAGGCCTGGAACAGCACTTTACATTGTAGCCCTCAATAAACATCAGTATCTTTCTTGCCTTACCAAGGATCCTTCTAGTTACCCACAGTAGCCCCAGCTCTCCTCAAGAACCTGAAGTGGAAGTCAAAAAGTTTCTATCCAGAAAGCAAGCCTCAAGAGGGTCCAAATGATTTCAAGTAACTTATGTGTGCACAGAATGAAATCTAACACTATTTAAAGGAATATAACAAAATCTAGCATGTAACTTCACAATGTCTGGCATTCGGTTATGACAAGGAATATTACCAGGAGTAAAGAGGGACATTGCATAATACTAAAAGGGTTAGTTCACCAAAAAGCTATAGCAATCCTAAATGTGTATGCATTTAACACAGAGCTTCAAAATACATGGAGTTAAACTGATAGAACTGAAATGAGATATAGACAAATCCACAATTATATTGGAATCTTCAATGCTTCTCTCTTAGTAATCAATGGAATAAGTAGACAGAAAATCAGAAATAATATAGAGACACAAACACCTGTATCTAATATTCATAGTGATATTGTTCATGGTGCCAAAAAGTGGAAATAACCCAAATGTCCACCAACTGATGAATAGGTAAATGAAATGTAACACAGTTGATAAAGTCACCATGGACACTGAAGCAGCTAATACTGAACCATTACATCTAGGGGAAATACAAGGTTAGGTACCTGTGATCCTCTAGTCACAATATTTTTGTGAACTAGTCAATACATAATCTTGTTTTATGTTTGGCTATGTTTAAAGACACATTATTTATTTAAAGACACCTGATCCACTAACACTGAATCACAGCCAGCAGCACTATTATTCATGCCTTAACAAACACACCCATTTTCTCTATAAGGCACATCACAGCCTTCTTGTGCTTAAGAACACTAAACAACACTTCAGCACATTTCTTGGGGGGCCACTTTAAACAGCAAAATCATCAACAAAAAGAGCAAAAAAATGGCAACTAAATAGACTGCAAAAAGGACAGACTTGTTTATAGTATGAGAGCTGAAACAAGAAGGCTGAGCCTTTTCTTGTTTGACCTCAGTTGGGAACATGTGCATTGGGTGACTCCAGTTTTGAGTCTGCACATGTCTACAAATGACCATAAAAGCTCTGTGAGTATTGATTTTGGGGTAACAAATAAATTTATTGAGTAAGTGAATTAGCAAGTACAGAATCAGTGAATAATGAGGGTTTACTGTATATCATAAAATGGAATATTATTCGGCAATAAAAGAGTCCAAAGTTCTCATACTTGCTACATCATGAATGAACCTTGAAGACATTATGCTAAGTGAAAGAAGATAGACACAAAAGGCCACATATCGTATCATTCAATTTATGTGAAATATCCAGAACAGGCAAAGTCAGAACAAGTTTTAATTTCACATTAATAATGAAGCAGTCAGCTGAAAGTACAAAGATGCTTATAATTTCATTGATCTCCAAATGTTCAAGTAAGCTTTGGCATCCTCAGTTATTTAGGTTTTGATTTACTTGGTTGTGTCTGCTGGGGCTTATGAGAGGAAAGGAAAAATGGAGTGTCTGTAAGGAGAGAACTGTTGACTCTGGCCTCATTGGCCAGGAAGAGCTAATGCAAAGTTGTGGGTTCAGCACTATAATTGTGCAAGAGGCCTCAGCCTGAAGTAAATGGGATTGGGGCTTGTTCATTCAGAATATGAATCAGGATCTAAAAAAGAACCTATAGCTTAGTCTTGTTCTCTGTTCCGACTGCTAATTACTGACTGCCCTCAGCTCCCCAACCTGTAAATGTGGGAGCTGTGTAAATGTTTACTGACAGGCAGGTTGGGAGATAGTTGAACATCGTTTTGGGCTGGAGACATCTTTTTTAAAAAACTTTTTTCAAGGCTATTATAACTTCCTGCCTTGATTTTTACATCCTGGCCATTATTGGAGAAAGGAGGTAGAATGCAGAGGAAGGTCAAAGAGTTGTTCACTTCAGGTTCAAAGATGTTCCAGTCTACCCAGAGAGCACCAGGTGGAGAAAGATCAGGAGTGGCATCACTGGTTGAGTCAACTACCTCTAATCCTGGCCTTGGTCATGGGCTTCAGGCACAGACAGTCAGGCACATTTTTGAATACCCTTGATGGGCAGGCAACATCCCCACAGGCCCTCTCCCTCATGCCGCTCTCTCTTCCTTCCTGCCCCAACTCCTCAGTCCTTTACAAGATGTTTTCACCACTTTCTTCCTTCTAGCCTATCTTCTGAAGCACATTATGCTAAGAGCCTCTTCCCCAGCCTAGAGAGATCCAGTGCAAGAGCCCGCTTCCATAACTACAGCTTCAGAAAAGGTAGCGTTCAAGCACATTTGTTTTTATCCAAATATCCCCTTTGAGAAAACCCTGCATTGACACCCATAGGAACACAGGTGTGTAAAAAGGATACCCAAGGGCTCGACGAAGAGGAAAGAAAATTAAGTTTTAGGCCCCTCTAAAGTCTAGAACATTTTTTTTATGTAAAGTAGGACTGTGGGGAGCAAATCGTGAGCCAGCTTTACATTCAGTAGACTGCTGTGTTTTACCACAGAACAAAATTGCAGTGAAAAATATAAAGGTGAATTTTTAAATATGTTAATGATAAGAAGAAAGAACACTACTTGTACATCAAATGTAAAATGAGAGGGGTGAAATATTTTTCTTTGACAGGCTACCTTGCAGCTTTAGGATGGGAATATGGGAGAAGAAAGTAGAGTGTCAAGTTTTAATGAAATATTTGGCTTTTAGGAGGAAAAACAAATGAAGAGGCTTAGAAAGGGAGCAGGATGTGCTGACTAGGACTGGAGGTTCATCTGAGAGGAGCAGTGTAGGATTAGAATAGACAAGGGGCTGCCTTAGGGAATTTCTATCACCAGAATTCTGGGGTGCCAGTGTACCTGGGGAGGCAGCATGTGTTTCAAAATTGAGGAGTGGGCATGAGGCTTAGATAGGAAAGGACTCGTTTATTGTTGCCCTAGAGTCCCAGTGATCAGTGATGGGGAAGATAGACAGATTTTCAGGCAGGTAAACAGGGCAACCTTGGGTGACAGATCAGCCATGCAGCTCATGGAAGCAGCACAGTGAGCTGTTCCCAGGGTTGGCTGAGCTATTACCAAGGGTCAGAGGAAGCCTTAGCTGTGTGTATGTCAGGCTGAGCTCTGATGTGGCCACTGAGTGGAGTCTGAGTGAAGTGGTGCCCACATAGGGTGTACCACACAGGGATGGAAGGTGGGCCCCAGGGAGAAAGCAGAGGTTCATGGATCCGGATTCCTGCAAGGAAAGAAGGGAGTCCACGTGAGCCTCTAGGGGAACTTGAACAGTAAAACAAGCCTTTGCCATACTCTCAGGGACTTATTCCCATCCTATCTGGTAATAACTAATCTCCGAATAAGCTGCTTAGAGAGAAATGCAAACAGCGGACTTAATGAAGAAGCCCTTAATGTAAGGGCAGAAATAAAGTGTTTTCCTTCATCAAAGCCTGGAGCTAGAAGTGAGAAAGCTAACTGGAAGGGACCAAAGGGAGGATGGTCTGGAAGAGACTGAGATGGTTTCTGTTTATGTTAAGTTATCAGAGTAACTGAGACTGTGGGCCCATCACTCACCTAACTCCCTCTCACTATACTAAAGAAGGCTGGCCCTGAAGCCAAGTTACAAGGGGAAAGCTCTTTAGAAGTCAGAAGAAAGAACTAAACTAATGTTCATCTCAAAACTAAGTTCCAGTCCAATGGGGCAGGCAATTAAGGCTCTAGTCTATGATCAGTGACCCACATTAGATCTAGAAGAGACAGAAATGTAGAAGCCAGGGTGTCCATCAGGAGGCACAGAAGAGAGGCTCCATCTTGGAGGTCATGGCAAGGCAAAAGTCAAGAGTTCAAAAGGTCAGTCGGAATAACACTCATGACCAGGTTTGTTGTATTTAGCAAGAAGGTGCTCTCAGATTAGGAAGGAACTGGATTTACTTGTAGTTTAGGTGGGATTTATTCTGTCCCCACAACAGAGATTGGTTCTAGTTGACTTAATGCAGTGATTGGTTCATAGGCACATAGTCCAATCTGAGACAATAAGAAACAGAATGCTTGCTAGAACTCCTAGGAAAGAAACCTTTTCCTTTCCAATTATAAAATATTTTTCCTCTGGAGTGTGGAACATGACTATGAGAGTCCCACAGATGATGTAGCCATAGGGTGGAGGGTGTGGGGCCAGGTGGACTGCAGGCCCACATCACATGGAGGCTGGGGTTGGAGCCTATGTTATGGTGAGGCAGGAATGAGGACTTCAGTGGTATTGCCTGAGCTGCTGGATCAAATCTGACCTGACATACTATTTATCACAAATTTTAGATACATGAACAAATACATTTATTATTATTGTTATTTGAGCAAATTTGAATAGGATTTTCTGGTTTTGTCTTTCAATATAGTCTTAACTGATGCATTACAGAAAGGTGGAAGAAGCAAAGCCTATAAGAGGGGTTATGATGGGCTACAAAAGCCTAACTAATTGATTTCAGGAATCTAGTCTTTTCAAAAATAAATCCTCCTGGCTTCTCCAAGGATGGTGATTTGGAATATTACTTGAGAGCTGGGCCCTGGGTGGAGGCTTTGTGGAAGCAGCATCCCTTTTCAAAAGCTGAACAGTGGTTGAACAAGGCCAGTAATGATGTTCAGAGAATGAATGGTGAGAATGTTGTCCCTTTTATTTGATTTCTTTTTGGACTTTCCTAAAAGGGTAGGAGGTAGGTCAGAATTTCTTGTACTCATTTACAAGTTTTGCTGAATTCATCTGCGAGGTTAGAGAAAACTCACAAAATTGGCTCATCCAGATTGTTCTCTCACTTCCGGGAAAGTTAAGACAGCCCCAAATACCACAAGCTGGCTGAGCGTGGGTGGTGCCAGGAGAAGGCACAGAAGTGTTCCTGGTAGAAGGCCCCCCCAGTGTGCTCTTTCCAGAGGGAATGTGCTCCTGGCACCTGGATGCACCCTGAAGCTTCAGCCTTCCAGCCCACAGGGACCAGAACCGTGCCCTGAGGCTGCTCTTTGAAGCACTCCTTCCTTGGGATTCGAGATGCACCCACTCATCCCAGTGAAAAGTCGCCTGCAAAGGAAAGCTGCACAAGTAGGCAGTCCCTTTCAGTGGCCTGATGTCAGACAGCAAGGGAAGTGCCCCAGTACCGCCATTCCTTTTCCACTGGCTTGTATTTTTTCCAATGTTAAAACACAAATTGTGAGTGATGTGAGCATGCACCCTAAATTATATCAGTCATTTCTTAGTATGAACTAATTCATCAAACCGTTTTCTGAGAGCAAGTGTGGACTTTTGGAGAGGGGAGAGAGAGAGTGAATGCACGGAGCAAACAGCCTGGAGAAAGAGACCAGGAAGAAAGAACTGTTAGTGAGTAGCCACTGTAAGTTGGCTTCTTGATGGACTCTTCATATACATAGTCTAAATTAATGTTTCCCAGAGAGAGTGAGGAGAAAGCTAGTCCTGCAAGAGACAGGTCTCTAAACTTTTTTGCTCACCTAATTCTTAAGAGAATTTTTAAAAATCATGTACCCTTTTATATATTTTTAAGTTAATATGTAAAATTTTTCATCATAAGTCAAAGATTCTTTTTTTAATAGTAGTAGACAACATAAAACATTTGATAACATGAAATCGGGTGAGGATTGATCTCAAATGACATTAATATTTCATAATATGACTTGATAAAATAAATTCTGACTAGCTTATTGAATAAAAAGCATCAAATCTGAAAAAAAAAGACTTGAAATTTTCATCCATAAGTTTTCTTTGCTATATCTCAAAAACTTTGGTAGTCTCAGAAAACATTCCAGTTATAGGCTCTAAAATATACAGCACTAACCTGTACCACTTTAGATATTCAGAGCATGTCAGCATGCCCCAAACATGGCACCAATACAAAGCTCCAGGCTTAACAAAAATCTATATAAGATAGGGGACCTTATAAGTTCCATTATTTAACATTAAAGGAGCAGGCAATCCAAGATACTTGGATCTCAGTGCATGGTCCCATGGTAAGATTTGGGGTGAGTGAAAAAGCAGCCTTTTTTTTAAAAAAAGAGGAAGGCAATCTTAATCTCAGGTAGATCAGCTTTATGAAAGAGTACATATGAAATTTAGATTTAGAAGTTGATTCCTTTTAAATTATCTGTATACTTTGGGAAGTCTTCATGTGCTCCTGAGGTACATATAACCCAGTATCAAGGCAACTCTTGTATATTACTCCATTACTATAGTGTCCGAGGTTAATTTGGGAAATGCATGCCAGATTTCCTTATTGGCTTCTTAAAAGCCCTGACAGGGTCTACAGTAAAGAAACACTTAAAGTTAATAACCTAGAGTTTTCTAAATGTACTTATTTTTGTTCAACATCTGTTAGCATTACCATAAAACCTTTTGGAATAATGTTATCTGCACTCTACAGATAAAGAAATTAAGGTTAAGGCATTTGCTCTAGGTTATGGGTCTACAAATTCTTTCTTTAAAGAGTCAGGTAGTAAAAGTTTTTAATCTTTGAGAGTCTGTGGTCTTTGTGTAACTACTCAACTCTGCTGTTGAGTGTAAAAGGAGCCACAGACAGTCCACCAATAAATGAGCGTGACTGTAGTTTCCAATAACACTTTATTTACCAAATCAGGTGGTGGGCTAGATTTGGCTGGGAGGCTATATACAGTTTGACAACCCCTGCATTAGACCATATATAAAGAGATTCAAAGCCACGTCTGATGACTTCACAGTGTTGACGCCCTCCCAACATCACTCTGGCAAGGTATCATGAAAGGACCTCAAGTGGGAGGCTGTGGCATAGTATACAAACTGTATTTCCTTGAGCATTTTGCCAAGGGCTGGCCCTTTCAAGCTTAGTTGGTTCTGAGGGCAACACGGGTCTCTCCATCAGCATGTTTGCCTGCCATCACCTCCACTCACTTTAATAAGTAATCGATATGGATATCAAGGCCCAAAGAGAAAGTATTCCCCACAGACCTCAGTTGCCAAGTACAAAGTGAAGTGCACAAATAATCTTTTAGGACAAACCAACATCTGGGCTCAATTAGGCCCACGTGGATTTCTTTCTCTTGCTGTTTAATATGCTTGTCCTTAAGTCAAGAGTCTCTGAATAGTACTGGTAATTAGATTGGCTATTTCTATTGTAGTTCTTCAAAGCTTTCATAATGGTAAAAAGTATTCATAAACCTTTGTCTGCTCTCAAGGTAAAAGGTATTTACCTGGGAAAGGAATGTCATATGTGAAGTCACACTCCCTTGTAGGACTGTCCTTAGGAAGATCTTAAGAAAGTTCATTTGGGGATAGAACCAAATGATTGTCTTTATTGCTAGGACAGAGATTGCTCCCTGGAAGCAGAAGTCATCTGAGGCAGCTGCCAAATGCTGACCTAATCTTTGTAAAAGACCTAATCAGGAGGTCTTTTACAAAGGCCTTCAGTACCTTGTTAACCTCTGCAACAACAGAAAGGACTGTTTTCATTTTTCTGAAAATAGTAGAAAGGAGTCACATCATAAAAGCCCAGAGATGTCATCCTAAGGAAGTCAGATTAGATACTGCAGAGAACTGATAAAAAGGGGGAGTGACTCACTCAAATACACATTGAGAGAGTCACTTCAGGCGACAGGATGAATGGGAGCAAGGTGAGAGGTTTGTACAATAGTTTAGGAGAGAGTTAATGGGGGCCTAATTTTAAGCTGTGATTGTGGGGGATGGAGAAGAGAGAGTGGGTTCAAAAGAGAGGCATCAAGGATAATTCATATTGCTATCGAAATTGTAGGTTGAAATAACCATACAGAAAATCAATTGCAAAATTGACTTGAGAGTAAAATGTTAAAAGCAAAGAAAACTTCCCTTGGGAAGAATAGGACAAGATTAAAGATCATGATTAAGCTAAGCAGTGAGGGCCCAGGGGTAAGGGGGTGGAGATTGTACTTAGGGGGACTTCAGTCCCTACTTACTCTTTGATAGAGACAACTGAGGTTTGCTCAATATTCTGAAAGGTGCCATGCAAATGCAGCTTCCAGCCTCCTCTTCTATTTACAAACATATCAGCACCTTGAGCTCCTCCTGTATGGAAATTTTGGAGGCGCCATTACCACTAAGTATTCTGTAAAACACTTGGTTTTGCAACAAACATGGTAGGTACTTTTCAAAATGAAGATCAGGGACCCTGGCTTCTTGCTTAAATATAAATTAAACAATCCTACTTTATAATCATTACCACTACCACAAACAGAGTAATATCTAGATGAATCACCTATTGAAACAAAAAACAAAAAAGTATCTTTTATAGCATAGAGTGTCAAGTACAAAGGAACAACATCACAGAGAAACAGTCATAGCTTAGTTGGGACAAACTGTTTCCAAAATAGCAACCAAGACAACCATCTTAAATAGCAGCCAAGACAGCTATGCAAAGGCAAATGTCTCTTCTGCCCTCTCAAAGCCTACGAGGACTCAGAGACTGTCATAGAGCAGGGCCACCATATCCAAGGGGCCAAGGACTTTGGTAATTGTGGCAACTTCACCAATTGTTTCCAAGGCATCAGGCCTTGGCAGGAAGAAGCAGAGGCAACTCACTGCTTTCTTTGAATCCTCTCTCCTTTCCTCTGGCCAGTTCATTAGCTGCCAAAGGGTTGTAGCCTTGCCTCCCTGCTGCAGCCACCTGACACCTCTTTGGGCATTGTTCCTGCACGACTGGAACTGGGTGGCAAAATCAGATCCGAGTCAGCGTTATCATGAGTTCTGCAGAAGCGGCTCGTTCTTGGGTTTTAGATGTTCCTCTGCAATTGGATTCTTTCTCCTGCCGCCATCCTACCTGCCCCCTGACCTGCCCTCTCTAGCTCTAACTTCTTATCTACCCACTGACTGTCGTCCACAGACTAGACTCTACGAGGGTGCTCTCAGATGCACCGGGCATGGGTTTCTACCCTCAGGGACTAGACAGAACTAGACAGATCAGCTGGAGAGAGTGAAATGTGCACATATAACAGCACTGGCTTAAGGGCATACAATTCTGTTTTCTTGTCTCACAGAGAGGCCCTCTGCATGTGTTTGTGTAGACAGACATGCCAGATCAGAAGTTCGATGTGAGAAAGGAAACTATTTTGGGGGGGGAGTCATAGAGAGCATTCTATCACATTTATGTGAAAGTGTAGACAGATGTGGATAATGTATATCTGGCTGGTGTATAGGGAGTAGGAAGCTCTCATACACTGGGACAGAATACCTTTCAGTAAGGTAGACCAGATGACATGTTTATGTCATGTCAATGTTAGTAGTGGTTTCTTTTCTTTTTTCTTTTCTTTCTTTTTTTTTTTTTTTTGAATTTTTAAATGGGGGTTGGGTAGCTAGACCCTAGGATCATAGAAGGGATCTTCAGGAAACTAGGTAAATGTAGGTGAGGGATAGAACAAATGTCTCATTTCAGTGTAAACACGAACAGTATGGTCCAACAAATCCTGTTTACTTTTAGTTTCTTGTTACCCCATCAACCCAACCCCAAAAGGTGACATGGGAGTGAAACTGACAGAAAGGACAAACAGAACTCCCAAGGGAGCTTCCAGCACTTGTTTTTTTTTTCATCCACACACTGATCACTCAAAGTTAAAGAAACTACATTTAAGACTCCAGTGAAAATTGTTCATAAAGCATTCTGTTTGGAGGAAAAGTGGTTCCAAAGAGCTGATCTTGCTTCTATTGTTGGAGGCTTCTGAGTTCTGTCTGTGCAAAGATTATTTCATTAATTAGTCAGACAGCCGGTGAATTAGGACTGCTTGGCTTTTAAGGGAATAGGCATTGTACAAAGTGTAACTATCTCTGACAGAATTTCTGCTTTCAGTTTGCTAACACCGAGTTCCTCTTTGTCATGATCAAAAAATGTCGAGCCCTTCTGTGGTTTCAAGTAGTAGTGAACATTTGAATACAGGCCTACGTGGGAAGGAAGAGGAAACTGTTAGAAGACAGGTCTGGGCTAAGCTACAGGGCTGAGCAGTGGGAGAATGGACTTCACAGATACCAAAAAGTGAATCAGAATTTTTTGGCTCATCCACTCCAGTCATTTGGGATGGGTTGGATCATTGCCCTTGCTTAAATTTTTCCTCTGTTCTCCTGTGACTTTGTCATAATCAGTGAACAGACCCAAGTTCCAATCCAAGTTTCCCAGTCTACTTTGGGCAAGATTTCTAATCTCTCTAAGCCTCAATTTCTTCATCTATAAAATGGGGATACTAATAGCATCTAGGGTTACTGTGAGGTTAACCACAGTAGAGTGAGTACCTGGCCCCTTGCCAAATCCATCGGGATGCTCAGGAGTTCATTTCTCTCCCTGGTCCTAACTTTGCTGCTTAATAGCTGTAAAACTTTTAGCAAGCTATTTAAATGTTACTGGCCTTGGTTTTCCTTATCTTTAAACTGAGTGGGAGGAGAACACAATAGGCCAGCTCACTGGGATGTTCTGAGGTGTGTCTGGACAGATGTTCCTGTAGCTCTGATGATGGCCACCACTGTGACACCTGCCTGATGGCTCAATGGTAGACTTCACAGCCATTGCCCTTGCAGGATGGAAGAATGTCAGGATTGTATTTGAGATATCAGGTGTGTGTCTTCCTGGAGGTGGGAAAAACTTGTAGGCATACTCCTTGCATATGGACATCCTGAATGCAAATAGTAAAACTTTTTTCCTTTGGAAAGTGTGATGGTTAATTTTTATGTGTCACCTTGACTGGGCCACAAGACATTTGGTCAAATGTTATTCTAGGTGTGTCTGTGAGGGTGTTTCTGGATGACATTAACATTTAAATCAGTAGACTAAAGCAGATTGTCCTACTCAATGTGGTGGGCTCTGTCCAATCAGTTGAAGGCCTGAATAGAGCAAAAAGGCTGACTCTCCCCTGAGTAAGAGGAAACTCCTCCTGCCTGGTTGCCTTAGCACTGGGACATCAGTCTTTTCCTGCCTTTGAAATTGAATTGAAACATCAGCTCTTCCTGGGTCTTGATTCTACTCACTTTCAGACCAGAACTGACACCATTGGCTCTCCAGTTAGCAGATTTGGGGACTTGTCAGCTTCCATAACTGTGTGAGCCAATTCCTAATAATAAAGCACACTTTCTCTCTCTTGGGCACGCATGCTCTCTCTCTCTCTTTCTCTGTCTGTCTTTCTCTCTGTCTCTCTGTCTCTCTGTCTTTCTCTCTCACCATATATATATATGTGTATATGGGTTCTCTGGAACACCCTAATACAGAAGGTCTCTCATTTTTGTCATCTTTCCTCTCTCACAGCTTCAGTCTTAATCCAGACTCTTCTCATCCCAGATACAAATAACAGCAGTAAAATTGATCTTTTCGCTTTTAGCCCTCAGATGAGTCTTTCTTAAATTTCCTTTTCCTCTACTCAAAAAACCCAATGGCCCTGTCACCTCCTAGTAAACTGAAGACTCCTCAGTCTGATATTTAAGACCCTCTAATCTGGCCCGCTTTATTGTACTTCCCATCATTCCCCTCACAAACTCTTCACTTATCCACTAAGGGTCTCATCGCTATTTTCCAAAGACAGTGTGCATATCCTCAACTTCCAGCTTTTGTCCATGCCATTCCTCCTGCCTGGCATGCCTTTTCCCTAAGCCTGTTTTAATCATAACCTCATTTTGCCATGAGGCTGGTATAGCCATTGAAACCCATTGGTTTGGGAAACAAGTGCCTGAGTTTCTGAGCTCAAAATGATCACAATAAGTGAAGCAGGAAGGAGAAGCAGATTTGATGGGGAAATGATTTGGTAAATCTTGGAGATATCAAAGTTGTGGCAATAGTATTTTTTTATTTGTTTCTTCTCTCAAAATCACATTGGATTTCAATGAAAGTATGTCATTCAGTGGAAATGTTTCTTTCTTCCTTCCTTCCTTCCTTCCTTCCTTCCTTCCTTCTTCCTTCTTCCTTCCTCTTCCTTCCTTCCTTCCTTCCTTCCTTCCTTCCTTCCTTCCTTCCTTCCTTCCTTCCTTTCTTTTTTTTCTTTCTTTCTTTCTTTCTTTCTTTCTTTCTTTCTTTCTTTCTTTCTTTCTTTTTCAGCAGAAAAGAATAGCTTTATTAGAAGCGATAGTACACTTCCACACATGGAACCAGACCTGAGAAAGAGAAAAGTGGCTCAAAGGCTCAAGGGTTCAAGGACTGGAAAATGTTTCTTAGGACTATTTGATGGGCATCTGACAATCTTCTTCAACTATAATTTTAAAAGTAGAAATAGTGTAATCGTCTTTTTGTAGTTAGAAAAGAATAAAGAATAAAAAGATAAAGCTAAAAAATTAAGACTATAAACAAAGAAGCATGAAGAAGTAACAATTACTTAATTACTTGTATTTCCAACATTACAAAATTATTGCTGATATTTTAATGTATATCCATGCTGGCTTTAAAAAGGGCATTTAAAATTTTTTAAAAAGGAATTGTGTCATGTCTACTCATTTATACATTTTTGTGTATTATATTCAACAATATATTGTGAATGCCTCCCACATCAATAAATATAGATCTAAATAATAATTTTTAATGACCATTTAAGGGCAGACTAAAATGTATTTAATCAATTCTGTATTGGCTAATATTTAGCTTCTTTCAATTTGTCAGTTTCATAAAAAAACCTCATGTACCTTCAATTATTGTTGAAAGAAATTTCTCATTGTGTGACATTGTAATTTGTACAGTTGAGTTTGGAAAATTATATTAATTTTTAGAGAGAAAATTTGCAAGTGTTCATTGTAAAAACAGAAGCAAATAGAGAGATAAGCAAAAAGAAGATAAAATAACTCACAATTCCATCCCCTAGAAATAAACTTTGGCACTCCATCCCAGAGCTGATAGAACACTTATTACAGTATTCTGATAATTTTCTTCTATTTTCCTGTTTGCCCAAATGATTAAAATTTTATCTGGATACTCATGTTATAAAACCCATTGATGTCCTCACATTTTACACATTACTATTTTTCTTTCAGAGTTTATATATTAGGTAATTCAACAGAAACAAGATTAATACTGACATGACACATTACAAACATCAAAAAGGAAAATCATACTTCTATTGCTCTATCTTATCATCTATATATTTTAAATTTTTTTTTTTTTTTAAGCTTTAGGCTCTTGACTTGGAAAATGATGTAATGCCACAACGCTGTGTCACCGTCCTCCTGACACACAAGAGTTCATCATACTGGGATCATGTGTTAGGAACTTCCTATCCACCCACATCATTGGCTTTTTGAGGAAACAGTACTTCTCTCTGGGTTATTCCATCTCTGTATGTTTTCCTTCATTGCTCCACCATTACCTAATACTGTGCTGAGTATGCACCCCACCCTTCTCACTCTTGTTCAGATTTCACTCTGTATAACACAGTGTCTGACTTATGGTAATTTGAATCAAATTACCCATTGGAATAACAATAGTAGGACAATAAGAGAAACAGAGACACATGACTTTCACGGGCCCTAGGCACTTTTGCATTCATGGACCTTTCCTCCACTTAAAGAAAAAAGATTTAAAATCATATTTTATAATTGCATTGGGGTAAAGATGAATATCATCCAGACCATATTTATTCTTATTTTATTTTATTTTATTCTGATTTTAGAATAAACAATATTTTCATATGCACTGTGTCTAATGGTTAAGGGGCTCATCTGTGTTTTGAAAGCTAAAGACAAAGAAATGCGATTCTAGAGGGAAATTCTTCTTCTGAGATTGGTCAGAGTTTTTCACTTTTGCACTATAAAAGCTTTCTATAGTTCGAGCTATCTGCTTATGTGTATTATTCTCATGTGATGATGACATCAGCCCTCTATGTTAATTAGTACTATTATTTCTCATTTTACATAAAAAGTAACCAAGGAATACTGGCATAAAATTAAAGCTGAAGACATACAATTAGTAAATGGTGGGACTGGGGTTTCATTCATTGCATTCCCTGAGCAGGAATCTGCATTTATCCTGAAGGTTATGAGGAGACAGTGAAGAGTTGTTAGCTTGGATATGAGAATGATTGCAAAGCTGGGGTAGTAACTGAGGCAATAAAATATGAGGGTGGCAGAGAAGGAGAGAAGTGAGCAGGTTGGATGATGGTGAGGAAGTAAAATGTTCAAGGCTTGGTGTCCAGGTGGATGTCGGGGGTGAAGGAGAGTTCAAGTTTCGTGCCCTGGCATCTGGAACACACCATGAGCTCTCTTCCCTTCCATGTGTTTGCATGAGCTGACTGCTGCTTCTGATTGGATCCTTCCTCCTTTTTCACCCAAATCACTCTGCTTGCCATTCCACACTCGGTTCAGGCATCACCTCTCCTTGGAAATCTTCCATAACTTCAGGATCCAGCAGGAAGAAGATGACTAGTTAAAAAGATTGTAAACAGGGTTTAAGGAAACGAAAAAGCAATGGCATAGTACCCCATAGTTAGGGGAGAGAAGGTACTAGACCCCAGAGGAAAGAGTTGTATGGCGAGGGCCACTGGACAAGAGCTGCATCCTTGGAGAAAAGGAAATAATAGCCACTCTAATAATAGCCACTCTGCAATGATTCTAAAAGGAGAAATCCCAGAGAATTAACACCCCAGACTTGCCCTCCTCCTTCATGCTCATCTTTTGCTGGGGCTCCTCGTTGGTCAAGTCCAACTAGAAGCAGTAGGCACTGAGAGTATTGATGCGGTCCCTGCAAGCAAGCCCCCAGGGCACAGAGTAGGGTGGAGAGGAAGATGGAAGACACCTTTAACGCTTCCTGACCACCTTCCAGTTCCAGTCTTGGTCAGCAGCCTCTCATATTAGGTCTCACATACCCTGCTATAAAATTAAAGCTGAAGACATACAATTAGTAAATCCTCACCCTAACAATATCGCTCTGTACCCTACATTTCCACCCCCCATACTAGACTGAGTTCCTCAGGTGGCTATCATTTTCCTCTTTGTATCTTCCATGCCTGGGACAGAGCCTGGCACATAAAAAGGGCTCCATAAATGTTGAATAGAGATTCTCTTTATCAAATGCAAATTGTATATAGAAAGTAAATTCTTTATCTATAATGAAGTGGTGGCGTAAGGTGGTTTATGACAAAAAAGAACAAGTTTCAGTATTATAAATTTGAAGTAATATCCCCAGAGGACATTATGGTTTGATTCTTTTTTGGTGTCATCAATCAACAAGCATGCAGTAGCTTCCCTTATGGGGAGGCAGAATTCTTACCAGAAATCAGCACTTGTTGGCAATGTGTTTTTCTTCCTTTTGTAACAGAGCTAAGGCAGTGACAACATCATTTCATGCAAATGATATAGGATGGATCAAACAGAAAGGTGTGCTGGGAAATTAAATTTACCAGATAAATGCAGCAGCACAGAGTTCACAGCTGTTTGCAACTCTGTTGTGTTTATGGAATAACACAGTGCAGCCATCAGGCATAAACAGTTTAACCGAGTTGTGGACTCTGACAGTTTGCCCTGTCTGCCCTGCTTCTCTATTCAAAGCCATACCAGGTCCCCTCCTCTTTCAAGCTGTCCTAATTGAGGAAATGGGGAAAATTGTTTGAGTAGCAGTTTTCATCAGAGCATATTACTCTCTAGCTTAATATTTTAACCCTTTTGACAAGTGTCTCCCACTCTACCCTTAGTAATGTAGTGTGTCCCCTTGTCAGTTATGCATCTACTGCTCCTCTCACAGTCTGTGGTTAAAGGCAAGTTTTCTGTCTTCAATTTGTTGTAAATTCTCACACTTCTTATACTTAGTAGGCACTCAAGGGGGATTTCTGTTTAATAATCCACTTAGATATTCCTACTCCATAAATGTCACCATAGCAACTCCACACCTTGCTAGAAGTTAATGGCAGCAGTGTGTAATGACTTGGCTTCTTCCCCATTCAGCCACATCTTATAGGTGGATTTTGTTCCTACCTCCACAAAACCTGGAGAGCTCTGCACTCCATGAAATAGCAGAAATGTCTGCTTGCTACCTGATTCCTTTCTGCCTCCAAACAATGCAAAACAAACTCTTGTTTCCATGCTGCACATAAATAGAGGTTGTTCTTCAACTTCAAAAATGTCCCTGGCATGGAATGTACAAACCTACCAGTTGTAGGAATTCTCTCTTTCCAACTTACCAGGGCCAAGGCTGAGATCTAGGTAGCCCTATTCAGGAAGCCCACCGTGAAGTGAATCTCTATCTGTCCTGATTGTCTTGTGTTAAGGAGGGAGTAAATGTTCCCCTAACAGTCCCTAGAACCTGGAGCCAAACCTACAGGAATTCATGGAGTCATTCTATTTCTCCACTTCCGAGATCCTACTGCCAGGCAAGCCTGCATAACTCTAGGTATATGGTGCTCCTTGGGTTGTAAAATGTGCTGGACCTGGTGCCAAGCACTGTCTTGAACGTAGCGAGTCCAGTGGTTGTGCTGAATGCCTGTGCTCTTTCCGATGTGTGCTTGGATCTTATCCACCCTGCTCTGTGTCCCAGAAAGCAGACTTATTTGAATTGCCCCAACTCTTTGGCTCTCCAACTTCCCATTGGATGATGGGAAGCACCGACAGGACGTGGGAAGGTAGGGAAGGAGGCGATGACAGTGAACCTGCCTCTCAGCCAGGTTGCTATAGGTTTGCAACTGGAGGCAATGCTCCTGTCAGGCAGCCCTCTCCATTCAGCTACCTTCTCAGAGTCCTGGCAAACACTCTGATTACCTTGGTCTTCCCAGCTCCAGGATATTGTGTTATCTTTTGTTGCATTCATCTTTCTAAATGGTTCCTTCATATACCTCTTTTCATTGGACTCAGTCTGTGTGTGCCATCATTGCTTTCTTGCTATAACCCTGACCATTAGTGTGGAGGAGAGACAGACAACAAACACAATCACAAATATGATTTATAAAATTTTAGATACTCATAAGGCCTAAAAAAATAGTAAAATAAGGTAATGGAATAGAGAGAATCTAAGAGAGAAGGGCTACTTACCTAGAGTGGTCTGGAAAGGCCATTCTATAGAGGTGATACCTGGCCTAACACCATAATCATGAGAATGAGGCAGCTGCACAAACATATGGGTAAAGAACATTCCAGGTGGGGAACAGCAAATGCAAAGGGCCCCAAATGGGAAAGAGTTTGAACAAGATGGAACATAGTGGACAAGAGGAGACTAGGAGTTGAAGTCAGGGAGGTGGGGCATAAAAGAGTTTAGGTTTTGTCCTAAGGACACTGAGAAGCCATTATAGAATTTGTGGTAGGGAATTTGTAATGGTCACTATTCTAACAGATATGAAAGCATTTAACTGAAGAGAATGTGATGAAAGGACTATAAACATAGAGTGGGCAGGGTTAGGGAACCAACCTATTGCTAATTGGGGGCCAAGAAAGCCATCAGGTGCTTGTATGGGTTGAATGAAGCCCTCGCTGCTAGCACCTACTCACACTGAGGAGTGTCCTCTAGCTGGCCTGCTCAGGCTGGCAAAGAAATGTGGCTTCCAAACTTTTGGTCCTAAATATAGAGAGCACAGAGTTCTTATTACAACAAAATTCTAGGGAAAGAAAACACTTTGGGGTTACTCAGGATAAGTAAATATATATAGTCTTTTTTTTTCTCTTCTAGTTTCTGTCTAGTAGTAAGCTACATCTGAAAAAAACAACAAAGAGAATGTTGCTCTTTTAAGAAACCTCAGCTGTCCCCACTGACATTAATCTTATCCAGTGGTTTCCAAGTGTTTTTAGCAGCAGAACCCTTTTCATAAACAAAATATGCCAGAAAATCTTAATGTATAACACAGGCAGCATCCAGCACCATTTCCTAGACACCTCCACAGACCTGCTTCCAGCCAGTCTAGTGGGATCATCCTGAGTGTGTGTATGTAAGTGAGGTCTATTGAAATATAATTTGCATACAATGAAATTCATCCTTTTTCAGTATACAGTCAGATGAGAGTTGACACAGTCTTGTAATAACACCACAATTAAGAAACAAAACAGCTCTATCGCCCTAAATTTCTTCATGCCCCTTTCTAGTCAATCCCCCTGCCTCATTCCCTACAACCACCAATCTATCTGTTTCTGCAGTGTTACTTTTCCAGAATGTCATGTAAATGGAGTCATGCATATGTAACCTTTTGTGCCTGGCTTCTTCCACTTAGTATAATGCTTTTGAGTCATTCGTGGTTTTGCATGTAGCAGTAATTGTTACCTTTTTACCGCTGCATAGAAGTCCATTGTTCTTGTGTGGTTTTCAAAGTTGTTCTTCAGCTTCCAATTCTTTTCTGCACAGACTATAAAAACCCTCCATTCATATTATTTTTTTACTTTCTTAAAATACTGAGACTGAAGCTCTGGTTACACCATTGAAGGAGCACATGTGGAGTGAAGGTGTTTGACCCCAGAAGTGTCATCACCGTGCCACAGTGCTACGTCAGAGCTGGCTTTCCTCGCTTCCAAAGTACCTCTGTCTCTTCCCAAGGACTAGAATTCCTTGGAATTTTCTAATTGAAGCAAGAGAGTACTGCGTCCTTTTTCTTTTTCGTTTTCTTTTTTTAATTATAATTAACAGACAAATTCTTAAGCTGGGGAAAGAATACAAGGGAATGCATTTGTTCAGAAATAAACCTGGTAATGATCTTTTAAGAACGAAGACATGTGACCCATACACAAATTCCATACAAAAACTTCAACCAAAAACTTTAGCTTTGGCCACCGTTCATTTGACCAGACAGTTACAAGAATCTTTTGGATTCTCAATTCTGCCATCTGACAAATAGCTTTTGTTCCCTTCTCAATGGCCACGCCACCCACTGACCATTTCATTAAGTTGGAAAACTTAGTTTAAAAGTGAGGTGGAGGAGGAGGTGGAGTAGGGAGGTACACAGAGCCAAATCACAGAGACCTGAGTGCTCTGCTCTGGAGTTTGGACATCACCCAATAGCCAATAAGAATGAGCAAAGGGCTCCAGGCAGAGGAGGATCTGTGTGTATCCTGCCATGGTTCACGTGAGAGATGATGCATCAGAAGGGTGATGGAGAGAAGAGAATCCATCTCAGAGACACATGGGATGCAAAATTGATAGAGTCTGGAAGAAGACTGAGAGAAAGGAAGGTGCAAACAACTTCATTTAGCTACTCCAATAACACAGTGATGTAGGTGTCATTATGTCCATTTCACAGATGACAACACTGAGCTTAATGAGGTGAAATAATTTACATGTGTTTTACATAGCCAATAAAATAGAACCCATAGCATAGTATTGAGGCACTGCACTCAGGGATAATTCAGGCATGTGAGATAGTAAGAAACACATTTAATGAATTATGGAAAACTACCTTAAATAAACTTAAAACTATGCTTTGGGAAGAGTATCCTTGAGTCCTTGGAGAGCAGTGTTTGGGTAATATACTATCAGTGATGTAAGAGGCATGTGTAGATTTTAAAAGGGCTTGCCCTGATCTCGTCTCCTCATTCATTCTCTTTCACTTTGTCCTTCCTCCCTCATCTGCAGAAGAGAGATTTGTATAATAACGTGGTAGCTTTTGAGGGTATTTCGGCAATACTTGCCACCAGCTGCCGTTTCTGACACAGATATTTCCCCAACCATTATTTTACTCCTTTTGGGTAAGTGGCCTCCTCCTCACTTCCCATCTTCTTTGGAGATAAAAGAAGGCAGTGAGGGATTTACTCCTTTTCCCATAATATTGTGGCTATAATTTAAAGTTGCCACAATTCTTGTATAGAACTATGACCATAATATCATGGTAAAAGCCATCGTTCAAACTCTAAAGGAAGAAATGTGGAGTCCTGTTTCTTCCAGCTGTAAATTGTCTCAAAATTGACAGACAGCTGCTAGCATAACCAGACAAGGAAAACTAAGATTTGGAAAGTTACCCGTGATGAATTGTTTTTTTTTCTTTTCTCCCTTTTCCCATATCTTCACTAGAGTCAAAAGAGTTTTCTGTATTGGAAGGTGATCAGGACTGGATAATAGAGCCTATCAGGGCTCAGTTATGACTCTCCAAATCTGGAAGATGTCCTAAAAGATTTTTAGAGTTGGCTTAAATTTGCAAATAATAGAGCCAAGGAGGAGATAACAGACCCCAGATAAGAGGGTCAAGTTGGGTTGGGTTAGACAGACTAATTCTGTGTAGATATAAGTCTTGAGTCTGCCAGGGACGATGGTGTCTATTTTTCTGTTGTTCCTAGGGTGATGTTCCAGACCAGTAATTTCTCCTACCTTGTTTTTGTCCATGCTTCCCAGCTGTGGGAAAATTATAGTGAAAATTCACTGCTCTAATCATTCTCTAGTGAGTTTATGTAGGAGTTCATGAATCACCTAAAATCTGTTCCCCACAAGTCCTACCACAGATAGCTCTGTCCAGTATCAACATAGGTATCAACATTCTGGATACTTTATTCTCACTATATTATCTTCTTTAATCCTTACTGCAATGCTGCGAGTTAGATATTGCTATTCCCACTTTATAGTGGAGGAAATTAAGTCACTGAGCGGCTCAGTGGGTAAAGAGAAGAAACATTCTAAACCAGGCCAATGGAACTCATTGAGCTAGTGCCCTCACCTCTCTTGGTTCACAGTTCTTTCCAGAGGTAAGATGTATATGAACTGTTAGAAAAAAGGAGGACAAAACTTTCATAAATGCTATCGAATGTGTAAACCTTTAAATCCAATATTACCTGAACATTTCTGAGATATTATTTGCTTTTAAAAATTGATAATTTCCTATTCTTGTGCTTACACCTTTGTACTTGTGAGTTCAGGCTCTAGGGTTATATGGCTTGAATTCAGTCCTAGCTCTGTCACTTCTTACTAGTGTGACTTTGGGCAATGAAGTTGATAACTTCTTTGTGCCTAGGTTTTCTCATCTCGGAATGAATATTCTAAGTAGTATTCACCTTATAGGGTTGTTCTGATTTTTAAAGAGGATAAATTGATATAAAGTGCTCAACACAGGCAGGGCACATAGGTGGTAGACTGTTATATTCGTGACCCCAAATGAATCATGTATCCCAGTCCTTGTGTAGCGTTCTCTTACATTGACTCAGGACTTGGCTGAGTAACTTGCTTTGGCCAATGGTATACTAGCAAGTGATATGAAGCAGAGTCTTAATAAGTGCTTGCATATAGGGGTTTATCCTCCTGGGACACTTGTTCTTGGAGCCCTGAGCCATGATATAAAGAAGTTAGGCTACCTTATTGGGGTAACCCCCCCCCCACACAAAGAGAGAGAGAAATGCCTGTCAAACCCTCGCTGTTCCAGCTGTCCCAGCTGAGGCACCAGACAGTCATCTTGGACATTCCAGCCCCAGCAGATGCCATGTGGAGCAGAAAGCCACTCAGCTGAACCCAATCAACCCATAAAATCCTAAGAAATAATGAAATATTGTTTTAAGCCACTATATTTTGTAGTAATTTTTTACACAGGAATAGATAACCAAGATAAAATGTACTCAGTAAATGTCATTTTTTTTAAAGTTATCATCATTATTCATTGACTTTATTTTTTCCAAAATAACTAACATTAAGACATAGAAAGCTGTGTTCCTCATTAACTCATTCGATAGACAAAAATGAGCTGTGTTCCTACTATGGGCAGAGCAACAAGAACTTGTTTCCCATTCTTAAAACATGATAATTTTCTCTCCAAATATTCTTTCATAGGAATTTTAAACTCTTAAACTTGTAAAAATTAAAAAAAAATAAATTTCTCATCTTGTTGGAATTATTATTTATTGAGCAACTACAATGCTTATCCATTTATAAAAACATTTTAAAAATGCATAAGGGAATTAGTGAAGAGCCAAAGTTTATTTTTTATATACTCACTGACTCTTCTTGATAGGAAGTTGAAAAATACTCAACACTGCATCAAAACCATAGGCTCCCAAGGATAAAAGGGACTTTGAAGGGTCAGCCAGTCCGCTCTTCTCTAGGTAGGCTTTCATCTCAGCTCCTAGGAGAGCTGCCCGAGGCTCCTGTTTTTAAAGCTCTGCAAGCAATGTTCCCTGGGTAGCAATCACAGAGCCCTTCCGCAGCACTGGTGTTTCCAGAGGAAACCACGAGCAGAGTTAACTTTGAGTCTCTCTCAGGCTCCTATATTATGGGCTTCGGTAATTTAGGGTCATGTTTATAGCTGTGAAGTACCATTTGGTTGGAAATCATTCACTTTGTGCTGGTCTTACGCACAGCTTCTACTGGGCGCACAAACAAGATGAGTTAAAACAAAATTGTGCTGTAGAGGAAGCTCGCTTTTCCTTCCTGCTATTTTCTCTTTGCCAGGACCTACTGGCCCTCATCTCCTCAAAGACCAGTCTGACTTCAGTTGTTCACAGGACAAATAAGTTTTAGCTTTGCATTATTTCTCCCTCTAAGTTTGCATCTTAAGCTATATATATGTATATGTAAACACACATAAATCATCCAAACTATAGAATTAAAGGCCTAGTGCCCTCTTAATCTAATTTCGAAATCAGAGACAGGAAATAGAGCCTATTTCAACTCTCCACATTTTTTGCCCTAGTCATTTTAAGATATTAATGGGGGTGGGAGTGGGGATCAGAAAAGAACCAAGAAAAGCATTGGGCCTGCAGACAAACATTCACAAAGAACCTCAAATTCAGACTTTTGACATTGTTTCCAAATGAGGTTGTAAATAAAGTCATAGACACAGATGCTTCTCATTTGAGTCTAAACTTATGTCCCATGATTGTACCATATTACCTCTTGGGTGCTAGGAATTAATTTAAAAAAAAAAACAACAAATTGTGAATAGCACAGCTAATCAGCATTGTGTTTTTTAAATTAAAATTACAATTTGTTAATGTATACATTTAAATATACCACAATCTTATGATCCTGTTTTGACAATTCCTTAAAATAATAATAGCTAAGCGTTCATGAGTCTTTATCATATGCTAGGCACTTTGCAGGAAACTTCACAACAACCTGGTGAAATAGGAACTATGATCTCATTTTACAACTGTGGAAACTGGGGCACAGGCACGATAGGAATTATGCCCAGAGTCCACAGTGATTAAACACAGTCTTGGGATTTGAGGCCAAGCAGTCTGGCTCCAAAACTAATGTGTTAAACCCCCAAATCTGCTGTCTCAGTTTCAAAGGCTTCTGCATGTGGAGAGAGCTTCTGCTATTGCCTAGAGAAGGAAAAAAGAAGCCGGGGAGGACAGGCATGCAAATGATGCCAGAGTGATGGGCCAGGGGTGACCTATGTGGCTGCTGAAATACCAGCTGCAGCACCTGCTGAAGCAGAGATGGATGAGTTGTTCAGACTACCAGGCACAGGCCTGTCTTCCCAGCAGTTTCCCCGCCTTGGCCTTTCACTATGCTCTTGCTCCTTCTACTTTTTCCCTCTCATTTCCAGCTTTGTCTTCATCTTTTTGCCCCAAGATTCCTGCATGTGGGAGTCCTGAATCCTTTCTCACTATGTTCTCTCTTTGGCCTGGCTGCACCCCACATTCAGTTCCTGTCTGTGGCCTCTGGCTGCTCAGTGGAGACCATGCCATCACCCCGGATTAGCTGTGGAAAACTCAGGGCCCAGAATTTCTGCTACCTCAAGGTCTGAGTTGACCCTCCCAGACCCTAGATCCTAGGAGGGAGAGCAGCCTAAGTAAGTAAGAGGAAGGCTGGTGGTACAGGAAACCCTGCCTGCCCTCTTAGGGGCTTGTAATGAGAGGAGTGCGGGGAAGATGTGTATTTACGTAGTAGGCGGTGTCATGGAAACCTACTGAAGCTGACATTACTTCTGTGTGCATGTATAGTGACATGGAGAAAAACGTCGTTCATCAGAACGCCTGTGAGCCTAGGCCACACGGAAAGGCCCGTTCACAGCCATTTGAATTATGAAGCTCCACGAGCACAGAGGATGCAAGCTTTGCAAAAAACTTATGAAATGTAGAGGCCTGAAAAAAACTTGATTAGGCGACAGAAAATTAATCGTAAAATTAATGTCTAATTAAATGCTGCAACCCATAATAGCATATCACCTAGTCAGCTACAAGTCAACTCACGTGTAAATAATTTTTAAACAGAATATGGGTGATTTCCATATGATTTAATGTGTTTGCAATGATCTTAAACTGGCACTAATGCAAAGGGCCTTGCCCCCTCTGAGGAAGCTAGCAGTGGGGACAGGGTAACACGTTTTGGAGGATTTGCATACACAGGAGGTCACAGGTGGGCACCATGGATCCTTAAGAGAGTCACAGTGAGATAAAGGGGGCCATATCAAAGGTGCCCACATGTTCCCCGAGTGAGGCCCTCCCTCTGGCCCTACAGTTCTTAAGCAAAATTCCAATAATTTCTATCTTGGTGCAATCGAATTTCTTGAAGGAAGTAAGTGGGGGATTGAGGACAGAAGTTACCTCTCTCTCAGCATCTCTAAAACTGAACCTGCCTCCACCCATTTCCATCTGTCGTTGCAGTTCCAGCAGCCATTATCTGTCCTCTGGACAACTGCAAAAGTCTCCTGCTCCATCCAATCTTCTCTGCACAAAACAGAAACAGTGGTCTTTAGAAGTCTTTCAGACTCCCATGGAGAATAAACCCTCGTCTCTTTCTTTTGATTTTGACAATCAAAGTCAAAAGAAAAGCCTTTTGTGATCTGGCCTCTGACAGCTGCTCGTCCCTCATCACCGTCCCATCTCTCCAGCATGCAGCTAACCCCAGCCACATGAACCTTCCCTGCATTGTCTTCACCTTGTCAAGCTCAAAGCCTTGGCCCTGGTGGTTCCCTTTGCCCAGAACCCCTCCCTTGGATCTGCAGGTCACCAAACTGGCTATTCAGGTCCCAGGTTGTCATCACCTTTCAGGGAAGACTTCCCTGACCTCTAGGGGAAATTCACTGCCCACGCCTCCTCTGTGTCACAGGACCTCACACTATGCTGTTTCATTCTCTTCATCAAACTTTTCACTATCCGCAACTATTTTTTCATGCGAAGTATTCTTTTACTTTTGTTTGCTTGTCTGCCTACCTCTCACCTACTTGGATATTAAGTTCTACCAGGACAGGGATTTGCCTACGGTTTTTGCCATTGTGTTGCTATAATCTGTAATAATGCTTGCATGTAGTAGGTGGTCGATAAATACTTGAAAGCATGAATAAAAAAATAAATAAATGAGCCTAAACTGACATGGCCCACAGGAGTGTGGATATTGTGGGGATTCTTTGAGGTCCTTGGATTGGAGGTAAACTAGTTTTAGCTAACTCTCCAAGGGGTCTTCAAGTAACATCTGGTGTATATATGTATTTAATTATACCTTACCTCACTGCAAAAGAATTAGCAGTCATTTTCAAAGCAACATATAGTACAATAAAATTTTGAAAAAGGAAATAATGGATATGAAAAGGAAATAAGCACTGAAAAGATAAGATAAAATGAGGACAAGATTTAGCAATTAAAATACATATCACAGAATTCTTCCTACCTTGCCAGAAATTGACTGCAAATTTAACTTTGAACTTCTTAATAGCCAATGACAGCTCATCTACACTAAAATCCTTAAAAAAAAGGAAGAGAAAAAGTATACAAGCTTACTTAATGAATTTTTACCTGTTAGCCATGAATCATAACAACTATTAAATGTGTTTCCAATTAATTTTACTAATCTTAGTTATAGCACTAAATATGATTTGCTGCCAATCAATATTTATTGAACATCTGCACTCAAAGGGCTTATACATTCCAGTAGACTCTTTCTCATGTGCTGCCTAATAACCTGGCAGGATTCTGACTAGTCAAACCATTTATGAGGCTCATGGCCTGCAGGAAGGTTAGTTGACAAGACCCCTGGGTGATGTGGGTCTGACATGGCTTACTTCCAATCAGTAGGAAATTCTTAGTTGAGTTTAATTTATAGGTTCCTTAATAATATTGAGGTTCATTTTCTTCGTATCACCTTCTAAGCCTACATTTCCAAAATAAAGCCCTTTAATTAATTAGTCTAATTTTTTTCTAAAATTTACAGGGTTTTTTATTTTTTTAAAAACTTTTCTCATCTTCATTTCTCTCTTTGGAAACTATGTTCTCTCTTCCTCTCTCTACCTCTCCTTCTCTCTCTCTCTTTCCCCTACTCCCACATTTTTGAAGGACAGTATAGCAAAATGTTGAAAGTCACTGGAAATTCTATGGGCCATAGAATACTGGCCAAGTTGCTTAATATTTTTGTGCTTCAGTTATCTGTTTGCAAAATTGGAGAGGATAATTATACCTACCTCCCAGGGTGGTTGTGAGGATTAAATGCGTTCATATATGTCAAGTGCTTAGAACAGAGCCTGGTAATGGAAAGCACTATGTGAACTTTAGCTGTTATTAGGATTACATGCCATTCCCCTCTAAAATGATTCCTCAGCAGAAGGTGTATTTATTCCTGTTGTCTTATATCTCCATTTCTCTGAACATTACTAGAATTCCTTTCCCCTCTTCTTTGCTTAGAGAACTCCTATTTATCCTTTAAAACTAATCCTAGATGTTTCCTTTGATCCATTTGAATTGACACACTCAACTCTTCTGGTTTTCCCTACCAGCCTGTGTATACCTGTCTATCACAGCATTTAAAATATTGAGATATCATCTGTTTACTTGTCTGTCTCCACAAAGAACTGTCAGGATAAGGGCTGGAATTTGCCCCTTTGTGTCTTCAGGGTCTAGCACATTGTTTGCTACATAGTTATTGCTCAGTTCAAGGCAATTAAACTAAGATGGGTACAGAACTGATCCTATGGGGAAAATAACAACCAACAAAATGATTGCATTAAATTTCTTATATATTTTATACCTAAGCAATCCAATATCATGCTTGCTTTTCTAGCTTGGACTAAAAGAAATGACTTATTTTTATCTTTATTATTCAAAGATTTAACTCATCATTAGAGGAGACAAAGCCCTATTTCCCTTGCAAGACACATGGAACATGGCTCTACTTCTAGCACTGGATTTGAGCTCCATTTCTGCCCTTCCTAGTTGTGAGATTTGGGGCAAATTAGTTCATCTTCTTGGTCTTCAGTGTCCACATCTGTAAAATGGGCACTGTGATACTTGCCTTGTCTTCCTCTCTCATTTCTTGTGAGGATTAAATGTGATGTCATATGTGAATGTGCTTTCAGAATAGCACATCATCCCTCTGCAGATGTGAGATAATATGTTACTTGGGGAGGAATCTTGTTGTCTAGATTTAGGCAGTCATCCAACTAAGAGGTTGGAAACTATTCTGGCTCCAAAGTTAACTGGAGACAAGATTCAACTGTAAAGCAATTTGCCCACTTATAATTTTGGTTACGCTATTTCATTAGGTGTTAAGAAATGTTCCAATATAGTTTACATAAATGGCACTGCTTTGAGAGGAGAGTATTAGTGCATCTCAGAGCCCTGGTATCTTTGCAGGGCGTGTTGAGGGTTCCTAGGGCAGAGAATGACTATGTAATTTCACCAAAGGAAGGTAGGGGACAGGGATGTACAGTCCAGGCAAAGGCCACTTTGCACACTCCATACACAGTGCTATGTGAATTATGACTATTTTTACATAGCAACTGAACCATAGAAACTTACATAATGATTTGTCGGCTAGAAGGTGTCTATATGCCGGTCTTTTAATTTTTCTTTGCTGCTTTCTAATTTTACTGTGATGATAAACAAAACCACAGCACTTCCATCAGAAACAGGAGCATGTTCATGAATAACTAACAGACTGCATACAGTTTTCCCAGTGAATTTTCTAAGCCCAACGTGGGTTGACTTTTGTATATAAATTGCCAGTGCACCTTTTCCATTCCAGTGGGAGCTCTCTGAAGGGAACATTACAGCTGTGATGAATAACAGCCTCTTTAAAGAAGCTGGTGTGATGCATGCATTTCATCCCACTGAATGGAACTCTGTGCTGGGTCTCCCACCATTAAATAAATAAATAAATAAATAAATAAATAAATAAATAAATAAATAGTCGATCACTTGGTTTTGTTTCCAAGTTCTGGGCACTATAGAAACCAAGCACTTTATTACTATTAATAATGCTATAGTTATAATAGATGCAAAGCCAATGGTGCTTTGTTCTTAGATAGTGACTTGATCAAATTTCCCATTGTTCTTTACTTATTACTTACATCTTTTAACTCCTTGTTTACCTCTACAAGAAATGAGAGTATTCTTTCCAATATAAATTAGCTCTATGCAGCCAACATTTTAATTAATGAATCTATTAAAATAATAATATAGACCTCACAGGATAATAATAGTTAACATTTATTATGTGACAGGTATTTTTCTAATTATTATTATCCCCATTTTACATATGAGGTTTAGAGAAGTTAAATAACTTGTCTAGTGTGGCATAGCTAGAATTTGAACCTAGACCACTAAGTTCTAATGCTTTTTTATGTAAGTAAAACATAAAGGCTCTGTTCGATAAATCTTAGTGTTTTTCCTAAGCAGTGACAGAATCATAACTATTTCTGTGTATAAAAAGTTTTTTAGAAAAAGAATCAACTATTGCTGAGGCATGGACTTAATAAATATTGGCTAGAAAAAGCAAAGCTCATTAACATAGATTAAAATTTTTTTTAAGTTTTTTAGAGACAACACTCATAAGTGATTTCTCAATAATTTATGGTCAAGATGCTTTCTTTTAAAAGGAACCCTCATACACTGCTGGTGAGACTGCAAATTGGTACAGCCACTGTGGAAACCAGTATGGAAATTCCTCAAAAAACTAAGAATTGGTCTACCATATGATCCAGCAATCCCTCTACTAGGTATTTACTCTAAAGACTTGAAAACCCATATCTGAAAAGATATTTGCACACTGATGTTCATAGCAGCATTATTCACAGTGGCCAGGACATGGAAGCAACCAGAGTGTCTTATGATAGATGATTGGCTAAAGACGCTGTGGCACATATATACAATGGAATATTATTCAGCTGTAAGAAGAGATGAAATACTGCCATTTGTGACAACATGGATGGACCTCAAGATAATCATGCTAAGCGAAATAAGCCAAGCAGAAAAAGTTGAAAATCACATGATATCACTTATATGTGGGATATAAACCTAAAAGCAACAAATGAGCAGGACAAACAGAGATTCTTGGAAATGGACTATAGACTAGTGGTTACCAGAGGCCTATAGATTAGTGGTTACTAGTGGGGTGGGAGGAGGGGGTGATAGACGGGTAGAGGGGGTCAAATATAGGGGGATGGGGGAGGGTAAGAGGGATGGGGAGGGTAAAGGGGATCAAATATATGGTAGCTGAAGGAAACTGGACTTTGGGTGATAAACACACAATAGAATATACAGACGTCAAATGATAATGTACACCTGAAAATTATATAATTGCATTAACCAATGTTACCCCAATAAACTTAATTTAAAAAAAGATACTTTCTTTTTTCTTCTTTTTTTCTTTTTTCTTTTTGAAATGCCATTTAAAAAAATAACTCAGTGTATTAGTTAGAATCAAATAAGAGACTATGGAGGCAAACATCCAGTCTCTGGTTCTTTTGAAAATTGTATTAAATGCAAATTTTTATTTTAAGATAACATCACCTGGCCTCTGGATTATTCCTATAAACTTTAATCTGTTTAATCTGTCTTTCTGACTCTACACTTCCTACCCCACCATTAACCTGAAGGAACATATCGAAACTACGATTTGATGGCCCTGCTCCCAACTTCACATCCACCCTATCTCCTCACCCCCAGCCTCAGTGGACCTATTGTCTATGAAATCAAATTTAAAATCATCTCAAAACCCTCATGGGTGTGGCTTCATCTTACTTATTCATTCGTATTTTCCACAACCCATCAACATTTATCCTGACTTTCAATCTAGAGCAACTCCTCTGTTTTTCAGACAGACAGTACTTATTCCTGAGTCCATACCTTTGATTATACAGTTCCTGCATTGGAGAATGCTCACCCTCAACTTGTGAAGAAGCTTCAAGACTCATTTCTTTCTTGAAGTCAATTATTATGGCCCACTCCTTGTTGTTTTCCCATGACCTTCTTTCTATTCTATGTATAATTATTAACAGTTGAGCTAGCAATTATTCCTTAATTGCTAACAGGTGAAGTTTGAGCTATCAAATATAATGACAGCACACATGGACAGGTCTCACCTTATGTTTTCCCTTTGTGGCCTCTAGAATATTCAGCACAGTGTTGAAGAAACATTAGGTGCTCCATATATAGTCATTGGGGAATGAAATTTGGAATTAATCAAACTTAGATGTAAAAATCTTCGGTTTCAAATTTGTAATGCACTCAATTTTATAATTTTATTTAAATAATGTTCTAAAACAATCTGGATTTCTAAGAGTAAGAGCTGAGTTACATGACGAATGACACATCCATACAATGGAATACTATGCAGCCATTTTAAAAGTGTTCTTGAAGAAACATTATAATGTTGAATGCTTTGCAATATGTTGGTAAATTGTGACAATGTAGATGGACCTAGGGGGTATTATGTTAAGTGAAATAAATCAGACAAAGACAAATACTGTATGGTTTCACTTATATGTGGAATCTAAAAAAACAAATAAAACAAACAAACAAACCAAAATTAAAACAGACTCATAGAAACAGAGACCAACGGGATGATTTCTAGAGAAGAAGGGGCTCGGGGATGGGTGAAAAAAGTAAAGGGGAATATAATCAATAATATTTAATAAGTCTGCATAGTGACAGATGATTATTAGAATAAGTGGGGTGATCACATTGTAAAGTAAAAGAATGTCTAATCATTGATTTGTATACCTGAAACTAATATAACTAATATAATATTTTACACCAACTACACTTAAATTAAAAAAAAACTTTTAAAATGTTATAAAAATTATATGTGAAATAATCTCAATTTGGAAATGAAAACTCCAACATTAACAGGATATTAAAAAATACTGACCATAAAGAAAAAGATTGATAAATTGGACTTTATACATAGCTTCTATTCATCAAAAGATACCTTTAACAGAGTATAAAGACAAACTTGACAAGACCTCAATCTAGAATGTATGAAAGAATTCCCATGGAAAAAGATATGACCTTTTAAAAGATGGGCAAAAGGCTTGAGCCTGCACAAAGATCTCCAAAAGGTCAATATACAAATGAAAAGGTGCCCAACATTATTAATCATCAGAGAGATGCAAATAAAAGCTATAATGCAAATAAACCTTATGCAAATAAAAACCATAATGAGAACAGACGGCTAAAATTAAAAAAAATTTTTGATTAAAAAAAAAAAGAACCGATAATATCAAGTGTTAACAAGGATATGGAGCAACTAGAGCATTAGAACATTACTAAAGGTAATGTAAATTGAATCCATCGGTTTGGAAATCTTTTTTTATTTGTTTTCTAGAGAATTTCTAGAGATCTCAAACTTGTTCCAATCTGGCCACCGATGTAGGCCTGAACTTCCCTTTTCCCTTTTTCTGGAACTTCCCATTGTTCTCTCATAATGGATCTCTGGAATCTTCAATTCAATTATTTTTGTTATTTTTTAGTTCATTTCCTATTTTTGCTGGTATATATATTCTTTGATACTTTCCTAAGAAAGGGTGGATAAAAGTGAAATTTTTGATGCTTCATAATTTTTTAGCATTTCTCTATTGTCTTCTAGTGTCTAACATTGTTATTGATAAAGCTGGAGCCATCTTGATTCTTCTTCCACTGAACATAAATTTGAAAGAAATAATTACCACAAGCTATTTTTTCTCCCTAGTGTTCTAGAATTTTAAAGTGATTTGCCTTAGTTTGGATCCCCTTTATACCTACTCACCCCTGTTCTCACTATAATTGACTTCCTGAGACACATACCTTTTCATCTAAAACTCACATCATTCAGTTCTGGAAAATTTCTGTATAATTTTCTCCTTTTTCCACCACACACCCCTGTTTTTCCTTTCTGAATTACAAGTGGCTGTTGAACATCCTGAATGATTTCTTATCGTTTTCCTTTAATTTTTCATTTGCGTGCTTCTTTTTGTTCTACTTGTAGATTTCCTTGACTTTATCATCCCATCCTTACTGAAATTTTTATTTTGACTATTATATTTTTAACTTTTATGAACTCTTCCTTATTGATTATATCCTTTATTACGTTTGATTTTAAAAAATATTTCTTTATTTTTTAATTACAGTTGACATACAATATTGTATTAATTTTACGTGTACAACATAGTCATGATTAAATATTTATATAACTTATAAAGCAATCACCTCGATAAATTTAGTACCCATCTGACATCATACATAGTTATTACAATATTATTGACTATATTCCTTATGCTATACTTTACATCCCCATGACTATTTTGTAACTACCAATTTGTACGTGTTAATCCCCTCCCCCTTTTCATCTATCCCCCTAACCCCCCTCCCATCTGACAATCATCAAAATGTTCTCTGTATCAATGAATTTTTTTGTTTGTTCATTTATTTTGTTCTTTAGATTCCACATATAAGTGAAGTTATGGCATTTGTCTTTGTCTGACTTACTTTACTCAGCACAATACCCTTTAGGTATATCCATGTTGTTGCAGATGTCAAGATTGCATTCTTTTTTCAGCTAAGTAAGTATTCCACTGCATATATATACCACCTCTTCTTTATCCATTTGACCCTTGATGGACACCCAGGTTGCCTTCATATCTTGGCTATTGTAAATAATGCTGTGATGAAAATATGGATGCACATGTCCTTTCCAAGTAGTGTCTTGAGTTTCTTCAGATAAATACTCAGAAGTGAGATTACTGGTTCCTTCTTTGTCTTTTGTTATAGCCTTTATTTTAAAGTCCTTTGTTTGTTTGTTTCTGTTTTCATGAAATACCTTGTACCATCCTTTTACTTTTAGTTTTCCTTTGTGCTGTGTCTTTCAATATGAAGTGAGTTTTTTTGTAAGTAGAGTATGTAAGTGTTTTTTATCCATTCAGCCATCCTTTGTCTTTTGATGGGAGCATTTAATCCATTTACATGTAATTGTTGACAGTTAAGTATTTATTTCTATTTATCATTCACATTTTTTATACTTTTTTTTTTTTGTCTTCTTAAACAAGTTCCTTCAGCATTTCCTGTAATACTGGGTTGGTGGTGATGAACTCTAACTTTTTCTTGTTTGGGAAGCTCTTCATCTGTCTTTTGATGCTAAATGATAGCTTTGTTGGGTAGAGTAATCTTGGTTGTAGGTCCTTTCTTTTCACCACTTTGAATATTTCATGTCAATCCCTTCTGGCCTGCAAAATTTCTGGTGAGAATCAGCTGACAGTCTTATGAGAACCCCTTTGTATGTATCTAACTGCGTTTCTCCTGCTGCTTTTAAGATTCTCTCTTTGTCTTTAACCGTTGACATTTTACTTATGATGTGTCTTGGTGTGGGCCTCTTTGGGATCATCTTGTTTGGGACTCTGCACTTCTTGAGCTTGCATGTCTATTTTCTTCACCAGGTTTTTGGTCATTATTTCTTCAAATAGGTTTTTAATTCCTTGTTCTCTCTCTTCTTTTGGTACCCCTATGATGCAAATGTTATTCTTGAATCTCATTTTTTTTTTTTGGATTCTTTTTTCTTGTTGCTCTGCTGATAGGGTGTTTTCCGCTACCTTATCTCCTAAATCCTAATTTAATTCTATGCTTCATGTAACCTACTGTTGATTTCCTCTAATGTATTCTATATTTCTGACAGGTTCTTTATGTTTTCTATCTGCATTTTCATGTTTTCTATCTTTGATGAAGTTCTCACTGAGCTTATTGAGCATCCTTATAACAAGTGTTTTGAACTCTGCATCTGGTAGATCGCTCATCCCCATTTTGTTTAGTTCTTTTTCTAGAGCTTTGTTCTGGTCTTTCATTTGGGACATGTTTTGTTGTCTCCCAATTTTGGCTGCCTCCCTGTGTTTGTTTCTCTATATTAAGTAGGGCTGCTATGTCTCCTGGTCTTAGTAAAGTGGCCTTATGTAATAGTTGTCCTGTGAGGCCCAGTGGCACATTCTCCCCAGTCACTGGAGCTGGTGTATCTCTTGTATGGTTTGTGCATGCCCTCTTGTTGTAGTTGAACCTTGATTGCTGTTGGCACACCAGTAGGAGGGATTGACCCTCAGGCCGATTGCTTGTGAGGACTGGCTGTGACTATAGTGGAGGAGCTGTTGTGCAGTGGCTGATCCTACAGAGCAGTAATTGTTTTAGCAGGGCTCTGATGCCTGCCCAGTCTGCCCTTCGGGCGTGTCATTTGTGGAGGTAGTTAGATGGTGCTCTAGTGTGGTCTAACACTGCTAGCAGGTGTGTTGGTTCTGGGGCCTCTTGGGAGGGGCTCTGTTTCCAACCAAGATCAGCTGCTGCCTGTGCCCTGCTCATGCTTACTTGGTATGAGCTACAAAGTGATATGCAGATGATTGCCTCTTGTGCTGAATTTGGAGGTGCCTGGGAGAGGCTAAACTGGGAATTGAGGCCAGCTGCCAATAGTAATGGGCTTGGGGCTGCTTAACAAGGGTTATGAGACACACTGAGGCCAGATGCTGCTTGTTTGGGGTTTGTGAATATTTAAGAAATTTTAGGAAAGTCCACAGCATGAGCCAAGATAGGCTGTTTTTATGGAAAATCCACTGGAATTACCTTTGGTGGGCCCACAAGTTGGGCGGGGCAGGGTCTCAGGGAATCACCAGGGCAGGGCGACCAGTGTTAGCCTGGTCGATGAAGACTCAGATATGGTGGCTGCCTGCATCAGCGTGCTGGTGGGGGGTGATGCAGAGAAAACAATGGTTCTGCCAGCACTTCTATCTAGGAGAGGTGCTCCTCCAGCCCTCACCCTGAAGCCAGACAATTCAGATCCTCCCTGTACATCCCTGGCACCTTTCAAGCTACTGCCCCAGCACTTGAGCTCAGCATGAGTTAGTCCATCAGCAAGTAAGTTTGTGCATGGGCCCTTTAAGAGAAATGCCTGGCACTCCAGCCACCCTTTGTCTCACTTAGCCACAATCTTCTCTCATTTTCACAGCCAGAGATTATGGGGACTTCTCTTCGCCCCTATACTCCTCTGGGGGGACTTCTGCAGCTGAGATATCCCTCCTGATTTTTAACCACCACACGTGGGTGTAGGACCAACCTGTTCTGCATCTCCACTCCTCCTACCAGTCTCAATATGGCCTCTTCTCTGTATCTTTAGTTGTAAGACTTCTTTTCAGCTAGACTTCAGGTGCTTCTCAATAATGGTTGTTCTACAGTTCAGTTGTAATTTTGAGGTGGTCATGAAAGAAGGTGAGCATGTTTACCTACTTTCTCATCTTGACTTGAACTCTCCAAGTTTGATTTTTTTAATGGATACAATAGCTTTTCTCCTGGAAGAGATAAATGTTTCAGTGTTTTCTTCTGCTCTCTTCATGATTTCATTGATCTACATTCCTTTAGTCTATAAAAAGGTATTCTCTACTTTCTGAAAGTTTGCTTTTCACCACTTCATTTTTATGAACTACATTAGTATAGTGACTCACGAACAACGTGGGTTTAACTGTGCGGGTCCATTTATGTGCGAAGTTTTTTCACTAAATAAGGTTGACCCTTTGTATTTGTGGGTTTCACATTGTGGATTCGACGAACAACAGATCAAAAACAGTATTTTTAAATTCCTAACCACAGGTTCCCAAATGGTGATTCCCAGCTGGTGATTAAAAATACTGTTTCAATCTGAGATTGGTTGAATCCACAAATGCAAAGGGTTGACTGTAGAGTCAAAAGTTATATGTGGATTTTTTACTGCATGTTAAGTGCCCCTAACTCTTACGCAGTTCAAGTGTCGCCTGTACCTGTTTTCGCTAACTGAAAGAAATTCTAAGAGGAATTTCATTGCCACATACACACACAAAAGGCAAAAAGCAAAAATAGTGTTGTGTCTGTTTTGCAGCAAGCTGTCACAGAGGAAGATCACTTTGGTAAGTGAAGTTACACTGTACATACATTATTTCTAGTTTATGTAGGCTGTGTACTTATCATTTTATTCCTGCTTTTACTATATGTTAATGTTATTTTCGGTTTTGTGTGTTATTTGGTATGATTTTGTAGGTTATTTTGAGGGTCTTGGAAAGCACAGAATTTTTTCATATCAATTAATGGTAATTGCTTCTTTGCTTTACGCCACTTCGGCTTACAAAAGGTTTCACAGGAATGCTCTACTTTCGGTTAGTGAGGGAAACCTATATTTGTTTAGGGGTCATTTTCAATATTGAAGCATTTTCTCAATATTGGTGATCCTTGGCCTCTGTTCCTATTTTAGAAGGAAGAATTATAATGTGTGAAATCTCTTGGTATATAAGTAGTGTGTGTCACCTAGTGGCTTCTCTGTAGGAGATAAGTGCCAGGTTTTAATAAAACAGTGTCCCAAAATGATTTCCAAGGAAAACAGTAAGCTACTCAATTCCAAAGATGCATGAATAATGAAAATTTTGTTCATAAAAAGAATGATTGGATAGATACAGAAAGCAATTATTATATTCCGGAATCTAGTTTAACTGTACACTACAGAGAAGTAGTTTAAGTAATAGATCCTCAGCAAAGCACCTCCACAGTTTATAACAAAGTACAATAGCTCTCTTGGTTCTGAACAGGTAAACAGAGCTCTTTTAAAAGCAATTGTTAAGAAAATTAATCTGACAGAATGTTAAAAACATATTGGTGCCTGATGGAAAATTTTGAAAAATATACTTTAGGGATAATTCCATTAATATAGTGTACATTTCCTCATGGTTTTCTTTTTTTGTTTTAACCATCTAACAAAAATTTATATTTAAAAGTATCTTAGCTGCTTAAGAGTTTTGTGGTTTGTCAGGTTTTTTCCTTTTTACCTCATGATTTAATGTCACCAGTAATTAAAACTGCAGTAAACCAAAGAGAGGTGAATGAAATATTCCTCAAGGCTGTTTTTCTTATCTCATTAGCAGGAAATCTTCAAAATAGAATGTTCTTAAAAGTTTTCTAGGAGATATTGAATTCATTGAGATACTCAAAGGAATTTAAACTTGTAAATACCATCAAAGCCTCATTAATTTGCTTTCATGTATTTCCCATTAAATCATTTTGTCATAATAGCCTCATTAATTCGTCATCTTTGCTTTTTCCCCTTTTCCTATTCTCTTATCATTGCTTATTGGTAACTCTAATACATAGAAGTACCTTTGGTCTTTGCTGTTTGCTAGCTCCCTGTCTGATTTATGTGGGCAAGAAAGTAGAATGTCATGAATGGTGACTGCTTGGCTTCATGCAGGTGGTTGGAGGACAGCTTATTGATTAACGACAGTCTCGTTTCGAAGGGAATTACTCAGCTGGTTTTTTACAGCTTGACTCTCTGCCCAGTGAGGTAATGGCAGAAAATTTCACTTGCCTAAAGACATTTCCTTGTATGTCATACCAGGAAGGAGCTGAGGATTGCGATTTAACTTGTAAGATATAAGTTGAAATATTAAAATGGAGAAAGGACAGCCAGAAGACAAATTGAAGTAGCTTAGGGAATTAAGATAAAGTCATCATGGTTCATATAGCGCAGAGGCCTTCACTCCTAGTTGCACGTTAGAATTACTGGGGGAGCTTTTAAACAAATACCCAAAGGTGGGCTGCATTCCAGACCAATGGAAACAGAGTCTCTGGGAGTGGGCCTTAAGAATATGCATGTTTTAAAGCTTCCCAGGTGATTCTGATGCACTGTGAGGGATGAGGACCACTGATGTAGTAGGACAAGGTGCACTGCATGGTGAACAGAAATAATTAAGCTCCCTCTGTCTTCCCAACTCTGGGTCAGATACACCATGGGAGAAAGTGTAAAGACATAGAGGGCATGGCTCTCAGGAGATTTTCTAATCTACCTGAGAGACATGATAAGCACAGTGAAGATAATTTAGAGCAGCACAAGGCAAAGTATAATCAGGTGGATGCTGTGCCTACAGGGATTCTGAGAAGGGAAGAGCATTGTGTGTGGGGATAGTAAAGAAGTTCTCAGAAGCATGCTTTGGGTGTGGAAATAGTGAGCAGACTGTCCTGGGATTAAAGTTGAGGGTTGGCCTCTGCCCCCATTACTACTCCCCGCCGGGCATTTGACATCAATCTTTACAGTAACTCCTCAGTGAGGTATCATTACAGATGAAGAAACTGGTCCTCAGAGACTTAAGGAATCTGCTCAGTGTCTAGTCCCCTCTTCTGTCAGAGAATTCAGGTTAGGCATCCAGGTGAGCTAGCCCTGAGGGACCAAGGAGGAAGGTGAGAACACCTGTTATCTGATGTCAAGTGGGGAGGGTTTGAAGGGTCAAGGTGGAGAAGCAGGAGAAAAGTAGCGTTTAATGCAAGAGAACCTGAGGTCTTTGTCAGGAGCCCAGGTGAAGGTGAAGAGGCTCAGAAGTCAGGTCCACCAGAACCAGGGCAGAAGATCAGCAGTTGACTTGACACAAACTTGGAGACAGTACCCTTGCCTACAGCCAGGCATTTTTGTGCTCCTAGAGGCAGGCTTGTGTGTGAAGCAGGAAGTTCTGGCATGGCCCTCTTGATGCCGCAAATATTTTATAACCTATAAAAAATTAACATGCAAAAAATAGTAATTATTATTATGTAAAAATATTATGTAGTATTATTTTTAAGCAACATACACCTCATCCTGCCTCACCCCATACCTGACCCCCAGAACTATAAGGAGGCAAAACAACAGGAAATGTTCTCCAAATCAGTTTTATAATTCATTATATGTCTCACAGATGGGCATTATTAACAGTGCACACCATCTGGCAGCTTCCCACTTTAAACCATTACTCTTGCTAAGTAGATGTTAAGCTTTCAGAATCATTATTTACAATTTTTGTGTCCTCTAAATCTCAGTGCCTTAGGTCTGAGCTCTTTCTCATGCTTGACCCCAGGGCCACCCCCTAATCCAACCAGTAGCGGAATGGCTCAAGCAGGAGGTGAGGGTATTGTGCACATATATTGAAATGAAAATAGGTAAGAGTTTAATGATTTGCTTTTTAGGCTCATGAAAGAATGTAAAAGTAGTCATCTTCATGGCATCCAAGAGGCCATGTCCAAATAACACAAGGCCTTTGTGTGATGTGATGAGTCCCTTTATAAAGACCCAGGAAAGACAGGAATCTCATGGAATCAAAGCAAACAAGTGGCATAGATGTAATTCGAGTTTAGTTTGTGTGACTCCAAAGCTGAAATCTACTTTCTACCGCATTATACCTAGTCTACCCATATACCATGGGCACTGCAAACATCAGTTGTGGTACTTGTTCTCCAGGAGATTTCGCCCTAGCTATATTAGCAGGGCTGGAATATAAGAAGATAAATAATGATTCTTTGTTGGCATCAGATTAAAGCCAGACAAAATGAGGGGACACATTAGATGCTGAAGTGGACCAATTCTCCAGTGATTCACTTTGGAACTTACTGATCTAGATTATTCAAGACTTAACTTTCATTTCTATGATTTGTTTTTTTTTAACGTAGCATTTTTAAACAGGTATTGCAGGTACACAGCAAAATACTTAAATGTTAGGAAAGGATATATAGTGAATAGTAAGTTTCCCACCTTTCTCAGTCAGTATCTTGGTAGAAAATGAAATTCACCTCCAGAAGTTTCAAATTCAGAGATGTTAGTGAAGACACCACTTAGAGAGTGGGAAGAGCCAAGGGGACAAACAAGGGATGTGAAGGCCCCAGAGACTAGCAATAGCTGAGAAAGAAATGGTGTTAGTGGAGCTCACTGAGATGGCTGTAGACAGACGCAGCTGTTCCAGACACTGCACCAAAGCGGGGAGAGAGCATGAAAAAAATCTCTCAGGATTTCTCTCTTCCCACCCTTAGATCTCCAGCTGGTGCCTCCCATTGGACAAACCCAAGAGGAAGTCAACCACCAAAAGATACAGAGTGATGAAGGCTGTGGAGGACTGACTCCTTCTAGGGAGCAGAAAAAGGAAAATGATCTGGGATGGTGCTGAGGTTGGGGAGGGACTCAGAGTACAATCAACATAGCACTCCTGGCCCTTGCCCCCTGAGGCAATAATTGTTGGCATTTTCTTTAGAACCATCCAGAAACAGTCTATGCACATATAAGCTGCAAGTGTATATGTCAATCCATTTTCTATATAAATAGTAGTGAACTCTTCCCTTGCTTCCCTCACCTTTGTTTGCAGTCTCTCAACAGTATATTTTAGTTTTGGGGCCCTTCCAGCATCCATAGAACTACTTATTGTTGGAGACTAGAAATTCTAAAAGTGTGGTCCCCAGATAGGCAACAGCAACATAACCAGAAACTTGTAGGAAATGCAAATAAGTTAGAAACTCTGGGAATAAAGCCCAACAATTTGTGTCTTATCAAGTTCTCGGGCTCATTCTGATGCACACCGAAGTTAGAAAATCAGCATTCTAGACTTTCTGATTGAGGCCGGGGTGCCACCTGATCAAGGCTGCTTGCTGCTCATATGCTGTACCAAGGAATCAGTGGAATGAGAACCATGTTGTCAGGCTCTCATGGCCGTGTCCTTCCAGTGTACCTACTGGTTAGAAAAACAACAAGCAACAAGTATTAATTCAGTATCTGATATCAGCTCTCAGTGCAAACCAGAACCCCAAAACAGTATGGAAAGTAGAGGCTCACTCTCTTCCTCCTTTCACATTCCTCCTTTCTCTCTGTCTTTTTGTATATTTAGTTTTTTGGACGCAGACACTGTGTTTTAATATGCTTGGTTGAACATGTGACGCAATACAAGCTAAATATAATTGTGAAGACGCACAACCACCACATGCTTAGGGTTGGCATCTACTTGGAAACCACAACTATGAGACTTGCTACCCTCCCTACTTCCTCAGGGCACTGACTCCCTCAGGAGGGCCCTGTTGGCATTGCTCAGCAGTTGTTTAATGTGGCTCAGACACTTGTAGCATGTAAGGCAATGGCCTAACAGAAGGTGGGCTCCTTGTCCTTTGAGAACTTGCAAAACATCCTGAGTCTTGAGAGGCACTAATTGGCTTTGTGACCCTAAGACCCGCTATGTACCTTGGTTTCCCCATCTGTAGAATGGAAGTGATAGAAATAGCAAGGCCGCTAGCTTGCACAACTCCTGGGAGCACCAGTGAAGCAGAATATGGTGTGAGAGGCACCCCCTGGAGGGTGAGGGTTGAAGGAATGATTAAATGTGAGTCCCTTCTCCTGATGCCGGATACTGGGTTGAACACTTCTGCTATGTGGCAAAAAATACACTTAGAGTCAGATTGTCTGAGGTTGAGTCCAGGCTCCCTCTCTTAAAGTTTTGTGACTCAGGCAAGCTTATTTACTTAGAGGTATCACTTTGATGTAACATCCAGAGCAGTAGCTGGCACATATTTATGGCATGCAATGAATATTTATTGAAAGAATGAATGTACGTTTATGAGTCTTAGTTTCTTGCTTTGTATAAGGGGGACAATAATAGAATTTATCTCAAAGGGATAAATTAAGATTAATTGAGATTTATATTTTAATAAATGTTTTAAAAGGCCTGGCATAATGGAAGGAACCTTAGGATGTACGGCTACAGTAAACATGTACCACGGGATAACTTGAATACATTAAAACATTTTTGAAGCGGGATAGCATGTTCTAAGTCAGAGTCTAGGCATGGAGTCAGTTTAGGAACAGAACTGTTCTAGATTATTCAAGATTGAATTTTCATCTTTATGAGGAATTGTAAAAGCAAGGAAGAGAGGGAAAAACATGACAGTGGATGCATGACCCTAGCTGTAGTTAGATTCGCATGGGTAGCTTTTAAAAATTGACAATTAGGTCAAATTCCTGGGTCATGGGTCCTGAGCATGGGTATTTTTAAAAGGTGCTCTTGATGATTATAAGGTGTTACCGGGAGTGAGAGCTCTGATTTATGGGTACCTACACACGCTAATTATTGTGTTAGATATTAGACAATATCTTTTCCTTTAATCCTCACAGCAACTCTACATTAGTTATTTTATCTCCATTTCACAGGAGAGGAAATCGAGGGTCAGAGGGCACAAAATCATCTCCAAGGTCACAAACCAGTATGATGATCCTAGCATGAAAACCTAACCTAGGACCATCTGACTTTGAAGTCAGTGTTTTTTTCACTGCTTCACACCACATTCCAAAGGATTCTGGAAGAGCATCAGAAGAGGGCATTACATCAAGGGGAAGGAGACAAGGAAAGACTCCAGTGATCAGCTGAACTCTGGTCACTGGACCAGCACAGCAGCACTACCAGAACAATGAGGTAAAGTTCAGAATGCCCCGCATTATTTCTGACTCATCTCCCATTCAGCTGAGGCTGGACTTGCAATGCGCTCACTGGCCTCCATTATGTAGGCAGGGCCCAGCAGGGTTGGGCAGCATATGCCTCTGTTTCCTCATATGGCAGTGGGTCACTTACAGAAAAGTACGGAAGTTGTTTTCCTTTCACAATAAGTGATATTTCCTGGTAAAATTGCAAGGAAATTCCCCAAAGTGTCAGAAATGGAGTTTCTAAGCCTATTTCTAGCTAAGAAAGATTACTTTTTGTGGTAGTAATTAACAGCTTCCAACATGAACCAAATCCAAAATGCTTAAAAAATGTCAGTTTGTATCCAAGGCAAACTGGATACAAACTCTTGCACGTCTGTAATTATGACATGGACTCAATTCTCTTCAGATCTAGAGACCAAATATTTCACCGGTGAATACCATTCTGTAACAAACTACAAAAATTGAAACCCAAAGGTTGTATGGAAACAAACCAAATGTTTCTGTTGGTCATTGAAAGAACTATATCTTTCCCCCTTAAAACTGCCTTCAGAAGCAATTACAAGGAGTGGCAGGGGGTGGGACAGATAGCACTTACTTTGGTTATAAATTCAGATGTTTGGCTCTCCTGTGCCTACGCCATACATTTGAGTTGGTTGGCCAGAGTATATTTTAACGATGAGATAGGCAAATGTCAAGACCTCTGGGAATAAAATCTCTGCACAATTAACTTAGTAATCGTATAGTTTTTACAAATTACCACTGAATTATTGGGAAGTGATCTAATCTCTCTGAGAATTTACTCATCTATAAATGGAGAGGGATGAAGGTGAGACTTGATGATATCTAGAGACCCTTTCAGTCCAGAAATTCCATGCTTCTCTGAAACTCTATTTATTGAATTGACCCTTTAGGCCAGATTTAAAATAATATTTTTTAAACTAAGGACTGGGCTCCAAAGTTGGGCTTAAAATATAATATTGTGTATTAGAAAGAGCAGAGGCTTCACAGCCAGCCAGACATGTTCAAATCCTAGGATATTCTGCTACTTCTATATGACCTCATCCCTTTGAGTCTCAGGTTTCTCCTTAATAAAATGGGAATAAGTGACCATTATGTCATAGTTATTATGAAGATTAAAGGAGAGACTATATAGATAGTATAGTAGTACATAGTAGGTGTCATCATTGTTATTATGATGAATGAGAAGATCTGACTTCCTCAACCAAGTAGGTTCTCCCTCTACTATGCACTACTTGGATTTCGAAGATAAGCAATTATCTTGAGAAAGTGAGACTGGAATTAGGCTGCACCAGAGGTTTCTTATATTGATGGTGGCATGAGGAAGTGATAGCTAGAAAAATGTTGAGGATGACTGATCATAAAAAATCCATTTAGAATAACTTGTATCTATATTGAATGTATGCTCCTTACTGAGGCTTAGGAGCCTAATAACACCCTTTCCTTCTTCTTCCAAGTTTGGAACCAATTGAGAGGTAGACATAAAATCACACAGATCAGAGTGACACTTTGCTACTGATAAAGCTGACTTGGAGGACATAGCTTAAGCATGTGGCACCCCACCTGATTTAAGACTCTGCACAGCTTCCTTGCAAGGGCAGCATGGCTACAGGGTTCTGCTTTTCTAAGCTCAGTATAGAGCTGAAGAGTTAGCCTCTCCCTGTGACTGGGCGCACTGGGCTGAGTTGCGTATATACAGTTTCTTCTCGCAAATACACCTTTCAGGTAAGTCTGTTGCACCAAGGAGGAGAAAGTAAGGGGACATGAAGAAACTCTGGAAGGAAAATGCTCAGGCTTTTTTTTCCTCTCCTGGGAAATGGAGTGGTTAGTCCATTCCTTCTATGGAAACCTAAGAGGAGGAAGGAAGGAAGAAAGTGTCCTCTTTGCTAACATTCTTATCTTGGATCTGCGTGCTTTATGCTTGTCTGGAACTGCTGGAATACTTTATCAAATGAGAATGAAGGATTTTTTTTCTCTTCTTTTTCTTTCTTTTTATTGATCTTAGATATGAGAATTTTACTGGTAAAGACTACACACACACATTTGGCTACTCTAGTGTATGTATTAGTTATCTATTGTTACATAACAAATTACCCCAAATGCAGTAACTTAAAACTACAATAAATATTTTTTTATCTCACGTAGTTTCTGTAGGTCAGGAGTGGCTTAGCTGGGTGATTCTGGCTCAGGATTTCTCATGAGGTTGCAGTTACAATGCTACCTGTGGCTGCAGGCCTGTAGACATTTGGAGCTTGACCAGGGTTGAGGATCCATTTCAAAGATGAATCACTGCCTTGCTTTAGGTAGGAGGCCAAGTTCCTTGCCATATGGACCCCTCTTTAGGGTTTCTTGAGTGTCCCCACTACATGAGGCTTCCTGAAGAGTGAGTGATCCAAGAGAAAGCAAAGCAGAACCTGCAATATCTGGTATATTCTACCTTCAGAAGTCATACTTTGTCATTTCTGCAGTGTCATTCATTACACAGGTCAGCCCTTTTTAATTGTGAGGGGCCTACACAGGAGCACACTTCCTCCTTGCAACAGCCTGTGAGGTGGGACCTATTTTTATTTCCATTTTACAGATGTAGAAACTTAGGCTCATAGAAGTGAAGAAACTTGTTTTGATATCAGACCAGTTAACTTTAGATCAGTGCTGCTTAAACTGACAAATCAAAATCACCTGGGGGATCCAGTTCAGAGGCAGAATCTGTTTCTAGGCTCTGCCCTGCTGGGAATCTGCATATTGGACAAGCCCCCAGGTGATGATGACACTGCTGACGTGGGACCTCAATTTGAGTAAGGAGGCTGTAAAAGCTCCTCTTAACAGCTATACTAAAGGGTAAGGACTTCCAAGCAGCTCAGTACCTGGCATGACTAGTTGTCAAACCAATGACAAAACTTCTCTTCAGAAGGGAGCTGAAGCCTGGTACCCACAGTTCCTTCTGGAAGCACCTCACTGTTGTGAAGAGGGAAGCACAAAGGAAATCAGCCCGTGGGCTTATCTTGTTCTACTAGTTAAAGGGTGAAATTGGTTTGAGGGGCTCCACTGGGAGGCTAGGAGTCTCAGCCATATCCTATCTGAGACCTCTGCCTTTTTCCTGGGGCCACACTCTCCAATTGGGCCACCACTTACAAGTCCCTGAGGCCATTTGCTTTGGCGGGTGCATGTGGGACCAGGTAGGAAGCTGCATTTCCCAACCTCACCATTTGCGGCTTTCTCAGTGAAGGCTTCCAAGCTGGGAAAGGAAGTATGGGTGATGAGGTCTGTGTGTGGGTGTAGAGGAGCTGAAAAGGCATTCCCAGCTGGGCTGGGAGCTGTGTTCTCCCCTACTACAACTGTGGTAAGAACACAAAGCCTCTGAGTATGTGTAGTACCTCCCAGAGACAAGATAATGAGTATTTTTCTGAGCTCATCCATGAACTTAATATAAATACATTCTTAATTGCATTTAGGAGCATTTATTCAACTGAGTATAACTAGTAATTTCAGAAAATGCCGAATAATACTGATGCTGTATAGCACACTTGGAGTGCTTTGCTCTAAAAGCTCTGGGCGTTTCCTCAGTTTGGCTTTGGAGACAATGCTGGCACTTTGCTCTAAAAGCAAATCTCCTGAATTCCCATGGACTCTGTGTTTAGCCTTCATTGCCCTTTGCTTTTCTAAGGCTTGGAGCCGGTGGTTTCCTTTGTCTTCAGATCACTTCTGTCACTCACATACGTGATTTCTAAAAGCCCTGAGTAAGAACTTGAGAATCATGTGTGAGTCACTCTCCATCTCACAGCAAACTTTTTTTCCCTTCACAGGGATAGAGGGAAGGAGAAGTGGATTTTACTTTCTCCAGGACTTCCCGGTAAGTGCATAAGAGGAATGCCTTCAAGCATCTGCTAATCTCTCTAGATACGGAAATGCTGCATCTCCTCACACTGCAAGGAGCTATGGACTCTCCATCCACATAGCAAGATGCTAGAATCTAAATTTAAATGTTTTGAGAAATAAGTTCAGTGAGGTTAGAGAAGTGAGTCAGAAATGTCCAGCAGCAAATGTGAAGATGCAAGTAACTCGTGGTCCCAGTGAACTGAAAGTCTTTACAGAAGAAGGCTCCAAACCTTTTTGTGTCCCCTTAATACATGTATGTATTCACTCAGTAGCTTCATATGTGCTACTTCACTAATATACATGTCATAAAGCATGCATCTGAAAGGAAAGATAAAGAACGAGAGTTTAAGTCATGCTCAGTGAGAATTCTGCTCTTTTCCCCGCTGCACTCCAACTCCTCATCTCAGGTTACTTCCTGGAGTGCCTGCATCCACTTTGGAGTTCCCTGTTTGGAATTAGGACTGTTCAGACAAATCTGAGCCCTGTCTGGGCTTTGCCACTTTATCAGCCCAATAACCCAGGGGAAATTACGTAACTTTCTACACCTTAGCTTGCTCACCTGTAAAATGCAGGAACAATAGTACCTACTCAAAGGGTTGTTATGAGAATTATACAAGACATTAGGTATGAGGCATTTAGTACAGGCCACGGTACATATTCAATACTTACCAGTAATGATTATTCAGTGACTTGAGGCTACCAATTTCAAAAAATTATCAAACCTTTGGAAATACAGTAAGAGGATGAATGATTGCACACCTTTTGTTGTCATATTGAACTGTCCATTAGACCTGTCTAAGGGTCACGTGACACTGTAGAGAAGGAACTCTTGCCCACAATAGACTATTGTTTCTGGCCCAGTTTCCTAAAAGTTTGATATTACCTAATTAAGATGCATATGATTTTTGTCTAATAGAAATGCAAATCATTTTGTCCCATGGAATAGATATCCATGGAAGCTATAGTTATATTGCTTTGTTTTTTTGCATCTATTTTGGCTTGATTCCAGTACCCTATCTTTTGCTGACCATGCACTTATCAATCTCTTGTATCCTCCTTTGAACCAGCTTTACCATCCTGCTATTTCCCTTATTAATTAGTTAAATAAATCTTTGACACCGTATCATTGGGTAGGAGAGTTATGTTTTAGTTTTTGAAGTTTGACACTAATTAATTTATCTTTCTGCTTTAATTGCTAGAGCGGGATTCTTTTGACTGCATCCAAAATAATATTAACTAAAAGAGCTATATTTGTATTATCATAGTTATACTGGCTCTCTTATTACAACTTTCTATCAAGCTCTTGGCTACCAGGTCCCTCAACCTACTCTAAAATATTCCCAGAGGAAACAATTCAATTTACGTGTATATTAAATTCTTGTCTTCTTTTTCAAGCAGTTAGCATTTTATTTTTACTCTGTTTATTTCAGGAAATAGTTACTAAAAAAAGTATTAAGTGTGATTGCTTTTAAGTGGTGAGACTTTGTATTATATTTTCCCCCATTTCTTACTTTACTATTGTTCATATTTTCTGCATCAGTGATGTGCTATACTCATAATAGAAAGGGGAAAAAAAACTTTTAAAAAAGTACACACCTACTATATTGATGACACTGGATAGAACTCAGCAGGGAACAAAACACAATGTTAAGCAACCCACTGCTCCTGCCTTCAATACAAAGTGCAAAGGTGTAAGCATAGTTATGAAACAGGACAGACTACAAGTGCAGACTGAGAAGGAACATATTGTTCCTATGGGGAAACAGATGAGGAGGGGGTAGTAGGGAAAGAACCATGTTGGAGGATTAGCATTTGATAACCCTACTATTAGCTAATAATTTGTATTTAATGTACACTTTGTACATGCCAAGCACACTCCCAAATCCTTTACATGCATCTCATTTAACTCTTTATTTTTTATTGTGTTATAAAAGAACATGAGATATACCATCTTAAACATGTTTAGGTGTACAGTTCAGTAGTGTTAAGTATATTCATATTGTTGTGAAATAGATCTCCAAGAACTTTCTCACCTTTCAAATCTGAATCTCTATACCCTTTAAGTAACAACTCCTCTTTTCCCATTCCACCCAGTAACCACCGTTTTACTTTGGTTCCATAAATTTGACTACTTTAGATATATAAGTGGAATTATACAATATTTGTATTTTTGTGACTGGCTTATTTCACTTAGCATATGTCTTCAAGATTTATCCATTTTGAAACATGACAGGATTTCCTTCCTTTTCAAGAGAGAATAATATTCTAATGTATTTATATATCACATTTTTTGTGTGTATTTATCTGTCAATGGACCTTTGGGTTGCTTCCAGTTCTTGGCTATTGTGAATAATACTGCTATGAAAATGGATGTGCCAATATTTCTTCAAGACCCTGCTTTCAGTTCTTTTGGATATATACTGAGAAGTAGGATTGCTAGATCATATGGTAGTTCTATTTAATTTTTTGGAAACTTCCTCACTCTTTTTCATAATGGTTGTACCTTTTACAATCCTACAAACAATGCACAAGCGTTCCAATTTCTCTATATCCTCACTAATACATTTTCTTCCTCCCTCCCTCCCTCCTTTCTTTTTATTTTTCTTTCTTACAGCAGCCATCCTAATGGGTGTGAGGTAATAGCTCATTGTGATTTCGATTTGAATTTCTCTGATGATTAGTGATGTTGAGCAACTTTTGATATGCTTGTTGACTATTAGTAGACCATTTGTGGAGAAATGTCTGTTCAAGTTTTTGTACATTTTTAAATCAAGCTATCCAGTTTTTTGCTGTTGTGCTATAAGAGGTCTTTGTATATTCTGGATATTAACTCAACAGATATATGACTTGCAAATATTTTATCCAAGTCTGCAGGTTGCCTTTTTGTTGTGTTGATTGTTTCCTTTAATAATGTTTTTAAATTGGACATAGTCCCATTTGTCTAACTTTGCTTTTGTTGCCTGTGCTTTTGGTGTCATATCCAAGAAATTATTGCCAACACAATGCCATGAAGATTTCTCCCTATGTTTTCTTCTCAGTTTTATACTTTTGGGACTTATATTTTGGTCTTTAATCCATTTTGAGTTAATTTTTGTATATGGTATAAAATAAGGATCCAACTTCATTCTTTTGCATGTGGATATCCAGTTTTCCCACATCATTTTTTGAAAAGACTGTCCTTTCCCCATTGGAAAAACGACACCTCTTGGCACCCTTGTTGAAGTTCACTTGACTACATATGCAAATGTTTATGTTTGAGCTCTCTATTCTATTACATTTGTCTGTCGTTATGCTAGTACCAGACTGTTTTGATTAATGTAGCTTCATAATGTTATGAAATCAGGAAGTGTGAGTCCCTCAAATTTGTTCTTCTTCAAAATTGTTTTGGTTATTTGGGGTTCCTTGAGATTCCATATGAATTTTAGGATGAATTTATTTCTGTGAAATATGCCATTGAGATTTTGATAGGCATCGTGATGAATCTGTAGATTGCTTTGGGTAATATGAACATCTTAGCTATATTAAGTCTTTCATGAACATGGGATGCCTTTCCATTTGTTTGTGTCTTCTTTAATTTTTTTTCAGAAATATTTTGTAGTTTTCAGTATACAAGTCTTTCACTTCCTTGGTGAAGTTTATTCCTAAGTATTTTTTTAAATGCCATGATAAGTGGAATTGTTTCTTTATTTCCTTTTTAGGTTGTTCATTATTAGTGTACAGAAACACAACTGATTTTTTTGAATTGATTTTGTATGCTGCAACTGACTTGTTTATTAGTTCTAACAGTTTGGAGCGGGGAATCTTTAAGGTTTTATATATATAAGATCATGTCACCTGTGAAAAAAATAATTTTATTTCTTCCATCTTAATTTACGTGCCATTTATTTCTTTTACTTACCTTATTGCACTGGTTTTAACACTCTTCATTTTATGGTTTAGGAAACTGAGGAATTAGGAAGTGTCTTACTACTGAAGATATTTAAAACACTAATTTCCGAAGGTTCTTGTTTATTGTGTTTTATGCACATATTTAATCCCAATGGAATCAACAGGAAAGCTATCTTCTCCCCAGTGTAACTCAGGGTCTTCTCCAATACAGTCTTTGATGGAGAACTTAGGCCAATAAAAGAGTAAAGCCCTGGGGAAAACCAAGTTTGTTTATGTTGAAAACCAAAACTTTCTGATATTTTCTGAGGCCTTATCTTATTTTCTTATCTCCTTTTTGGAGGTGCTGCTCTTCTGAAGTCATTATTCTCTAAAATGATGCTCTCCCATATTGCTGCACGCATACCCCTCTCACCAATTTATGATATTAAAATATCAAGTCTTAAATATTTTATAACTATAATAATGCCAGACACAATAATAAGAATTTTTTATGGATTATTTAAAAGTATAGTCATTTCAACCATGTATACATTACACAACATTATACACACTGTATGCTGTCATTACTTTATAGATGAAGAAACTGAGGCTTTGGGAATTGTTGTATCTCAGCCAAAATCATAGGGTTTGAGAATGATGGTGCCAGAGTTTGTAACCGGGCCACCTACGTCTAGAGCTTCCTGCTCACCAGCAAGTCACCATATCGAGTTTCAGCCTTGCTCCTATATTGTAGGTGATCTTAAAAATGAAGTCCCACATGACAATCATCAGAATGGGTATGTAGATGTTTAAGTTGCTGGGATTTCCTTTTCTCTGGTTCTTCAGAGAGGCATATTCAGACTTCTGAAAGTCAGTTGGTTTTGAAACAAGTACAATCTCCTTGATATCCATATGGAGATTTGCTATCCTGCCTACGCTTTAAATTAACCTTATTGATAGATTTCCTGCCAAGCTTAGTTTCATTTATTATGCATGTTCCTTTGGTAGGTAAAAAAATATATTAGAATTATCCTCTAAATACAGTGATATATAAACCAGGCTTATAAATTTTCTAAAGTTTATTTTTATTTGCCAAGCTCTTCTGTACTTTTGGGGGGGTATAAATGTTTATTTAATAATAATAAAAAAGACAATATCTTAAAATAAAGATATTTTAGTAGTAAACAACCAGGAGTGATTTTTTTTCTTTCATTCATCATTGTCAGCTGAAGACATTCCCAGCTAGCAGCTAGGAGTGAAATTTATGGCATCGAGATGGGTGAGCATCTTCACTGTTTCTTCCTGAGCTTAAAGAAGTTTCAACCTGAAACTCCATTCTTTCTGGATTCTAAAATGTCACATCAGGTGAAGTAGTACAATAGTTAGGGCTAAGACTTTACTGCAGGGCCGCAGTCAGGGTTACGATTCCCTGGAAGTGATTTGGGGAATGCACACTCTGGGACAGGGAGTTCTCATCTTGAGATAAAAAAAATATGTATCAAGAAAAGGCAGTTAGGAAAAGTGCCTTCATTTGATCTTTTTTGACATTACCTAAGATAGCCAAATAATGCAGTTTGTTTGGAATACTCTTGGCTTTGATGATCTGGGGGGGAAATATTGAATAAAAAAAATTGGGGTCAGTGGTACTTATAAATGGCTATTTTATAACTGTCCTATCTAAGCCAGGCTTGAATTGGGGAAAGGGGAGTGGTTTCCAAAACAATTCACACTTTGTGGTTGCTCTAAATAGCTTAGAGCTCTAGAACTTCTATCTGACTAGGAAAAACAATGACCCAGCTGATCAGTTACATATGTGAGCTTGTTCAGAGAATCTCTGATAGAATCTGTGATTGCAACTCTTTTAGACTCCATATTCCATTTTATAACAAATATTTGAACACCCTTTTTACTATGCTGAAATGATATTTATATATTACATATTAAAAATAAAGATAACATTCTATTATAAAAGGAGAATGAAAAGAATTTTCAATAAGATATATATCTCAATTTGCAAATACCCAGACAAGACTACTGTTAAAAGATAATTAAAAAAAAACACAAGTAAAATCATGACTCATTCAGATATAAAAATGAACATATTTTAATTGACTAATAACTGTGGACCTATGCAAATATTATAACCTGTTTAAGAGAGAAACCAAAGAATAACACATTTATAGATCAGGAATATTATAATGATACAAGTGTAGGCAAAACTAATTTCTTCAACAGTAGGGAAGAGAGGTTAATTGAACCTCTACTAGACAAGATAGAATTTGGATGTCTACAAACAAAAGTTATTTTGCATTGCTATCAGCTGCATTTTATAGAGTTGTAAAATAGCTCCTATGGAATCAGAATCAGACAACCCAGAGGGATGTGCTGTCAATAGTGCACAGTTTGGGAATTGTTGTACATCCATTGAAGTACACAATTTTCCTCACATTATCCTTGATGAAGTAATCAGACATTTGCCACCATTGGTAACAACACCCTGAATGAGGCACCTGTACAGACAGACTGACTCAGTTGGTTGAATTCAGTCCAAGTATACCGAACAGTGATGCTTTCACATAGTTTCTGAAGTAGAGACCAACTCTTGGTAAATTTCCAAACAAAGAAAGTACACCCCTCCCTAAATTTACACAGTACCTAAACTAAAAAATTCGGTGCCTATTAAAATAATTTGAGAACACTTTGTATGTATAATGGAGTTGGGTTCTGAGCTCAGATTAATTATAATTAAGTTTTTTACCTATATGAATAACTGGCAAGCCATTCAAAAACTGTGGAGGATATAGCAAATCCTTTATTGTGGAGGATTTTCCTGCACATTTCAGAGGATCTTCCACCCTGGCTGGACCCAGTGAACACAAGTGGTACCCTGCAATCATTGTGACAACTGAAACAAAAAGCCTCACAAGTTATTGACACACTGATAGAGAAGCACTGTCTCAGCTGAAATATGCCCTGGGACCCTTGCTTCCTCCTTACCTCCAGCAACACCATTTGCTCAACCAGGTGACTATGGAGAAAGGGAGAGGGAAGGACCTTGTTGAACAGGGTTAGGCCAGAAATATTTTTTAATTTAAAGAACTGGCTCATCTCCTCTGAATCCCTGTCTACCAAGTTTAACTACCCAAAAAGTTGAGACAAAAAAGGTCCCTCATTGAAAGCAAATACTCACCCCCAGTCTATTTCAGCTGGAGTTTGCTTCTGCCTTTCTGAAGAATTCTTGCCACAAGACTTATGGAATAGGGTAGGGAGGGGCATTGGTGCAGACAGAAAATGGTGCAGTCAAATGCCCGAAGTGTTGGTCTCAGAATAAGAGAAGTTGTCCAGGAAGTGTTGGGACTGTGCACAATTTTGCCATTACTCAAGGGGCAGTTGCCACTCAGATGCAGCCCAATGTTGCCAGATCTTCTGATTTTACTTTCAAAAGAAACAGAAAATCTAAAATTTTCGCATGTAATTTTTCAGTTCTTAAACGTTGGTTCATATATACGTATATGATATGTGTGGATGGATACATACATACATACACACACACACACACACATACATACTTTTATGTACATATATACATACATAGCATTATTTATACACATGATTCCTCATCGTTAGACCCATGAATAGCGACTACACTTTAGGTACTGACTAGGTCCCTCTTTTGCATCAGAATGAAAACTATGAGATGGGTATTTTACCCCCATTGCAGAGATGAGGAGAAGGGGACTTAGAGAAGTTAAGCAATTTGCCAAGAATCACACGCTAAGTAGCCAGGCTGGGATGTTAATCAGGGCTGTTCTGCTGCTAACACAGGGTTGCCGCCCAGTTTCTGAAAAGACCACAGGACATTGTTCTCTTCATCTTTAATGACTCAAAGACAAAAACAAACAACAGGAACAATTTCTGCTGGAGTTTGTGTTTATGCATTTATTTAAGTAAACAATTAATAGAGCTTAAAGCTTAACATTTCTTAAAGCTTCTTGTTCTATGTCTCTGTCAGAAGCATAGAGAGCTTTCTGTAGAAGGAAGAGTATCTGAATTTTGAGTGTTTGCAGTGAGCTGAGTAAGTCACTTGCTGTCCTTCAAACCTGCCATCCATCAAAGACAATGATGAGAATGACTGAATCCCTGGGGGTTGCTTGTGAAAAATGTTAAAAGCTTTAATTGAAAGGATCTCTAACACAGGCCGCAAGTAACTTTCTCATTGTGAATTCCTATCTTGCTCTCAGATGCCCTGGGCCCCGCCAAATGCCAAGTCCAAGTAATTTTGATATACTTAAGCCATAAGCCCCTGGCAAGGCCTTTGATGATGTTCAGCTTGAAGTCCCCAGCGGAGAGGGACACACTGGGAGCAATGTCAGGGTCTAACCTCTCTTCTGTGAATGTCTGCTAATTAAACCAGCCTTATGGAAAATGGGACATTTACTATTTAAAATGTCCTGGTTGGAATGCTCATATGATGAAAAAGATGGGCTTGCGACTACCTAAAAGGGTATTTGTTGTAACAAAGCAGCAGAAGCAGCATTCCATCAGAAGCTTTTCAAGAGCTTCATGAAAATCCTTTACCAGTTTCTTTTCCCTTGTTTGCTCATTCATTCATTCATTCATTCATTCATTGCCCTAACTCAGTTCAAGGTGTTACCCAGGCTTACTTTCTATTCAATAGCAAGCATTTCTTTTTCCATATCTTCTGGGAAGATGTCTGTAGGATTCCCCAGACTATCAAAGGGGCTCATAGAACAAAAGCGGGTAAGAATTCCTGAGTGAAATTTTTCATCCATATGCTTTTCAAACAAATACACAAACAAATTTCCGGCCCCAAAAACTTTTCATTGCATCCATAATGCATGCTTACTAAAAACAAAGTAGGAAGAAAAAAGATAAAAACAAAAGTCTTGGTAATCTACTTTAAAAAAACTGTGTGTTATTCAGGATAAATTGCAGGAGAAGGCATCAGTAGTATCAATGAAATGTTCTCTGAATTTAAAGAGGAGTTAGGTGAGAGCTGGCCCCCAAATTTGCTACATTCTCTTATTCTTACAAAGTCTGGCACAAGATGATCATTCAGTTACCTAATCTCCCTGTAGATAAAATTCTTTTGTTGATAGATAACACTGCTAAAACAGTTATTATCTGTATTTAGAATAATACATAAATAGTTTAACAATTACACAGCAATATATACTCTGAACTTAAAGTCCAAAGCAATTTAAGACTATTCTCCATATGTATACTGTAAGTCATGTACCATTGTGGAGCCCTTGGTATGCTTAGGAAGAGAGACAGAGAATACAGATTTGGAAATGAAATGCAGGGAAGCACAATTGTGTAAATGAAATCTAGACTGTTCCTGGGAACATAATTTCATGAATAAAGATGATGTAGCATTTCTGAATGATGTATTTTAAGATTAATATTTCTCAATAGTACTTGTCAAAGTGAGTAGCAGTAGAATCCATAATAAGTACTTTATTGAACTATATTTAGTTTAAATATAAAAGTAAAAAGGCATCATGAATTCTCATGTCAAATTATGTCACCCTAAAGTTAATTAGCTGTACCATGATTCAAAAAAAAATTCTTTTTAATTTGACAAAATACAGGTTTGTATTTCTAACAATTCAATCATTACTTAATTAATAAAATTTATATTTTAGAGGAGTTTTAGATTCACAGCAAAATTGAGCAGATGGTACAGAGAATTCCCATGTACTCCCTGTCCCCACATACGGACAGCCTCCCCCACTATCAACATCTCTCACCACAGTGGTATGTTTGTTACAATCAGTGAATGTACATTGACACATTATTATCACCTAAAGTCTACAGTTTATGTTATGGTTCACTCTTAACCTAAAGTTCTGGAAAACTAAAATACTGTGATCAACAGTTCTGTTGGTTATATTGCTTAGCCTCTTCATCTCATATTGAAATCAGGACAAGCCCACTGTTAGGGGGGCACTTTTTCTTTCTTTTTCTAGCTTCTTTTTAGCATTCATTGAATATTATTTATCAAGCAAGGCAAGAAAATACACTTTTGCCGCTGGTTTCTTGAATTAAGAATCTACTTAGCTATTTTAACAGATCTTTTCAAGAAAAAAAAAACGGAAAGGAATCAGTAGGCTGTGTTTCTACATTTTCATTTATCATTTCCTTTTATATCTATTTTAAATACAAGTCCATTCACTCAGAATATGAAATGACACCAAAAGAACTTCATCAAAGTTATTCTCTGTCCCTACACTCTATGGAAAAAAATAAACTCCCCCTTCTCAGAAGATAAAAATATAATCTGCTGAGAATCAAATGATAGATTTTGTACCAATGAGTGATAGGGGTGGTGCCAGTGAGCGATAAATACATTGATGGTGTCAGTCAATATACTCATCACCCTCATAGTAATTATTTGTTTATTGCCTATCTTTTCTGTAGGACTGTCAGCTTCCCAGGGTCAGAGACAAGGCCCATCTGATTACTTTCTGGCACACAGTCAGTATTTCAATACATATTTGTTTAAGTACCATTGATTTATCAGATATATTAAATGTTAATCAGCCTTATTTATTTAATATTGATTGAGCACCTGCTAGGTACCAGACTACGTGTTGGGTATTTGGGGTATATAAAGGTGCATAAAGTTCATTCCCTGCCCTCAAAGAACATGCACAACTGTTATTGTAGCACGTTGTCCTTGTCAAGTCCATATCTCATCAACCTCCCCCTCCTCCCACTCTGGATAGTTCTCCTAGAGGCTGTTGCTTCCAGCATCTCTCCACATGAAGGCATTCCTTAGCCGCTGAGCAGCTCAGCAGTTAGAGCAGACTAGAAATGTCAGAGGATTAACATCTCCAGAATTCAAATCCAATGGGAGGTTTTTTGCCCTTCAGTAGGAGACTTTTGAGCATGTGCCACCCAGACTCTCAGGGGTTCTCCAATGGGTTTGAGCCCCAGTTGCTCACAGCATTAACCCGTTCATTAAAACATCGTTATTGGCTTTTCTCTTTTCTTGGTCTCACTTTCTACTCCCTCAAAGTGCTTCCTGGTATCTCTTCACAAATAGCTTCTTATACCCAAAACCCTCACTCTGTGTCTAATTTTAGAAAAAGCATTGACACTGGAATGTGACAGTAAGCGAAGCATGAAGAGAGTCATGGGAATGCGGAGATGGGTGGGATTAGCTTCTCTAGCTAGCAGAAGACTTGGCATTGTTTGATTAGGGTCTGGGTGGGGACAGTGAGTGCACCTGTAGGAAGAGATGCTTCAGCAGAGAAAACAAAGGCACAGAGGTGCTGGAGAATACAGAGTGCTCAAGAAGATGTAGGCAATCGTGTCCGGAGGGAATATGGGTAGAAGAGCATCTCAGACGTTCCTGGAGCACCCCAGAGCCTCTCACATTCCAGTGAGGAGGAAGTGTCTCCTGCCCCTTTCATCCTAAACTTCAACTCCAGCTACTTATTCTTTTTATATTGATACTTTAAAATATTTGGTAGGAAGATCCAAATATGGAAACAGACATGTTTACACATAATCTGTAAAAGCAGCCATATCGTAACCATTGACCAACACATAGTCTTTTCTAAGCATGGCTTTTTCTTTCTGTCTGTAGATTTTAATTCATGTTTTTCTGAGTTCTCATGGCATGCTAAGAATTAATATTTTGCTCTTTCTGAGGACATATGTTCCAAACACAGTGTCCATGCCTCAACCCAGACAAGGAACTTTCCTGCCTTCTGTTGGAAGCTAATATAAATTTTAAAAATTAAAAAAAAAAAGTATCTCATGGAGTCAAAGAAAATAAGGCAAGCTAACTCTACTTTGGCAACTGTTCTATTAGTTTCCAAGCAAGTGCAATGAGTATGTATGGTCCTGCTTGTTCTCTCTCCCTGTGTCCAGGAAATGGTTTCCCTCTAATAAAATGTTCTGACAAGTCATTCCATCTTCAGTACCGACTCAGTTATAGCCTCTTGCTGTGATCAACAACTGCTAAATTGGTTACAAACCCAGAATGGGAGCTGAAAACCAAAAAAATAGAGGCGTGGAAGGAGGATGGGAACAGAATAATTTGGTCATTTTCTTAGCATAGGAAAGGTAATTTAGGAAAGACAAAGTGAGTACTTCTGGAACAGGTATACAATATTGGAAAGTAACAGAGAAATTAAAAGTTATTAAAACTCACAAGAGAATTTGGTGAGAGAACACTAGTTTCAACTCAGCATGCGCTAGTGTGCATTATTATGTTTTGCTCTATACTTAGCTTTGAAGAAAGCCACAAATTACAATGGCTAAATAGAGCTTCTGAAAATGGAAAATAGCAACACTACAAGTGCAGAACAGTTCTAGGGTACAGCGCCTGTCATACCATCGCAAAACTGGAATGGCTGGGGAGAACTTTTGAAATTCCTCCCTTCCTCTTCTACCTCCAGGAATTTCAGCCATATCCTTCATGAATCCCCATTACTATAACATTGTTTGTGTAATAAACACAGCTTTGTTTATTTTTAAACTGGGAGGTTCAACCAAAGGCTGGGATAGAAAGAAAGCTGTTGGGGTACTCCAACAAGGTTGAGTATTTCGAGAAGAGATTAATTTAAGACATACCTGGATCCAAAAGATAATAATGATAATCACATGTATTAAGCTCTTTGTATGGCCAAGGCACTACAGCCATTACATATATTAACTAATTTATTCTCATAACCACATTATGAAGTATATACTGCTTCTAACCTATTTTATAGACGAGGAGACTGGGGCACAGAAAGGCTAAGAAATTTGCCCAAGTTCACATGGCTGGTAAGTGGCAGCAGCAGCAGGATTTAGTCTGGTCTCAGAGCCTATGTTCTCGATGACCACACTGAGATGCCTCAGAGATCATGCACTGGACTGAATGTTTGTGTCTTTCCCAAATTCATATGTTGAAGCTCTAACTCCCAATTTGATGGTAATTGAAGGTGGGGCCTTTGGGAGGCAATTAGGTTTAGATGAGTATAGAGAGCCCATGATGGAATTATCACCCTCATGAGAAGAGGAAGAGACACTAGAGCATTCCCTCTCTACCACGTGAGAGGGGCACAATGAGAAGGTGGCTGTCTGTGAGCCAAGAAGAGGGCCCTCACCAGGAACCGAATCTGCTGGCACCTTGGTCTTGGACTTCCAGCCTCCAGAACTGTAAGAGATAAGTGTCTGTTGTTTAAGCCAGCCAGGCTTTGGCGTTTTGTTATAGAAACCCAAGAACACTAAAACAGACCACAAAGCTGTTACAACCAAGCTGTTACCCAGGGAGTCAGGAAATTGTAGGCAGAAGACTTTCTGCTCATATAAGGGATTTGTTTCGAGTGCTTTTCTGGGAGGACCATGCTTCCAGGATGGGATTGAGTCACAGAGCATGCTTGGCTCAAATGTGATATAGGGTAGAGCCTAGGTCAGGAGTCAGAATTCTGTAGGAAGCTGGGTAAACTAAGGTTGGTACCTTTCCGGTTATCAGTGGTCACTTCATTCCTAAGTAAAGCAGCTATTAGGAGCTAAATATGCAGAAATTTCTATCTGGAATGAGAAAGAGGAGCAAGCCAGTGGTAAAACCCCTCCAATTTTCATCCCTTGGGAGATGGTACAAATCAAGATCTATGTTAAACATGAAGAAAGTTATTTGAGGTACCCCAGCACATCCCTCCCAGCCTTTCAGAGTTCCAGTCCCAATTGATTTATCTCTAACTCAGTTATTTTTATTGACTGAATATTTAATGGAATAAACATAGTAACTCTTTCTGAGACATCACAGAGGAGTAAAAGACATTCACTTTGTTATCAAATTTTTGCCACAACGAACAATACTACTGTAATATCCTTATGTATATATTCTCTTATATTTGGGTAATTTTACTTCCATGGAACAGATTCTGAGAAGTAGAGCTTTTGAGGAAGAATGATTTAATTTGAAAGGTATTTTCAGGTTTGCTTTCTAAATAGGCTCTAACAAATTACTTTCCATGGCTACTATAGGACAGGGGTCCCCAATCCCCGGGCCACAGACTGGTACAACAGGAGGTGAGTGGCAGGCAAGGGAGCAAAGCTTCATCTGTATCTGTAGCTGCTCCCCAGCTCTAGCATCACCACCTCAGCTCCACTTCAGATCATCAGGCATTAGATTCTCATAGGAGCACCAGTCCCTGGTGCCAAAAAGGCTGGGGACTGCTGCTGTAGCACATATTTTTTTTTTCTTTCTTCAACATCCTTCCTAAGTTTAGGGTGTTCTTCCCAGGAAGAAGCCAGATATTTTTCTAAAATCCCCTGCAATTTGAATACAGACATGTGATATAGGCCCTGTCAGTCATATACTATAAAGACTTCACATTAATGAGACAAAGATACAGGCCCTGCAAGAATCCAGTCTGGTGAGTTGTCTGCAGATACTTCCAGCTTCTAGACATAGCAGAGGTAGTCGTGCCTCATTCTGGAAACTTTACTGCTCTGACATAGGGATTTATTAAAAACCCCTCAATAACAGGAATTGATTGATCTTCTCTTAAATGCATTAACTTCTGTCTATCCCATTGCCTCTACCCCAGTTGAGGCTGCCTCTTGCTGGAGCAACAGTAAACTTCCATCTGGTCTCCCAGTCCATAGTCATTAGAATCTGTTTTTTCACTCTGCAGCCTGAATGAACTTTCTAAAACTCAAAGCTGACCATGTCATCCTTTTAAAATCTTTCATTTATTCCCCCTTTACTCCAGGCTGAAGTTTCTATTCCTTAGCCTGGCACACAAAACCCTTCAACAGCTGACCTCAGCTTCCTTCCCCAGGCACACCTCTTAGTCCTCACTTTGTATTCTACACTTTAATCATACTGCACGTTTTCCAGTTCCTTGAATGTCCTATTCTCTTTCTCACTTCCGGGGTTTTGCAAACATGTACTCTCTACTTTCTTATCTTCTCCTTTGCCTGCCTAATAACTTGTTCTCCAGGTATCAGCTTAGATAATCTTTCCCTGACTATGCAGGAAAAGATTAGGTGTTCTTTCTCTACAGCAGTGGTCCCCAACCTTTTTTGGTACTGGAGACTGGTGCTCCTATGAGAATCTAATGCCTGATGATCTGAGGTGGAGCTGAGGCACTGATGCTAGCTCCAGGGAGCTACTGCAAATACAGATGAAGCTTCACTCATCTGCTGGCCACTCACCTCCTGCTGTGTGGCCAGGTTCCTAATAGGCCATGGACCAGTACCAGTCCAGCACAGGGCTTAGTGACCCCTCCTGCTCTAGAGCATCTCATAGTTCTATTTATCTTATCTCTGTTTACCACTAAGTAACCTAAAGGCAGGGGCAACGCCTACTTTGTTTCCTGTTACATAATCAGTGTCTAACATATAGTACGTAATAAATAAAAAATTTAATGAATTAGTAAATAAATAGATAAGATGGATACTATTATCACCCATTACTCATAGGGTAATTGAGATTTAGAGCATCTCTTTGTATAACACGAGGAGGCTAGTTAACATTGGACCTGGGACTAGAAAAGATCTTCCAACACTTGATATATTTTCAACTATCCTTCATTGCCCCTTCAGATGCAATCTAGCTATCACTCTATGAGGTTTAATAAGCATCATTATGATGTGCAAATACTCTGTAAGGCAGGTTTCTCAACCTCAGTGCTATTTTGGACCAGATAATTCTTTGTTGTGGGGTTGTCCTGTGTATTAGAAGATGTTTAGCAGTATTTCTGACCTCTACTCACTAGTTTTAGTAGTATCTCTCTCACTCCAGCTATCTCCAGATACTGTCAAACATCCCCTGGCGTACAGGGGGGCAAAATAGCCTTCCAATATGAACCAGTGCTCTCAGAATACCAGGCACCCTTTTTTCAACCTCTATAGTTTTGGGTTGAGAATATAAGTCTCAACACAGACAGCCCTAAGTGGAAAAATGGAAGACAAGAGTAGGCTTTGTCTAAATATCAACTTTGTATCTTTTCAGCCACAGGTCATAACCTCACGGAGCCTCAGTCTTCTTATCCACAAAACAGGGATAATAATACTCAATGAGTTACATTAACTGAACTAAATAACTGCTTTCTTTTGGCTCACTAAAACATGCATAAAGAAAAACATGATAAAAGATTCAGAGTGAAATGGGATGGATTGACAATAGAAGGCTTTTGTATTTGGGGAGACCAAAAAAAATCCCTAAATTTCAAGAACAAGAACAAGTATGACATTTGAACTAACCAGCTTATGAGCATGCCTCTTATTTATTCTCTCATAATTTTATGGTTTTTTGAAGAAAATAAGAAAGGAAAAGTCATACTTAAGGATCGGCTACAATTTTTAAATATGATTACACACCCAACACTGGATTTGGTGGAAGGGAGGGCTGCGAGTTTCAATATCTATCAACGGTGGAATCAGGTGAATTGGCGATTGCTCCCTTATGAATTTTAGTGCATTTTTATTTAGTATTTGACATATTGTATTTGTCTACAAATTGTCTATTCAATGTTGAATAGCAAGTCTAGAAAAAATATTTTCCATCTAAGCAGCTACCATTTTTTGCTAACTTCCTACTTTGACACAATTCTGCTCCAGAAAATGCTTCTTGGGAATTCCAAATGGTGTCATTGCCTAAGGGTTCAAGGATTAAAGGGACAATGGCATTTCTGTTGGGAGTGGTAGAGCTCAGCAGCACTCACAGAGCTTCTGCTCCCTCTCTCCCTGTCCCCCCCACCCCCGCCCCACTTCCCCTTCCCTGGTACTATAGAACTGCTTCCTTCCCTCCATCCCTAGGGAGATGCTCCAAAGTGTAATCTTTTGCCACAGAGCTAGATCCTTTTTACTTAGGTCTAAGAATATCTACCTCCTAAAATCTAAACCTGAAAATATAAGAAAATATTATCAACCAAAAGACATGCATTAAAGTGTCCACAATTAATAACATCCCAAACCTAGAAACATATTAAGTGTCCCTCCCAGTGAGATGGATGGATTGAGGTAAGCTCATAAAGTAGAGTACTACAGAGCAAGTAGAATTAACAAACTATGGCTTCATGCAAAGACACAGATAAATCTACTGTTAGAGGCAAGGCACCAAAAGATATACCCGGTACTCTTAAATAAAGTTAAAAAGCAGCAAAATTAATCTTTACTGTTAGAAGTCAGCCTAGTAGAAGTCAGGGTGGTGGTAACCCTGTGACAGGGAGGGTTTCTGGGTGCTGGTTACAAGTGTGTTCACTTTGTGAAAGGAAATTCACTGGGCTCTTCACTTAGGACTTGTGCATTGTTCATATGTAGATTATACTTTAATCATTCACTTAAAAATAAATAAAAACAAAAATAAAAACATAAAAATACACAAATTTCTAATATTTTAAGTTTTTTGAAAATCCTCTTTCTTTCACTTTAGGCCTCTCTCTCATAAGATACGCCCTTATAAAAAAAGTTCTTTAAGCTTTTGTAACACTTCTCAGAAATTAGAAGAGGAGCTAAAAGACTTGAGTTCTAGATTCCACTTAATTTTCTTATCGATTTCTGTGAACTATGCATTAAGCACGGAACATTATTGCTTTAATTTATTCCTACTCCATAGTAAGGAAAAGTGAAGTGACTTATTCAGGGACTCATGTTCTTTAGTAATAAAAGTGGCATTAAAAAATCTCAAAATGAAAGTAGCAATGGCAGTTTGTAGCCCAAAAGCTCCCATGATTTCCCTTTCTAGTTAATAACAAAGATACTACTAAGAGAGAGAAGCAACTAGATTGATCATTATATAAATAAAGAACTTAAATTAATTTGCTCCATTTAGATAAAGATAATGCTTTCATTTGATTATTGTAACTCTTAAAATATATTCTTTTAATTGGCAGTTATAAGCTATTTCTTCTCAAGTCTTAAAAAAACAAAAGGTGCAATAAGAGAGTGTAGGTTTATGCTCCTATAACAAACAGCCCCCAAATCTTCATATTTTAAAACTGCTAAGGTTTATAATTATGCCACATGTCTATCAAATATCAGTGGGAGCTTTTTTTCACTTCTTTATGGTTCTCTGTCTGGGACCCAGGCCGAAGGAAAACCACTGTCTGAATCATAGCTATTCATGATGGCAGTAAGAAAGAGAAAGTGGTAAAGTACCCACTTGCTCCTAAATCTTTTGTGTAGAAGTGACACACACAACTTCCACATCCATCTCTCCATCAGGGCAAGCCTCATGACCACTCCCTACCTCGGGTGGGCGGAGACATGCAATCCTACTTTGAGGATTGGAACTGGAATACAACAAATCCTCACTAAGTCATCAATACTGTCACTGACATTAAGCAAAATGACATGTAACAAAACCAATTTTACCATAGTCTAATTGATAAAAACAAGAGTTAAGTTCCTATGGCATCTCATCAATGTTATAACGAAATGATGTTATTCGAGGACCTGACATATTGGGCAATACTCTAATGACTCTCTCAAAATGGAACTAAAACTGTCTCTCATGAGAGTCCCATAGTTCCCCATGAGTTTACCACAATCACTGTGACCTACACTATTTAAAGATACTATAGAGTGAAGGTAAACTGCAGAAAGTAAAACATAGACATAAATGGTAGCATCGGCAGGTGTAAATAAAACTCTTTCAACTATAATTGAAAAGATTTTTATGAAAGGCACAAGTGGTTTTCATCTGCCTTTCTGCAAATAGTTTAGTGGGCTGAATAATCAATATTCCTCTGAAGTGCCCAGAAACCATTTCTACCAAAGGCAACTAAATAAATGAATTGCCCTCCAGGGCTATAGCATTGAACCCTTTAAATGAAGGCAGCTTACATGGATGCAAACAAAACACATCCCTTGTGGTTATTATAAGCACTAAACATTAATAGGAAAGAGTGCTTTTAAGTAGGAAGGAAAAAAAATCTGTCTTTGTTGGGGCTATGATCTCTAATGTTGAATTAAAAAGAAAACAAAAGATAATTTCACAGTTAATAATTTGTTTTTCATGACTTTCTCACTTTATTTTCTCTGCACACAGACCTAACCAAAATCATTAGTACTGGTAAATTAAAAGGAGAATGTATCAGGCCTTACTCTTCAGCCCCACTAAGCTGTCACTTTCTGTATGGGGTTTTGAGGGATATTGTCTTTGGTGAGTAGCAAATAAGTATTTTATAAAATAGGATTTAGTTAAGACATACATTTAAATGGATACTGGTCAAAACACAAAACTGAAATAAAAGTACATATGCACACAACACAACTTGGCTAGTTAGCAGGTGCCAATGCATGGGTTTTCTCTGAAATTAAGTATCCTGTTTATGTGCTATCACACTTGAAATGCTGCCAGGCTCCGAGACGTACTTTACAATTTGAAATAACGTTAATATATTTAATACATCCTTCTGGTACCTCTGTAGCAGGAATATTATCGATGCTCTACCATCATATTATTTGTTAGTTTTAATGTCCTAGTGTTTATGTGTATCATGGTATAAGACTACATATGGACTTATGGCTACATCAAGAAATACAATTAATTGATCTAAGTTATGAATTATCTTCCTATTTTTTAAATTCTTAAAGCAAAATTTTTAAGTGAAACTTTTAATATCAGTGTTGAATGTAAAACTGAAAAAGTGACATTCAGATATGATTCTGGAATATTAAATTAAATATCAATGCTAATGGCTTATAATAAAGATACAGATTGTGAGGGCCACACCAAGAATGGTGGCTCCCAGAACAGAAGCACAGGTAGGGCAGCCAGTCAGATATGGACAGCAGTATAGTGAGGCTCGGCAAAGGCTGGACCAGGGGATAGCATGAGGAGTGGTGGTGGTCAGAAGGGCAAAGAGAGGAAACAAAATGTGAGATGGATTCTTGCCTATTAGAGGCAGTCCAGATACATGAAAGTACTCCAGGAGAAAAATTACTCTGACACCTTCTGAAAGATTTTTATCCTTCCAATTTTAGGCTTTCTTATTTGTTATGGTCTCCAATAGAAGATTAATCCTTCTGGAACTGAATGTCAGCCTCATTCTCCTAAGAGCTCTCTAGTTGGAGACAAAGATTTTGCCTTCTTGCCTGACTTGGGCCTCCAAGGGGGATCTCTATATTCACATTTGTTACCTCAATGCCCAAGCTTGACACATGTAGCTACTTGATAAATATTTGTCGAATAAATGAATGTTGGATACAAAATGTGAGCAGAATGGAAAGTGGAGCAGATGGTGGTGGCACATTCTCCTCCATCTGATGGTCCATCTTCAACAAATCATTCATTCCTGGTCCAGCACCAGGACCATCATGAGAACCTCCTTAGCAAAGCAGGCACATTTCAGAGTTGTAGAAGGTTTGTTCAGCCCTTTGCCTGGGTTTCTTCTATGTTGTGGACTTTTATTGGCATTTTATCTTTAGTTTTGTTGAACTAATTTTCTAGGCCCAGGAGGAAGCCGCTCCTGCTGGGGTTGCCAATGCCAGCAAACCAAAACTTAGATAACTTTCACATCTCTCTAAGTAGTCTGCTTGACCAGAAATGCAGTCAGCCAATCCCCAAATTCCAAGCAAACTCCGGGCCTTCTCATCCCAAACAAGGTTGACTATGTGGTCCCAACTAATCAGATGTTTTCTATTATTCTCTTACTTATTCTGTATTCTTTATTCTTTAAAGCTTCCTACCTTCATCCCCATTTTGCAGTTCTATGAAAGGAGACTGTCTGCTTCATGAAGTGTTAAATAAAGTTTGTATCACCTAAATTGTCTTCTTTAATCATTTTTAAACAGCTCATACATGAGAACAGAAAGTGCCTTTATTAATATTCATTTATGCTACAAGGTAGTTGAATCAAATGTCAACACTCTCATGACACAGAGGGAAAACCAAAGGTATAATTTCATGGGAGGAAATGTGGAAGGAGAAGATTAGCAACTTCCTCAATTACATTGATCTTACTATTGACTAGTGAAGAGTGAGAGACCTAATTTTATAAATGCCATAAGCAGCAACAAAGCACCCAATGTATGACCTTTTAAATGACTTTGACAATGATTACATGTTGAAACCGTAATAACTCTGATCTCTCAGTGACTCTGCTCATCTTCAAACACCTAGCTAAAATCTGGAACAGATGAACATTGCAGTTTGAAGCCGAACACTCTTAGATTAATATTTTATATTACCAAGAATATAATTACAAAAGGGACATTGATTTTTTAAAATAGTTTTCAAATACTCCAAGCTTTAATATATACTTTTTTTTTTACCAAAGTATGCATTAGAGACATCCCAATCTAACATTAACATCTTCTTGTACTTATAACTATCCCTAAAAGTTTATTGTGAGAGCACTACTGAAGAAGCAATATTTTCAAAATGTGTTGTATTCACCTCTAATAAAGCTTTCCCCCCGCTTTGCTCTCTGGCCAACAGCGCACCCCTTTATGTTCCTGACTGGATTGATAGTGTATTCAGACAGAAGACAGGACACTTCTGGGATAGAGGCAGCCAAGTAATGGGACCGAACCAAACTTCTGTTGCCTATAAACTTCCAGTTTCAAAAGGATTCTCCAAAGTTCTCAGCAGTGGTTCTCATTTTTGTATATTAGAATAGTCTGTAAAGTTTTTAAAAAATGTGAATACTCAGACCCCATGGGAGACCATTTGTAATCTTTGGAGGATCAGGCCCTCAAATTTCCTTTGTTAAAACTCCTGTGTGATTCTAATCCAGTGCTATGGTCTAACTGTGTGTGTCCCCCCACAATTTATACATTGAAATCCCAATGCCCAATGCAATAGAACTAGGAGGTGGGGGTTTCTGGGAGCTGATTAGGTCATGAACTTAGAACCCTCATGAATGAGATTAATGACCTTATCAGATAGGCCCTAGAGAGCTCCCTTGTCCTTCCTGCCAAGTGAGGATACAACAAGAAGTCTGCAACCTGGAAGAGGGCCCTCACCCAACCATGCTATCACTCTGATCTTAGACTCGCACCCTTTGGAAATGTGGGAGATAAGTTTCTGTTGTTTATAAGCCACCCAGTCTATGATATTTTGTTATAGCAGCCCGACCAGGCTAAGACATGTTGGGTTGAAAACCATAAGGCTTCAGCCACAGGAACTGAACAGCTGTTACCTCTTAGATCTAACCTTCTTTATTTAGAAGGCCCAAATATCTGTTAGCCAGGAAGTAATAGCTTAATGATATTTCTCAAACTTCTCATTTTCTTGTCACCTTCATAATTTTTGCCACATTTATGTATCATGTATTCTATTCTTTACTTTTTTCTATAAATTAAATTACATTTAAAACTGAAATATAAGTAAATAAAAACAAAATTTCTTATTACAATGGTGAATAGAAAATCCTTACCATTTGCCATCAAGAGAAGGCAAGTGGGGGAAAAAAAAAAAGCAAAACAAATAGCCCTCATATTATTCAAATCAAGCCAGATACTGTTATTTGCCTAAAGGCATCCAGCCAGAGACCTGCTTTCTTTTTGTTAACAAAAGAATGGAGAGAGTCTTCCAGCACACAGCCCCCTTGTCAGGGACCCAGGCCTAAGACTTAGAGCCACTCTTATCCATTGGGATTGTTCAGAAAAGGCCATGTGATCCAATTTGTGCTAATGAAACATGAAAGGAATATTTCCTGGAGGCTTTTGGGGAAAAAGGATTTTCTCTCTTTTGGGAGCCCCTGGAAAATAATACATCTCTTCCTCTGAATGTTGACTGCAGCCAATGTTGGGTACAAACACAAGGCCTGGAGCTGTCCTAGCCATCAGAAGAGCTGCTGCCAGCTCAAGACTAAGACCAGCATACTAGAGGCCCCCAAGCCAACTGAGCAGACTAGCCAGAGGTCTTTCCTCTTGCCCTCTAGGCTATTTGAGTTGGGCTTCTGTTGTTAGCAACCAATCACATCTTAATACAGGGCAAGAAGCAAGTATTCAAAGACCTACTAGCACCCAACAGACACTTTCTTCTTGATATTAGGGAGTACCATCTTTATTGATTCGAGGTCATTTAATGCCATAACTATCCATCAAATAAAATCATCTTAGTGGCACACAACCCTCACTTGGGAAATATTTTTCTTAGGTTGGGAGAGAATATGACTTAACAGAAACAAAGCTGCAGAAGGCTATGATTAGTTTATGTTTACTTAATGGTAACTTTTCTCAATAAGAAAATCCAAAGTGCACATTGAACTCTCACAAGAATCTTTGAAAGTGTGGGCTAGGGTTGGCGGAGAATAAGTTATCGAAATAGTGTCTGTGCCTCTGGCATTAAGCGTCGAACTCTCTAAGCATTTTCTAAGTCACCAGGATTCAAAGTGTGGCCCATGGACCAACAGCATCCATGGCATTACCCAGGAGCTTGTTAAAACTGCAAAGTCTCGGGCCTCACTCAAAACTACTGAATCAGAACCTGCATTTTAAGATGCCTTTTGATTTATATGCAAACTAAATTTTGAGAAGCACTGTCCTAGGTGCAGGTCACCAGCTTAGTACTGCTCAGACTGTAAACAGCTGATATGTGCAGAGCCTGGACTCATAGAGATCTGCTTCTACCTGTGGAATGCCAGCTCTAACTCCCAGCCCATGACTGTCTGCTTTGTTTTCCTCCAGTGTCCTCTACAACTGATAGGTCATCTCCACAAAGAAACCAGTTTCTGTCAATTCCACGGGGTTTCATTTAATACTAGCATATCTCAGTCCATCGCCAGCACTCTCGCCTTATAGTTGTAGAAGTCATAGTTACCGAGCCAAATGAACAGCTTTAGGGCTTTTTCCTTTGCTATTAAATTCCCCATATCCTGTAATTCATTCATTCATTAACTCAAGCACAGACTAAACTCCTTCTTTATGTCATTTGTAAACCATATCACCCAGATTTTTTGTCACAGTCATGATGGTGATTAGCAATTCCCCAAGGCCTTTCACAATCAGTGGATTCTAAGCTGTCCTAAAGAAATATTCAGTCAAGAGCTCTCCTGCCTCTATGAAGTTTTGAAATTAATTTTTTCTTAATGGAACAATGAACAGTCATGTAAGTTACATACCAATGGCCACTAAAGGGTAAGTGAATGGATACAAAAGAAAAAAAGAAAAAGAAAAAGAATGAAAAGAAAGAAAAAGAGAAAGAAAAAAATCATAGCCCCTTCCTTCTATCTGGGACCTCTGTACTTCGTTTTGCACTTGCTCTTCAAGAATTATCTATGCAGTACCTTTGTCACTTTGAATCAAACTTGTTGCATTTATAACATAAGAGTAGTGGTCCTGATGATTCCATGAGAGATGACAGGAAAGTCCCCGCACATGCCTAGCACACAGTGGTACTCTGTGAAGTGAGGTCCATGGAGTAACAGAAGCAGGGAGTCTATGCTGTAGAAAGGGAAGATGATGCCAAGTCTATTTTCTCACTCAAGAGAAATGTTATAACCAGTGATAAGAATAAGAGAATTGGATGGAAGTGAATAGGGTTTAGATGCTGATGGTTCCCTGGAAAGGAGAAGGAGCCCAGTGCCAAACATTCTGAAGAGGAGAGGCTTTGTGTCAGTTGGGTCCTTGGGATGGAATTGAATGCATGGGGTTGGGGGGAGCTGGGGAGAGGCAGCACCTGTGAAGAACAAAGGGGAAAGATTGGGCATGGGGACTGGGGTGAGGATGAGAAACTGGGGGACAAAGTCTTTGCCAGCTTAAGGGGTCTCTGGAGCAGTGATTGCCCCTTAGAGAAGTCACATACTAGGCAGAAATGGCTAGGCCTGGGTATCCCTCTGTGCTCTGTTATTGGCTAGGCCCTGCTAGGAAGAATGTGGCCTCAGCTCAAAAGCTGAGGAAGAGCCTGAAGGGGCAAACAGCTGGGCTTGTCAACTAATGGCATTCTGGCACCCGAATGGCAAATTTCTTTCTTAAAGGGAGACCCAAGCTACACACTCTGTGGCTGGACAAGCTGGGATGATGGAAATTCCCCCAGATAAACTTAGAAGGATTCCAGAGCAGAAGATACCATTGACTACCTTCCCAGGAGAGCCTGTGCTTGCCACATAGGTGCTGGAGTAGATGGCTGGGAGATGTCAAGGCAGATGAACCGTGGGTAGCAACGCAACATCCTGCACACCCTGGGTGGTTTAGGAGCAACAACTAATGTTTCTGAGCTTCTAGGAGGAGGACACCGGTGCAGATAAAGAGGGAAGACTGAGAGAGACTTCCTGGTTGTGCTAGGAGAAGGCCAGTGTGTGGACCTATTGTTCGAGGTCATGGACAGTGGATACAGCAGAGACAGAATGACATCCAAGAGTGGTGGCAGCAGTTACACCTCAGGAGAGGCCAGCAAGGCCAGCAGATAACTGTGGACCAAATTTCCACCTTCCTGAGACTTTACCTGGCCTCAGATGCCACTCAGAGAGAGTCATAGGGAGGAACAAGAATCCTACATTGATGGAGTAGTTACTAAGAACAAATAGAATTTTAAACTAGAAAGATTAACTTACCTTGAAATGGTTAATTAAGTTTCCTACTTATGAGGAGAAACAGGGAAGTGGGGGCAGTTAAGTTCAGTTTTAGAAAGTAACTTACAAACTACATTTCCAAGTTACGTAGTCTATTAAATTTCATCTCTGCTACACATGAAAAATTTTTATATTCCTTAATATAATCACCTTACTTTTGGGAATCTAATCTTAAAAGCAGAAACAAACTGTGCAAAATTTTTAAAATGTCCATATTATTTATATGTTTAGCCATAGGAGAAGAGTTAGGTAAATTATAGTACATCGATAGCATATTAGACTACCAATTATGCAATGGTATATAACCATTTTTTCTATTGGTCAGTGGAACATGAAGAAAAAAATATTGTACAGTATTTTTTAAACTTTTGACCACAATGCACAGTAATCAGTTCATTTTGCAGCTTGACCCAGGATGCCCATATGTATTTTTACTGCTGACACAAAAGTTGCATGGAATGGTGCTTTCCTATGCTGAGTACAATGCATTCTGGCATTTCGTAGGCTCTTCCATTTCATATGCTCTTTTTCAAAGCTAGTTAGACCCAGTACATGGGTTATATCCCAATGGCAGAAAAGAACAAATGACTAAAACATTTGTCTAGAGAATGTGCTTGGTGGGAATTGTGCCAAAATATCAAGAGGGCTAGAACTCCAGGAGATTCATTTGTTTTCCAATTTGTCTCTAATATACATATACTACTTTTATAGTAGAAATAATATTGCCATACTAATTTTTAAGTTGTTTCCAAGGCTTCTCTTCTCCAAGATAAGTAATTTCAGGTCCTTGCTATCTGGCGAATTCATTTTACACCTCTCTGTAAACTCCTGAGACTAAAGGCATGGATGCAGCCGGAGCCGCTGGCAGCCTGTGAGCCTGAGCTCACACTGAACAGCTCTGCAGCATCAGCACCTCATGACTCACGGCCCCCACGTGGCTGCTGCTGAACTATGTGCATTTTAATGAGGAGATTGATGTCATAGTTATCTGTATCCTTGACTTCTTTTTTCTTTCCTTCCTTTTTCTCCAACACAATTTTATTGAGTGTCTGTTATGTTCCAAATACTATTCTAAATGTTATATAAAAAGTCTTTTCTTATTTACCAAATTTTCTATGACTAAATGGCATCTTGTCCCGCATAGGCCCAGAGGAGCTTGGCTCTAAGGTGGGTGGGTCCATACCTGGCCATAAACATTTGACAGTGTTGAGAGCTTCCTGTGGTGCTCAGAACACCTTGTTAACAGCACATCTTTCTGAGCTTGAACAGTATAACACAGGACTAGGTGGATGATCGGAGGTTATTTCCCTAGTTTCCGAAGGGCATCATGAACGGCCTGGCCTGTGGCCGCTGGAGGAATGAGATAGCAGGCTCCACATTTGTCTGGCATCGGTGGCTGCAGCCGGGTCTTTCTGATTATTTTCAGGCTTTCTCAGTTAATGAGGAATGTCTGATGGTAGCTTCTACTCAGGACATTAACTTCTGATGCTAATATTTCCCCAAAGAGTTTCAAAAAACAAGTTGGCTGACAGCAAGCTGGATAAGTCCCTAGAGAAAACTGCATAATACTCTTAAATTCATGTTTCGGTGGCTGCTGCTTCTGGAGAACAATTGATTTATCACCATCTTGTTGAAGGAAGTGTCTATTTGTTTTCCAGTCATGGGCAGCCTGTAAAATGTAATATAATGCTAGGGGCAGCTATAGCCAGTCAGGGGTATTTTTAACTCAGCAGTTCCTTGATCTCTTAGACTCTTGTCTCCTGCTGTAATCAGAAAAATTTCCCTTCAGCATATTCTTTTAATAATCCCTTGGACACAATTATGGCAGATTCTGACATGCCTAACCATCCTAGACTTCTCGGTTTGAGTTTTCACTCAGCATGTGTCTGCCTTCCAGGGCCCTTCTTCTGCCTAAATGTGCTCTTCTATTTGTGGGGCTGCGCGGGGTAACAAGATGTGTTCAAGTTTCAAGGTTCTGACAAACGTGGTTAAAACATTTCTCTCCAGCGCCTCTTTTGTTTGCACCTCATGATAAATGTTCCTTTGGCAGTTTTATAAACAGAATGCTAAAATGTCACATTTTTAGAAGTGTCAGCTGCTTGTTGGAGAGGAGTGTTGGGAGTTAAGCAGACCAGGTGCAGTGGCCACCTTGGCCTGAGCTGGGGCAGGTCATTTGTCTCAGAGTTGGCTCGGACTGGAAAATTTCAAGGTGCCATCCCTCATGCAGACAAAAAAAAAAAAGACAGTGCTGGTCCTCTGAAAGTCAAATACCGGGTTTCTGTGTGCATCTCAGTCTTTGTGAATGCCTCTCGGTTCCATTTGTAAATAGCAGGAAATGTGGCTCAGCACAGGAAGCGAAGATAGTCTTAGAACCTGGAACAGGAGGAGCAGGCTCGTCTAGAGTGGGAATAGTCCTCACCCTCCTTCCTCCAGTCACGTCTTCTTAGAAGCAACAAGCTCTAGCTCACAAAATGAAGCAGACTCAGGTAAAATTGGCCAGTCTGTAGAGCAAGAATGAATTAGGTCATTTTGATCATGCATTTGGGATCCCTAGCAGCCTAAGGTATTGTGAAGCGAAGGAGGACATTATTTGTATTCATGCTTTTTTAATTAATACAGAAATTAGTTATTACTGGGTTCAGGCCCATCCACCCTAGAGAGCAGATGGAATTCGTTCTGCTTTGCTCATCATCGCACTATCGATAGAATTCCTTCTGGATTCCAGAAATTCCCAAGGCTCATAAATACATCTTAGTTGCCACATAGCACATGTTGGAAATTAAAAAAAAAAAAAAAATTAAAGTCGTAATTTATAAAGTGAGGAAAAGCACAGGCTGCCTAGGGAAAGGAAAATGCCCAGGACTCAGCTAATGGGAGCTGATCTTTCCTGCAGAAAGCCCATTTCCATTCGATAGCCCCTAAGGCCTATGTCCAGAAGGCCCCGTTTTCCCAGCTAAAAGGAGAAATTATTATTGACAAACCAACCCGCTTTGCATTTGAATGGTTCAGATAAACCATTTTTTGACCTGAAGCTTGTAGTTTATAGTCACAACGCTTTGTTTCCCTTTGGTAATGAAAGACTTAAGAGCTGTGCTGTCCATTGTAATAGCCACTGGCCACATTAAGCACTATGTAGCTAGTCCCAGCTGACATGTGCTAGAAGAACACAATACACACGGCTTCAAAGACTTAGAACACACAAAGAATGTCAAGTATCTCAATGACATTTTATATTGATTACATGTTGAAATTATCATGTTTTGGATATAGTAAATTAAATAAAGTATATTATTAAAATTAGTTTCGCCTGTTTCTTTTTACCGTTTTTAATGTGACTACTAGAAAATTTAAAGTTACATATGTATATTTATGACAGACACCGTGTTTCACTGTGTTAGAGGTTTTATTTCAAGTTTGAAAAGAATCTCCAGCTCCCTTTCCCACACCTCTTCAAAAACCTCTTCGTTTAGTCTAATTCTAAAGTCCTTTTAGTGAAACACCAAGCTTTTTTGTTGTTGTTGTTGTTGCCACAATTAGGGACAATTTTCAAAATCCAATGATTTTTTAAAATGGGCAATAGTTTCCCAGTAGCTTTTCACAAGGGAAGCCAAGCAAGAAACATTGGTCAAATGAACAGTGTCACAAAGATGTTTTCAATTCAAACACTGCATTTTCTTTGCCAACTTTTTTCCATTTCTTCTACCTCCCATCACCCAACAATGCACAAATGGAGGCTCTCTGAGCCCCACTGCACAGGCCTGACACAGGTAAATCATCTAAGAGTTAGGTACCTAATTTTATACACCAGTGGGGCCGCACTCCCATCAGACATAAAATACTGTGGGCAAAAGGAACACAGGAATCAGTGAAGACACTCCACCTGGAGGCAATGGGAAGGACATGAAACCTATCAAGCCAGTGTCCAGCCACTTACAGCCTCCTCTCTCTAAGAAGATAGTGTCAGCTCCTAAGAAAGGCCTATTCCAAAATTTCTGCCCAGATAAATGTATTTCACTGACCTTCACATATTGACATAATTAAGCTTAATATTAGGTTTCTCTGGCACTGACTCTGCAACTTTAGTTTGTTAATATTCTTTAACATCGGCTTCATTCCTCAGCTGCACTAAAGTGTAAATGATTGATACTAGATCCTTTATTGAGATCAGGTTTTTTTCCCTTTTTCACTATTGTTTGACTTATGTATATAATCAAAACATCATAAAAATATTAAATTAACATTTCTAAGTAATAGTACCACCACCACGAACAGCAATCTTGGTGGCCGGAAGAAGGTATAATGTGTACTGGGAGGCAAACCACAAACGTTGGCCATCGATCATTGACAGCGGTCCCAGTAGGTGCTCTGTATGAGACCACCCCTGAAGTCGGAGCCAGGGATTTCTGTTGTCCCCTTCTACCTTAAATTCCCACAGTTGATATTTACATGGTACTTCACTGGTCACCTTAAAGTCAGAAGCCTGGATGTTGTGTCAATAGTAGCTTCTGTCTTTAGACAAAAGCCACATGTCTCAAGCAGTGTTTGGGGCAGGTTGGGCTTATGTTCCCTTAAGCTGCAGGTGGAGGGATACAGCTCTTTTATTTAGAGCAGTGCTTATTAGTAGTGCTATAGCATATACCAGAATCACCTGGAGAGCTTGTGAAAATGCAGACTGCTAGGTCCTACCCCAGAATTTCTGATTCGAAGGGGCTAGAGAATTTATATTCCTAAAAAGTTCCCAGGTGATGGTGATGCTGCTAGTCTGGGACCACACTTTGAGCACCACTGATTTAGAGCACTGTTTCTAAATTCTAGCCACACATTTGGAATCACTTGGGGAAAGTAAAACCCTACATGGGCTGGGGTGAGGCTTAAACATCAGGAATTGTATTGTAATGTGATTGTAATGTACAGTGAGAGTTGAGAGCCTCTACTTTAGGCCCCACTTGAGAAAAGCACATGGGACAATTGATTTTTTCCATTCTTCAAGCAGCAGTGGATATTTACTTAATCTATTTAGACATTCAGTTTCGAAGAGATAGTTCATTATATCTGTTATATGCATTATATCCATGACATATTCCTTATTTGCTTTGTGAACTTTTTCCCCAGCTCATCATAGAATGTGCTTTTCTAGCCCAAAAGGAATTATGGTATTTATTTATTTGAAAAGATCCATTTAGACAAATCTGTAATTTAGAGGGACTTTTGGAAATGTGGTATATTTCATGTCATTAATGGAAATGGCATGGTTCATTAAGCCCCACCGGTAAGTTTCCACTTGAAAAGCTTTATAACTTCCTGGTCAGCCTTGGTGGGAGCGGGTGGGGCTTTGTGTACTTGAAAACACATTTAACTCTGTGAGAGTTTATATTTTGGAACCCCCAGGACTTCTTTCTAAGATGTCTGCATTAAACAGCTAATAGCAACCAAGACTAAAGTACTATGCAGTGCTTTTTGTGTTCAAGAAGACATCGTTTATTTCTTATATCTCAGTTGATTTATACTTTGCTAATTACCACTCTACTGTTGACCAGTTATAGCTCCTTCTTTATAACTTCTTTATAGTTAGAGCTCTTAATTATTCCTATAATCAAATTACATTCAACTAACTGTAAGGGATATCCTCAGATTCCTCAGCACTTTTTTCTTTGCTCTCTCTTTTTTTTTAAAGTCTCCAGTGTAACATAATAAAACCTGTTTGTGGTAGTATTTCAGAGTATGGATTTTGGAGTCTGAATACCAGTGTTAAGTAGCTAGCCAGACATGAGCAACAGGGTAACAAAGGAATAGGGTCCCTCCCTAGAGACTGCCCAAAGAACACCCTATTGGTAGTTAGAGAAACCTCCTCCATCCCCAGAGACAAAGGAAAGGAGGATCATAGTCTTAGCTGACCTAATCTGGCCTAATCTGGCCACAAACGCTTGCACAGAAAGTACTGCCCCTAACTTCAGCCTTGTTATACCATCATTATAATCTCAAGACTGTGGCTGGAAGTTCATGAATCTAATTATAAGAGACTGAATTCTGGGTAAGCACATGAGCACTAGGCAAAGTTATATAGCAGCCAGATGTCAATCAAGATGACCTCACTTGCCAATCGCCTAGGAATGCCTTTGGGACCACCTCATCATGACCCCCCAAATACAATGCAGACCTTTCCCTCCCCTGGGGTTACAGCTCTCCATCTTCCCTGGCTGTAATACATACCCTCTTTTAGGGGTATGTAACCTCATTTCCACGTGGCTAGCCGGTTTTAAGCTTGACCTGTCTTCTACTTCATACTGTGTTTTTAATAAATGAATATTTCTCATATTCACTGAGTTGAAATTCATTTCTTCAGCAGTGAAAAGGACCTAGAGATGTGTTACTGGAACTCCAATCACTCTGGTAACACCAGGGTTCAATTCTTAGCTAAAGCACTTCATTTATAGGGCAAATTATGTAACTTCCCTGCGTTTTTATTTCTCATCTGTAAAATGAGAATATTAAATCACCTGGCTTAACTACTTTACAAGTTGCATCAAAAGACGCAATGTGTATGAATGCTTTCTGTAAATTGTTAAATAAAGTACAAATGTTAATTGATTTCTACCACAGTGTTCATAGAACTTAAAATCCGGAAAGTGGATTTTTATGGAAAATTGAGGCTTCAGTGCAAATATTTTCACTTCAGTTAGAATGGAAACAGACATACTTTTCTCCTGTGTTTAATAATCCTGAGACCAGACCAAATAATTGACCTACTTGCTCCAGGAAATACTTGCTCCTGGATAGTAAGAACCAGTTTAAATGACTTACCAAGAGTAACAGCTAGCTTTACTAGCTTTAACATCCTCTCCTCCCCATGCTCAACAACCCACAGCTATTGTGTTATAAATTCTGCCCAGCCCAAGCCTTGCCTTAAAGTCATCCATTCTAGCCCTTAAAATTCTCTAAATATCCTCTCAACTTTCTCCCTTTGAGACACAACCTGGATGTTGAGGTGATATATTCTCTCTTACGAAGCTAAGAAGCTTTGTTGTCGTTGTTGTTGTCATTGTTTTGTTTTGTTTTGTTTTGTTGATTAACAGGTTTGTCTGGTGCTCTTTTGGGAAGTTGACACAATCCTGTTGAAAATCTTTTCAAATATAATATTCCAACTTTCTTCCATGGCTGGGCTGGCTTAGCATGAAGAACATAAAGGAATCTTTTCTATTTCCAAATATTATTCAATGCCTTAGGTGATCTTTTAGATCTTTAAAAAAATCTTTTACTGAATTTTCATCCAAATGCATAGTCCACTAAACAATTACAGTTGACCCTTGAACAATGCAAGGCTTAAGGACACTGACCCCCGCAAGTTGACAATTCTAGTATAACTTTTGACTCCCCAAAACTTCAGTTGTCCCTAGGTATCTTTGAGGAGATTGCTTCCATGACCAAACCCCATACCAAAATCTGTAGATGTTTGAGTCCTTTATATAAAACAGTGTAGGAAAATACTTACGGTTGGCTCTCCACATCCAAGGATTCCTAACTGAGGATTGAAAATGCCTACTGTTTTTGATCTGTGATTGGTTGAATCTGCAAATGTGAAACCTGTGGATATGGAGGGTTGACTGTATATTTATTGAAAAAATTTACATAGAAGTAGACATGTGCAGTTCAAAACTGTGTTGTTTAAGGGTCAACTGTATTCTGGATGGTTGACACTTGATTAAGTGAGAATAGAATGGAGATGTCTTCAAAGCTGACTGCTTCAAAATCTCTCCAGATGGGGTGCAGGAACAGAGTAATTCAAGCCCCCGCCAGGGGCTTCCGACGCTTAGCCTGGGCTGAGATCCTCTGGTTTAATGTATCATTAATTACGGAGAGTTGAGGTTCTCAAACTCCAGTGTGCATAAAAAAATCTTCTGAGGAGCTTTGAAAAATGCAGACTCTAGGGCCCCATCTCCAGAGACTCTACTTCATAGACATAGGGTGAGAGCCCAGAATCCATACATTAATCAAGCATCTGTAGTCTTCTATACATCACATTTTGAGAAGTGTTGATTAATGTAGGGGAAGAAAGATCCTCATAACTGCAGGAAACCGGTTATGATTAAAATCTTTAGATAATATTAAATAATGAGGTACCATTTCCTGAAATAGTAGTTTTTTTTATTCTGGGCTTTAGTTTCTTCATTTGCAAAACGGAATTACTAATATTAATTAACCATAAGAGATGCTCCATTTTTTTTCTAGGTCAGGACTCTGACTAAAATCTACATAATGAAAGAACAATTGACAATTTTATTAATTCAGATCCTGTTTCAATGCTATTGTTAACGTTGCTAAATATCTTCAAATTTAATGTGTTGCCTTGAATATCCATTCTCTAGGAATAAGTCAAAATATGCATAGGTTTCTCAAATATACTATTTGATTTTTGCTCATCTTGAAATTTAAACTTAACCTATATTTTCATGTTTATAAATATAATCAACACACCAAGTCTTAATTGAAGAAATAAACAATTGAGCTCCTTAAATTGCAAGGTATTATAGGATATGAGTAGAGGAGATGTGAATGGTACATAATAATTACTAAACATGGCCAACTGTAATAAATAAATAAGCAAGTTATGAGTCCAAAGGATAGGGGACAAATCTATGAGAAGTTGGCAGTTTTAAAGGGGGAAATTTGAATTATATCCCAATAAATTGTTATTAAAAATGCACATTTGGACAGCAATCCCACTTCTGGGTATATAATTGGATTCAGGATCTCAAAGAGATATCTGTACTCCTAGGTTCGTTGCAGCACTATTCACAAGATATGAAAATAACCCAAAAGTCTTCAACAAATGAACGGATAAACAATGATATATTTATACAATGGAATATTATTCCACATTTAAAAAAAAAAGAAGGAAATCCTGTCACATGTGATGACATAGATAAACCTGGAGGATATTATGCCATATGATATTAGCTAGTAGGTCAAATACTGAATGATTTTGCTTAAATGAGGTGTCTAAAATAACTAAACTTATAGAAACAGAGAATAGAATGGTAGTTTGGGAGGGGAAAATGGGAGTTGTTCAATTGGTATAAAGTTTCACTTATGCAAGATGAACATTTTGTAGTGATCTACTGTACAACATTGTGCCTACAGTTAACAATACCATATTGTGTACTTAAAATTTCTTGAGGATAATATCATGTTAAGTAATCTTACAACAATGAGTTATAGGAGACTTTTGGAGATGATGGACCTATCTGTTACCTTGATTGCAGTGATGGTTCCGCAAGTGTATGCATACATACAAACTCATAAAATTGTATACATTAAATATGTACAGTTTTTTGTATATCCATTATACCTCAATAAAGCTGTTAAAATGCATATTTGGAAAAGTACAATAAAACAAAACAATGAAAATAGAAGTTTATTTTTTTTTTCCTTTATAAAAGAAGTCTCAAGATAGTCAATTCAGGACTGATGTGCTCCACCAGGTCAGGGAAACAGGCTCTGTCATCTTCAGCATGTGGCTTTCATCTATTGTTCAAGATGGCTACTTGAGTTTCAGCCACCACATCTGCATCCCAGCCAGCAAGAAGGAGGAGGAGAGCAAAAGGCCTGGGTCTTCCCCTAAGATATTTCCCAGAAGTTCTGTCACTTCTTACACCTTATTGGCAGAATTAAGTCACGTGACCACACCTAACTAAAAGGGAGGCTGGAAAATGTCGTCTTTATTCAGAGCAGCATATGTCTGGCTAACATTCAGTAGAGAAAGAGTGTCTCTTATTAAGGAGGAGAGAGAGGACAAATTAGCAGCCTTTGCTACATGGACATTCTGTAGAGGGCCTTGAATATCTTGTTAGAATAGTTCATACTTAATTCATCAAGCAACTTGGAGACAGTAGACTATTTAGGGTCAAAACGTGGTATTATTTTAGGAACATTAACAATCTCTGGCAGTGATATGTAGGATGAATTGAAATGAGGAAAAACTAGAAGCAGGGAAGCCAAATAGAATACTAAAATAGACAAAGCAAGAGGTAATGTAATGTGGATAAAGTTTAGAGCAGGAGCAGGAGTACTGGAGAAGAGATACTCATTTAAAAGAATTTGGCAACTGAATTTGCCATGTGGATGGGCAAGGAGGTAAGAGAGACTGCCAAGATTTGATCATGATTTCCCAAAATGGGGTTCACAAGTTCAAATGTCTACAGGAATCCAAAGGGTCCAGTAAAAAAGTGATTGAGCAAAATGGGTTCCCACCTCCTCAACGAGAAGGCAAAGGGGGTGGTGGTGGGGGTCCTTCTGGGCGCCTAGTATCAGGAAAGCTGTTCAGGCCACTGGAGGCCTGAACAAACTCTGAATACCACTGGGACAGACTGAAGGGAAAATACCACTCTTTTTTTTTTTGAATCTCATATAGCAGGAGATATATAAAGCATTTATCAATATCTCACATTTTAAAAATCCCAAGCTATCCTTTTAAGTAAGTATAAGACCTGGTGATGTTCCCAACCTTCCTAAATCACTTGCACATGTTCTCTTGGTTGATGTGGCAACTCACTCCTCTGTTGTTACTGATTTATGCAGGCCTTTCATGTTGTTTACTGAAATTACTGAGACTTCTGGGTTGGCTCATGGCCCATCTACATTTCCTTAAACTCTTCCTACCTAAAGTCACAACGATATAAACCATGGTTTGAGCCTCCTTAAGATAATCAAAACTTAACTAAACTGGAATAAAATATATCTAGTAAGTAAAGAAAAGATGCAGTATAATGCAGTTATTGATAACATAAGACATTAGGAAAGAGTCTAAATACCTCAGAATAAGACTTTATGTTCCCTATTTATTTATTATCATGAGCAAATAATGATAGAGACCTACTCAATGAAATGTTATTTATTCTTTAAAAAAGGTAGTTTATAAGACTACATAGCCACACCCAACAAAATGCGAGGGAGGCAAGGAGACAGTTAAGAAGTTGAATGTGCCCTGCAGTTTTTAATTGTGAAGGGGGCCCTAATATGCCACCCCAAATATTCCACTTTGGCATAAAACTTGTTTTGAGCTGAAGACAATTAAGAAGCAGCAAACATAGAAAGAGCTCTGTGCCCTCCCCCATCTGTCCAAACGCAGGATGTAAATTTTCCTTTTTGATGGAGTTCCCTCTCCCCTCTCCTGGACCAGGAAGAGAACAGTCTTTATCACTGAAGACAGAAAGCGGCATCGAAATGAGTCTGCACAAATAAATCTTACTGAAATAATTATTATACTTCATCAGTTTCCCCATATGTTTACCCTCCCACAATTTACTGCCCCCAGGAGCCCAAACCCCATTTCCTTTGTTTTGCACTTCTCTACAAATTTATCATTCTTTGTTAAGATGGCATATAAGCCCCCAATTCTAACCACCCCTTTAAGTTACTCATTACTGAGTCCCCCAGTGTTTACGCACATTGCACACATAAGTAAACACTTATATTCTCCTGTTAATCTGTCCTTTGTCAGTCTAAATTGCAAATTCTTCAGCACTGAACATAGAAGGATAGAGAAGAAAGTTTTTCCTCCCCTATACGTGTTAAATAAAAAAGAAATGACAGGAAGGAAATATACCAACATTCTCACAATAGTTATGTAGCATGTAGCAGATTCAAACAGAAAAAAAAATCGTGTCAAAGCAGTATTTTGTAAGGACGGCAGTTTAACTGAACGCCAGCATCTCAACTGTTACCAACAGATTTGTTTCAAGTATTGATCAATAGTAATACTAGGATGGGTACTTTAATTTAGTACTTGACAAAGAGAGCAGAACTAGATGAGGATGACTAAACTCATGCTATAAAGGAAAAATGTTCACAGTTTTACAAGGGAGTTAACAAAAGCGTGATGAAGAGTCAAGTTCTGGAATCAGATTATTTACTATTTGCAAGACTTTGGACAAGTTTCCGTGCCTCAATTTCCTCTTCTTTAAAATGGGGATAACAGTAACTACCTGGTGTTGTTGTTGAGGATTAAATAATACTGCCTGCATACAGTAAGCACTCAAAAGTTCTGAAGACCTCTGATAATGATTCTCTTTTTCTTTTCTTATTAAGAAAATGTTGATAATCATTAGCCACATGTAGTAAAAGAATGGCTACATCAAGTGTTTGGTAACTTTATTGGCCCCTCCATCTGTCCGATTACCTAAAGCTCCTCCCTGGGTGGTATAGCTCTGGTCTGGGATCCCTGTGGTCTCTCCTTTGGGTGGAAAATGAACTCCATAGATGGAGTCCAAAATGAAATTGATTTCCACACAAGAAGGAAGAAAAACGGACTTCATATTTCCTATGAAACTCTGTCATATATCCTCTTTTCCACTCTGCAGCACACCAGGGGTGTTACAGCTTCGACATTAACCTGTATCATAACAAGCATGAATAGTGGGTAGGATGAAAGGGCTATGGGTGAGTCAGCTGCAGGAGGCAGGAAGAGTCATCATGAGGGTGACAGAATAGGACGATGGACTAGCAGTCATGTTCTGCCGCAGGTGAACTTTGTGACGTTGGGCAAATGATTCACTCTGACCCTTAGTTCCTCCTCAGGTAAAATGAGGGGGCACCACTGGGTAGATTCCTTCCAGCACTAACATTCTATGAGCCTATGCACCCCTCTCAGCAACCACTTTCTCTGAAAAAAAAAAAAAAAAAACAGAGGAAACAGTCTGGAGCCTCATACCCTTGACTAATTCACCTGATCCCAGACAGACTACAATGTCCTCTAAATCCTTTCTTTATCAATAAAGTCTGACTAATACTCAAGGCTGAGTTAGGCTGGACTTTGGGGTAGAGGAGCTGAGCTCCCTGCTTGTACAAGCTGGAGGCTCTGCATGTGTTGGTTGTCGCCGTTGCCCAGGGACGCCTCATTTTTGAGAAACTTTTGTGCTGTTTACTCTGCCTTGCTCTTTCTCCCAGCACCCTTCTGAATTGTGCTAGCTGATTTCTCCCTTCCCTTTTCAGAAGTTCAGTTTACTTTTGGCTTTAACTTGGAGCTTTGGTGATGAAAGAAAGGAGATCATATTTCTTCTAGTCAGAGCTATATTTTCAGAGCACAGCTGCCTAGACCTTACTAGAAATAAAACAAAAGGAGATATGAGGTCATGGGCAAATCTTACCTACCTTCCTTTGGTGAGAGAAGAATCCAGTGAGAATTTAGTCTCTGGAAAGCTGAGCCCAAACAGGCTTGTGGGGTTGATGCTACATCTTATTAGCTGATGGGTGCTGGATGGAGCTGCCTCCAATCCTTACACTACTCCCAAGTTTTCATGACTACCTGAGGCCTTAATCTTTGACTCCTGGAATATTGGAATTAGAGGGTCCCTGAGAGTTATTGTGCAATAGTGACTGTGAAACCCTCTTTGATGCTTCCCTGGAAAGCTAGAACACATATGGCTAGTGCAGAGCAAACTGTGGGAGGCCTTCTAGGTCGATTAGGAACTTTGTAATTTTATATTCATATAGTGTGACCAATACACGCACATGTACAGACTTGTGCGCAAAGCAGGTGACTGGGGAATGATTGTCCTGTTTTGCCAAAGCATTTGAAATATTCACTCCAGGACAGAAAATAGCAGTAAGCATGAGTCTTATGATCTGGTAATAATAGCTTTGTGAATACAGTATTTATTGAGCTCTTATGATATGCCAGACACTTAATAAGGATTATATTATTTAATGTTCACTATAATCTCATCAGGATGGGGCCACTTTTATCCACATTTTATAGATGAGAAAATAGAGGCTTAGAAAATTTAAGTAACTTCCCCAAACTCACAAGGCTACTAAGTGGTGAAAACAGAATTTAAATAGATGTAGCTGGTCTATGAAGCCTTTACACCTATCAAGAAAACTGAACTACTTCCCCACATGTGGTCTCTGTCCCAATGACATGGTTAACACGACTATATTCTATAATGAATTTTATTCAGTGTAGGTCAGAACCAGAATTTCGAAGCCTTACTGGCTGGGTTTAAATTCCAGTCCTACTATCTGCTGATTGTTGCAATCCTGGGCAAGGTGCTTAACCTCCAAGCCTCAATTTCCTCATCCATGTAACGGGGATAATAATAGCACCAAACTCATGGATTGTTGTGAGGATTAAGGGAGATAACACATGTAAAGCTCTTAGAACATAATAAGTGCTAGCATTTCTTATCATATGTTAGCTATTATTAATGACAAAGATTTATTTATTGCCTGCTGTATGCCAGCTACTAGGTTCTTAGATGTAGGCAGAGGAAAGGGACAGGATCTTGTGGTTCAAAAGATAAGTTATGAGGAGAGAGAGACAGACATTTAAACTAATTATAAACTATTATAATCCATAGTGGATCATTAAGAAAGGAGAAACAAGCAGGAGATAAAGCTGCAGAGGAAGGTTTGGGGACAGACTCAGTGGGACAAGGAAATTTTATGTAAATCATCCTGTGTAAGCAACCAAGGAGCTGAGGCGTTTTAAAAATAGAGGGTGGTACAATCATTGCAGAGCTTTACTGACCTCTATCTGAGCCCTGTTTAACTAGGGGTAAGAATAAGAAAAGCTCTGACAGGAGAGGAATAGTTCTTATAAAAGTTTTTTGCCCTATTTTTGAAAATTCTCTTTGGAAGCTGATCTGTAGATTTTATGTAATAGAAGATTCATTGTACAAACAAAAAAAAAACTTTAAATAATTTTATATCTTGATCCTATATCATTGTGCAAGTTACTCTCATCTACTTAATACATTTGGCACCTCTTAGCATGTATAAAACATGTTATATAAATAGTAACACCCCATGCTACCAGGGACTCCTCTTGACTCAGGCAAAGATGACAGTTTATTCTCTTACAAATATGAGATAATGCATGAGGCAGTTCCCTCAATATGTATGCCAGAGGATGTTTGAGTTGGGGGCTGCGCGCGCGCACGTGTGTGTGTGTGTGTGTGTGTGTGTGTGTGCGTGCACACGCACGTGCACACATAATCTCCAGGGAAGAGGAATAATTTTAAGAGTCAGAGCTAGGGTTGGCTGGTTTTTATAGCAGTAAAACCAACCTGTTCCACTGGTTCCAATATGCATGGTTGATTAAATGGCTAGCATGACCAGCCATGTGTTCTCTGCTGTGTATGCTCAGCTCTAACACAGAGAGCTAAAGTAAGTGGGAAACCCCAGGTTAATAATGAAATAGCTAAGGACATGTGCAAAGATTTAGCATAAAATGTTCATCGCAGTGTTGATTATGGTAGCAATCAAACTTTGCCAACAATTGGCAAAGTTTTTTAAAAAACACTATAGTACATCTGTAACACTCACTACCACACAGTTACTGAAAACGATGAAGTGGAAGTATACGTAATGACAACCCAAACGGGCTGTACTATATCATGTTAAAGAAAAAAAAATGTTCTAAATTGATGTGAAAAACAAAATCTTACTTTTGTAAAAAAAATAAAAGGCTCAGTTTTTGTAGCTATTATCTTTAGGTGATGAGAATTTAGGAAGTTTTTATTTTACTCTTTTGCTTATGTGTACTATGTAATTTTTCTATAATGAACGTCTATTAATTTTGTATCTATTGTTATTTAAAAAAAATAACAAGTAAATCACCTTCCTGTCCTTATTCCTGGGTGCTGCCTACAGAGGTGGCAGCCATCTCCTATTTGGGGTCATGGTTGCCCTCAGAGCTCTCCTAAGCCCAAGAGCATCGAAAATGGACCAGGAAGTTCATCCAGCACCAGTAAGACCGATATGCCAACATTAAGTGTAACTGGCAGAAACCACAGTCATTAACAACAAGGTGCAGAAAAGATTCAAGGGCCACACGGTGATGCCCAGCATTGGTTATGGGAACAATGAGAAGACAAAGCACATGCTTCCCAGTGGCTTCCAGAAAGTTCTTGGTTCACAACATCATGCAGCTAGAAGTGCTGCTAATGTGCAACAGATCTTACTGTGCTGAAACTGCTCAGAACTGTTTCCTCCAAGAACCACAAAGCCATTGTGGAAAGAGCAGTCAGCTGGCCATCAGAGTCACCAATCCCAATGCCAGGCTGCTCAGGGAAGACAATGAATAGACAGCTCATGTGCATGCTTCATTTGTGGTAACTAAAACCATAAAAACTCTGCCATCTGGCATTGCCTCCCTTAAAGCAGAAACAAAACCCAAGAAAATCTAGCTAAAATGGAATGAAAAAATATCTGCATGTTGCTCGTTCAGTCCTCACAACCCTATGAGGTTCAGTTGCTCGTTCAGTCCTCACAACCCTATGAGGTGGATGTGTTTGAAACAATCGGTGTTCTGACAAATCTGTGTGTTTGCCAGCATTTCCCAGCTTCCTCTGTAGTCAGGTTAGTCATACAACAGACTTCTGGCAGATAGAATGTGGGCAGAAACTATGTGCCCCCTTCCGACCTCCTACAGTCTTTTTTTGCTTTCTCTTCATGTACCCAACTGCAAGCAAAGGACTCCAAGCTGGGCCCAATGAAAGGAGCTCAGATGCTCAGAGAGAGCTATACAGGAAAATTATCCATCTATACCCACCTATAGAATAAGAAGCAAACTTTTACTAACTAAGCCATCAGGATTTAGGGCTGTTTGTTGCAGTAGCATAGCCTGTCCTACCTCAATTAATACAGGTTCATACTATTGTTATCCTGTTTTACAGATGAAGTAAGTAAAGCTCAGAGAGATGAGGTAACTTTTTAAATCTCACAGCTATACAGAGCAGAACTAGGAGTCAAACCAATGCTTGTTACACTTTAAAGCCATAGAAGACTGGACACCCTACAAAGGACAGTTACACTTTCTTCCTGGATAGGAGGGCAACAAGGCTTCTCACAAATGCTGATTTTCAGAGTGATTATCAAGTATACCTATAAACTGATAGAGGTATATATTAAGCTTGAGGTACATAAAAATCACTTGGGATGCTGGTTTATAAATGCCAGTTCCAAGACCTCATTCTCATAGATTCTGATTCAGTAGCAAGAGGAAGAGACAAACAATCTGCATTTTTAATTAGCATTAAAGAAAAAAACCTAATGCTATAGTCAGGGCTTATGAGGTAGTTGATCCTAGTGGTAGACAAGTGCCATCCTCCTGGCTCCCCACCCTATGACCTCCCCTAATGTCTGGAGAAATTCCTCCTCCTTTTTGGGTCAATATGTCAGAGAAATCCCACCACCCACCGCAGAAGCTGAAAATTACATACCTTCCCAGATTTCAGGCGCATAACCTAGACTCACCCTCTCAGTCACACCCACCCCAGACTTGGGGCCAAAATCAGTGAAGGAAAGGAGAACTGAGTTGGGCCATGTGATAGCGCTTGTAAAAAGACCTGTGGTGAGGTTTTAGGATCCTTCTAAATAAATAGTCCCAAACCCACTTTTGCTTTCCTGCAATTTCTGTGAGCTACCCTAAATCCTTTTAATAAATGTCATTTCAGCTTTAAATCTGCCAAAGTGGATGGCTTACTGTTGCTTCCTGTTAAGAACTCTGCCTGCTATATCATTGTGATCCAACAGCGGTACAATTTCAATAATCTCAAAGTAATGTCAAAATAGCTGCAGTTTTTACTATTTAAACATAGTAAAGGCTATAGCAATAATTTGTAAAGCTACTTTTTCCTCTGCATCCACTCGCTCCATACCTTGAACATCTGCAAACACTCTACCAACAACAACAACAATCTCCTTCCCCAGGACTTTAATGGCATTTCCTTCTTCCTTTACTTTTCCCTTTGCCTCTCAGTTCTGCTGTAGAAAACCCTCTGGAGAACCTCTCTGACAAAGGCAGATCCCTCTCAGAGGGCACTAAATGATTAATGAGGAACAGGAAAGGCAGATTCCATTTTAATGAACTTGGGAGAGGAAACCTGAGAATTCTTATATGTTTATACTTTTTTGTTGCCACATATCTCAAAAGTGAGCAATTCTTCTTTCTAGGACACTGTGAAGCCCATTCTTCTGGGCTTCACAGTGTCCTAGAGCTGGAAGCAGTGGTTGGATTTTGACCAGGGAAACCCAGAGTTTCCAGATAATTTTTGTTGAGAGTCTGATAAGCAGAGAATTAGAATACACTAAACCAAAAGCTTGATCTCTAGACAAGCATAAGGTGTACAAACCTCAGGACAAACCACGCTTGTGCAAGAAAAATAATTTACTTTGTTTTTCTGTAACTGTATTCATATTTTAGCTTTCATCCTGTCTGGTGGCTGAAACAATCTCGGTTAATTCAGGGGCCTCCTTTTCTCTGAAGTTGAATCTAAGTTCCAGGAGGCTTAGTCAAGTCACAGCTTGACATCTGCATCCTGATAACCATCTACTAGGCTGGCATCTGCTCCTTGCTCCACACGTGTGCTATTATCTCATCCCTGCTTGTGACCTCTGGGCCTCTCTAAGTGTGGCTCTTCTTGCTTCTCTCAGCCCACTCTTGGGTCCACTTTCTGTTGCATCTTGCTTTTTTTCTTGGGAGCAAGAGGGAATTCTATGACGCCACTGCAGGCCCATCAACCCAGATACTGCAAGTAACCGTTTTCACTCATTGCTCCTATTTCTGGCCCAGTGCAGGATAAATTGGAGAGGTTTATCACCCCTTAGGTTCTGCGCTAAAAGCAAGAATATGTGTCCTCTGCCCTTGGACCCTTAAAACCTCTCTGGGGTTTCTATCAATCCCCCACTTCCACTCCCAGGATACAGCCCAACCAGGCAAGGCACAGGGCACCTCTCTGGGGGCCTAGCTTGTTATACTTCCCTCCACTCCTCTGCTCCCATCAATCCAGGAAATTGTGTAAAGCTAGTTTTGAGGGTGGAAAAGGCTGGCTCTGAGTCATGTATTCTTTGGAATCATTTGTCCTATGCCCTGTGTTCGCTCTGGTCCCTGCTGTGGAGTAGGCTTTTAGAACTACAAAGGCTTCTTTCCCTCTTGCTGCGTTGCTCCTGCCCGGAGGCTGAGTATACTGAGGTTGAGTGGGAGGAAGAGCCCTGGGAAAATCCTGGGGCCGGGTGCAGGCACAGTGGTTAATATCTTAAAATATTATTCTACCACAGAGATCTGATATATAATGTTTGCTGGGGCTTATTTTTTTTGGCTTTTTATAAATCTCTAAGAACATCGCACTCCTACTCAGCCTCCCACATTAGATAGTGATTAGATTATAAGGCATTGTGTTCAGATGGTTGATATAATTGATTCCTTTGATCACGTCCATTTATTTAAAGAACAGAGATTACTTTATCTTTGTGTACTATACAAGTGCAACTTTTGTGTACATTTGAGATTAATTGCTATAAAATGAAGTACACTATTTTCTTGAATTTCATGTAAATGGAATCATACAATGTATACTTTTTGTATATCTGTGTTCTTTTGCTCAGCTAATATTTGTGAGATTCTGTCTTGTTGTTTTAGATATTTTTTAAAAAATTACTATATAGCATTTATTGTATGAATAGGCCTAAATTTATTTACCTATTCTTTTGGTGAAGGATATTTGGGTTGTTCCCAATTTGGAGTTATTACGAAAAATCTTCTATGAACATTTTTCTAGCAGACACAGGCTTCATTCCTCTCGGGTATATACCTAGAGTAGGATTGCTGGGTAATAGGATAGTTATATATTTAGCTTTAATATAAAATGCTAAATAGCTTCCTAGAAGTTGTAGGGATTTATAATCTCACTAGCAGTATATGAGAATTCCAGTTGATTGATCCTACTCAATAATAATTTGTATCATCAGACTATGAATTTAGTCATTCTAATAGATGTATAACCCATTTTGATGGGTTATCTCATTGTGGTTTTAACTTGCTTTTTAGCTACAATTAGTTTTCATTTGCTTATTAGCTATTTGGATATTCTTTTTTCTGAGGTTTCTATTCAAGTCTTTTGCTCATTTTTTTTTTTTTTTTTTTAGATATTTCTCCATTATACTGCTAATTTTTAGGAGTCCTTTATACATATGGGTACAAGTATTTTGTTAGATATGTGCATTGCAGATATATTCTCCTAGGCTATGGCTTACTTTTTTACTCTCTTGTGGGTGTCTGACCTTTGATGAGCAAAAGTTCTTAATTTTAATTATGCCCAATTTATTGATATTTTTGTGTTTTGTTTAGTTAACTTTCCTTAATCCAAGTTCATGGAAATATTCTCCTATGTTTCTTCTAGAAGCTTTATTATTTCACCCTTCACATATAGGTCTACTATCAATCTCATATTAATAATTTGTGTTTGATATGAAGTAAGAGGCGATGTTAATTTTTCCATATGGTTATGTAATAGATATGGATATACACTGTTATTAAAAATATTGTCCTTTTGTAATTGTGTTTTTATTGCACATGAAGTAACTGTATATATGTGGGTATATTTCTGGATTCTCTCGTTTATTGACTTATTTGCTTATCCTCAGGTGAATATCACACACTTTAAATCACTGTAGCTTCATAATAAATCTGGAAATTGAGTAGGGTAAACCTTTCAACTTTTGTGCTTTTTCTTCAAGATTGTCTTGGTTGTACTAGATCATTTGTATTTCAATATAAATATTATACATTTCCACACACACAAAATTAACTGGAATTTTGATTGGGGTTGCATCAAATCTGTAGATTAATCTGCGGAGAATTAACATCTTAACAATATTGAATGGTTTAATCCAATAGCAAGATTGCTGGATACTTCTATATATATAGAATTATACCATCTGTGAATAAAAAGTGTCGCATCTTCCTTTCCAGTCTTTATATCTTTTAATTTTTTTTTTCTGGCTCAATGTACTTGCTAGATCCTCCAAGAAAATGTTTAATAGAAATGGTGGTAGTGGACATCCTTGTCTTATTTCTGGCCTTAGGGGTAAAGGGTTCAGTAATTTAATATTTATTTAATGTTAGCTTTAGTTATTTTATAGGTACTCTTTATAAGGTTAAGGAAGTTTACTTCTAACTCTAGTTTGCTAAGATTTTTTATCATGAATGACCATAGAATTTTGTCAAATAGTCTTTCCAAATGTATTAAGGTATTCTTATGATCCTTCTTCTTTATACTGTTAATTTGGTTAATTATGTTGATTTCTGGGTATTAAATCAATTTTGCAACTTTATAAAACTTCGCTTGGTCATAATGTATAATCTTTCTTATTTATCACTGGATTCAATTTACTAATTTTTTTTGTTTAGGATTTTAGTGTCTAAACTCTTAAGACTTAATGGCCCATAACATTCCTTTCTTATAATAACCCTGGTAGTTTTGGTATCAGGGTTATGCTAGCCTTATAAAATTAATTTAGAATTGGTTCTTCTTTCCTCTCTAAAAGAGTATTAATTCTTCCTTGAATATTCAGGAAAAAATTGCCAATAAAGCCATCTGGGCCTGCAGCGTTTTTTTGTGGAGGAGGGAGAGATGGAGTTGGGGAGAACAGAGATTTTTAATTGTAGATTCAACTTCTTTAATCATTAATCAATATAGGTCTTTTATTTTTCCTATTTCCTATCTGTCACTTTTAAATAATTTATGTTTCTCAAGGAATTTGCCCATTTCAACTATATTGCCTTTTTTTTTTTTTTGGAATAAAGTTGTTACATTACCCTCTTAAAATTTTTTAATATTTAAGATCTGTAGTACTGTCCTCTTTTTTCCATTCCTGGCATTAGTAATTTGTGTTTTTTTTCTTCTTGATCATATGCTTAAGGTTTATCAATTTTATTGATCTTTTCAACAAACTTCTCATTTCTGTTTTATTTTTACCTCTGTTTCTATTTCGTTAATTTCTATCTTGTCTTTATTTCCTGTCTTTTTTTTCTTTTCTTCATTTGCTTTTCTGAGCTTTTTGAGATGAACACTTAGATTATTAATTCTCAAACTTTCTTCTTTTAAAGCTAAAAATTTCCCTTTATGCACTGCTTTGGCTGTGTTCCGCAGATTTTGATGTATTATATTGTTATTTCTTTGACATATTATTTGTATTTTTTGAATAGGTAGTAACACATGTTCAAATGTAAATACAGTGAAAAGTAAGTTTCCACCTGTTTGACATAGAATCTGGCAAAAAAACAAAAAATTTTTCCAATTTAGATGGTATAAATGGGGATATTTTAATAAGAAAATATTACGGAAGTGTCACTAGGACTAGGGGATCAACCAAGGAATGTTAAATCATTGTTGATTCATCCTCAAGAGGACACCGTTATCATCATCTCTAGTCCCAAAAGAGCAAAGTAAGGAAATAATGTTCATAGAAGCCAGTAAAAGCTAGAACCATGGGAATAGGGCCCTCAGCAGGTGCCACTGTTATGGACGGGTAAGGATACTGTCAGAACTATTTCACCAAGCAAGAAGAGAGTGAGATAAGAAATATCCTGGCCACTCTCCTCTGGAGCTTCCATCTTCTGCTGTTGCTTCTTTTTTTAGCTGAATCTGAACCAGTCTTTAGGTAGTAACCCCCAGGGCAAAGAACGGGTCAAAGAAGTGGGGAGAATAAGAGGATAGGGGGAAACACTTGGGGCTGTTCAAGTGGTTAAGAATGGGGGTGAAACTGTGACATAAATCTGCCCTGAATTGCTAGGTTTGTTACATAACAGACGATTGTAAGAAAAAGTACTCTGGTAATTGGGAAGACTTAGAGTCAAACAGCGTTTGACTCCACTCCAAAGAAAAGTAGAATTTGGAGGATCACAGAAGACATTGCCAACACAGTGCATTGTACATACTTAAACTCTACCCCAGTGTGAGATGTGTACCACAGTAATACACAAAATAGTACAAAGACTCGATAGCATAGAACACTGAGAAATTTATTCCATAATCCTGATTAAATCAATAAAAAAGGTTTTTACTTGAAAGTTATAACAACTCTTTAATAAGAACAGGCCCAGGTGCAGAGCTTTTGTGGAGCAAAAGGATTGAGCTAGAAGTTAATAACATTGTTTGGTCTTCCGGGCACTTACTTTTGAAGTTACTTTCACCTATGGAAATAATATTGTTTTTCCCATTTTGGGAATGATATAAGGTGTCTTTTAAAAATATATATATTTAGGTAAAAATCAAATCAGCTTGAAGAAAAATGTTAAGAGCACAGAAGGTAGTCAGCTGTGGAGAGTATAGTGAAAGGATATGTGAAAAGCTAAATCTGGGAAACATGGCTCAATATTATCATGAGGTGTTTATTGCTATCTACCAAAAAGCTTTTGTTTCAGATTATAGTATTCCAGAACTTTCTCTTTCTTCGATACAGAAGCCATTAGCCCCTCAGGGAGACAAACTTTACTTGGTTTTAAGAGAGTATCATTTTCCTTGTGCAGAGCACACAGTTTAAACCAATATCCAGGGCTATTCAAAATTTCTGTAGTTTTTTGGTCTTTTTTTATTTCAAGATTTTTAATAACAGACAAGTCTTTCTTTTCTTTTTCTTCTTTTGTTTATAAAAATACATTTTCCCTCTCTGCAAATGTCAATAATGCATAAAACAAAAACAAAGTCCTTATGTTTCCTTCCTTTGTGTTCTAGTCTAAATATGAAAATCTGCATGGTTTATCTAGAATGGGCAACATAAACCATTAAGACATTACTGGTTTTACCACATATATCTCTTCTGTATCTTTTTTCTTTTCTTTTCTTTGCTTTTTTTTTTTGGAAAAAGATGAATTAAATTGGCATTTGAGGTTCTCAGACATGATAGGCCTAAATGGGACACCAAAAGAAAGCCTTGTTTGGTTTCCTTCTTTGTATGTGTTGCTTATCAGATAAATTATCTTAATAAGTGGCATGCAAGGCAAACCCAGTTTTAAAGATAATCCTGAGTAGACAGAGAGATGTGTGATAAAGCAAATACAGTAAGATGTCAATTATAGAATCCAGGTGCTGAGTATATGTGCATTCACTGTAAATTTCTTTCAACTTTTACATATGATTGAAATTTTTCATTATAAGATGTTGGGGGAAAAAATCCTAAAAAGACTGATTTAGCGTTTACCACAGAAAGCATGTAGGAAATAAGACCTTCCAGGTCTGTGTGCGTTTGTGGTGAAATGGTCTGTTTAGGACCTTCAACAGTGTCCAGCACATACAATGTGGTGCTTAGTTAAGTGCTGCCTGAGCTGTACGATTGCAAAGGCCTGTGTAGGGTTTATAAAGCTTTTCTTTTCGCAACTACAGTGACTCCACTACTGAGGCTGGTGGGGAAGATGTCTCTTTATAAATAAGAAAACTAAGGCTTGGAACTAAGTAACTGATAACCCTGGGAACTCAATCAGACCTTCTGACACCCAAGCCTTGGCTTTTTATTCTCCACCTCTTCATTCCAAATCAGAATCCCCACTCCCTTTTTTTCTAATAGAGCAATAGCTAAGCCAGTGAACTAATGAATCTTTTCTTTGTGTAACACAGTCAAAATTGATGGAGACCACGTTGGGGAAGGGCCTGAAGTAGAGAGTTGGGAGGCACAGCCAGCCAGCTGCAAATCACACATCATCAGTAATAGCTTTTCCATCCACACAAAAGTCAGCTTTGTCTATACAAATCCATCAGCTAGGATTTTTCATATCATGGTAGAGCGATTAAATTGCAGGCACAAATTGTTAATTCTATTTAAATTTTAAAATTTGTACTTGTGACAGAAAATTCATTTTTAAGTTAATCATATTGATATCCATTTAGACTTGACACAGATTCCCAAATCTTATTTAGCAGCATATAATAGCTTGTCAGCTCCTTGAGAACAGATACAGAGGAGTAGGTGCCCATATTTATTGAATGAATGAAAACCACTGTCCTTCTAAAAACTAAGTTTGTGTAATTCTATTGAGGGTTTGGCTTTCTAGATGGTTATGGGCTCTAAGTGAGAATTGAATTGTTCAAAAGCAAAACAGGAAATGCCAATTGACCAGAGCTCCCATAACTTCTTTAACACAAATCTAGCAGGCTTGTTGTCACAACACTACTGACACTACTAACAATGTACTCTGTCACAACATCAGATGGAATGCTCATTTAATTAGACTTGGTCTGGAAATTTTTCTAAGGTTTCACAACCTATGAAAAAATTCAATATGTCAGCACATTCAAAAATCTGGGATGAGATTGCTTTAAATACAGATACATATAAACAAGACTTCAGAGAGCACGCAATGAAGTGTAGGGTTTCCAAAAGGGGAAGAGGAAGCACAAATCTCCTACGGAGGTAGAGTACTACTGCCTAGATGAACAGAAATAAATAGAGGGCTTTCTCAAGATAGGGTCCCTATTTCTCTACTCTTACAAGATTTTTGTTAACTTGATTAAGGTGATCACATACTACAAAAGTTATGCATTTAATGTATGCAATTCAGTGGTATTTAGTGTATACACAGAGTTGTGCAACTATCACCATAATCTAGTTTTAGAACATTTTTATCATCCTAAAAAGAAAACCTGTACCCAATAGCAACCACTCTCCATTTCCCCAGCTCCTGGCAAACATTGATCTATCTTCTGTCTCTATAGATTTGCCTGGTTGGTGTATTTTATATAAATGAAATCATATCATATGTAGCCTTTTCTGACTGGTTTCTTTCAGTAGCAGAATATTTTCAGTGTTCATCTATATTGTGGCATGTCTCAGTTTTTTTTGTTCTTTTTTTTTATAGCCAAGTAATATTCCTACAATTAATTGAATATTTATGTCCCCCCACCCTCGCCCCACCAAGTTCCTATGTTGAAATCCTTACCGTCAATGTGATAATATTAAGAAGTGGAGCCTTTGAGAGGTAATTAGGTCATGAGGGTGAAATCCTCATGAATGAAATTAGTGCGCTTATAAAAAGACCTCAGAGAGCTCTCTTGCCCTTTCTACCATGTGAAGACACAGTGAGAAGACCACCATCTATGAGCCAGAAAGTGAGCCCTCGCCAGACACCAAATTTGCCGGTGCCCTGATCTTAGACTTCCCAACCTTCAAAACTGTGGGAAATAAATGTTGTTGTTTAAGCCACCCAGTCTGTTATTTTGTTATAGAGCAGCTTGAATGGACTAAGACAGTTCCCTTGTTTAAATATTTCACATCTTTTGTCTATTCATCAGTTGGCGGACATTTGTTTGAATTATTCCCACTTTTGACTATTATGAATAGTGCAGCTATGAGCATTTGCACATAGGTTTAATTGTGGATATGTGTTTTCATTTCCTTTGTGTATATATCTAAGTATAGAATTGCTGGGTTATATGGTAACTATGTTTACTTTCTGAGGAGCTGCCAGACTGTTTTCCAAAGTAGCTGCACCATTTTACATTATCATCAACAATGTATGAGGGTTATAATTTCTCCACATTCTTACCAACACGATATTCTTTTTTATTATAACCATCTTAATGAGTATGAGGCAATGTTTCACTGTGGTTTTGATTTGTATTTTCTTAATAACTATTGGCCTTGAACATCTTTTACTTTTATTATTGTGTTGTAAGAGTTCCTTATACAGTCTAGATATAAAGCTCTTCCCTCCTCCATCTCAAGAACAATTACGGAAAAGAACAAGAAGGATATGTGAATGCTAGCACTCTGAAGGGTGACATTGCCTTGTAAGATTTGAAGGTAGCCTCTGAAGTAGGGATTGGGTGGGCCAAGGTTGTTCTCAAGAAGCATTTTGGGTCCCTGTAAATGCTTGGAAAAGATCTGAGTTTAAGCCTCAGATATCTGCACCAGTAAGACTGGAATCAGATAACACTGACCAGGAAGAGTATGAGTCTGGAGATTCTCCAATTGCCACTTGCTGTTATCAAAGTCCTGTACATCTTTGCTATTCAAAGTATAGACCTTGAATTAGCAGTATATATATATCAATGGAGAGCTTGTTAAAAATACAGCATCTCATGCCCCACTCTAGACCTACTGAATCAGATTCATTTAAATAAGAATCCCAATGATCTGTATGCACTTTAGAGTTTGAAAATTACTGCTACAGGACACTTAAAATAGATTTTAAAACTGCATTGCAGTAGATCTGCCCAGATACTTGTGCCAGATGGGGCTGGCTGGTACTTGAGACTGGATTAGGGGAAAAAATAATGTAGACAAATTTATCTCCAGTGTTCCTAAATCAACCCTCTCAATTCCAATTATTTCCTTTTATACTTAGGATCCCACTCTTAAAAAAAAAAAGTAACCAGTGCCTTCTTTTTGTTTTACCCCTCTCCTATAGCACAACATGCTCTGTGTAACACTCCAAATGCCATCAGGCCACAGAGACTAGCAGTGTCAATGATGTCCACAATTTACATTTTTTCCCCAATTAAGAAATGAGAAGATTTAAGCCTTTTGAAGAAAACCGAATAGACTGGGAAAGAGTTTTCCTGATCCTGAAATGACACCAGAGATTATCTTTATTAATTATATCCTATATCCTGCATTGTGCCAAAAAGAATTGAAGAATTGAAATAAGGGTAGAAAAAATATGAAAAAGCCACCAAGGGTAGGGTATATGTACCAAATCTATGCCCACTTTGCTAGAAACAGGCTGCAATTCTAGTTCTAAACTTCCTAGCAGCCAACAAGAAGGAGATACTATGAATTAAACATTCAGTGTCCGAAAGTAAAACTAATCAGCTACCCAGAGTTGCCTGGCCATTCTTGGTGTCAATATGTAAGAGAATTTTCTTCTTCAATCCTCAGATTTCTACATAAGAGTATACAGACTCAAGCTCGCAAACCCTCAGTAAGCTGATGTCTTATTAGGAAAAGGACTCTAGTGTGAGCATCTTGAATCAGCATAGGAGTGAACCAAAGCATAGGAGTGGTCCACTGGGACTGGGGACCACTCTAACATACCTGCAAGCAGTTAACTAAGGCCTGAAATGTTTATGCCATAAAGAAATTGTACCTTGTAGGTGGTCACCTGGTTTGGGTCAGTCTCTTCCCCTTTTCTCTTTTTTACTTTCCTACTGTAGAAATTTTAAGGAGTCTTATCTTGGGTCCAGACAACTAAGTCAAAAGATTTATTCTCTTTTACCTACCAGAGAAAGCCTTTGCTTTCTTAACTCAAATAGTCTGAGAACATTTGGAAGTGGCAGGGAGCTTGGAGATCATCTAGATTATTCTCCAATGTCACCAAGTCAGAAAACACTAGAAATTGGCTGCTTCCATGGGAAAGCCATTGCACGTTTTGCCAAAGGAAAAGTGCTGATGTCACTCATGATATTAGTAGTCAGCTGCCAAGTGGTTATGATAAAAGGGGGGAAGGCTAATTGAAAGCCTGTGGGAAAAGGGAAAGGAGGGCACAATGTGATATACACAAGAGGGGTTTGGCATAATAGAAAGAGTGCTAGACTGGTATTAGCTATGTGACCTTGAGTATGACATTAACCTCCTTGGATTTTTCTTACCTGTAATAAATAATCAAAGCCGTTAACACTTACTAGGTTCTAAGTTCTTTACATGAATGATTCATGTCAAATTTCCACAACAGTCTATAAGAACCTGCTATTTCCTTTATTTTACAGATGAAGAAACTGAAACTGAGGCACAAAGAAGGCCGCTCACCTGAACCTAGGAGTCTGAGCTGTCACTTGAGAGGTTAGATTAGTTGAATGCTAAAGACTCTGTGCACCTGCGCCATTAATTTTCTCTCCTGTTAAACTGAAATAATAGAGTTGTGAAGACTATGAGATGATATAGATTAAATGCTTAGCACAGGGCCTAGACTATAAGTGCTCAATAAATGTCAGCTATTACTATTGTTCAGACTTTTACTATTACCATTGCTGTTTTATGGAACAAATCACTTCTGTCATCTCCTCAACAGCTGCCTGAGTGCACAGCTAGCCCAACTGAACTGATTAATAAATTCAAACAATGGGCCAATTTAGTCATAAAATCAAGCAGACCCAAACTGATGCCAAAGTGAATTGCCTAATTAAATATTCTTAAACAGTGCTATCCGATAGAGCTTTCTGTGATAATGGAAATGCTCTATATCTGTGCTGTCTAATATGGTAGCCACTGGTGGCATGTGCCTATTGAGCATTTGAAATGTGGCTAGTGTAACTGAAGAATTGACTAATTTATCTATTTAATTTTATTTACTTAAAATTTTTGTCTTGATAGCTACACGTGGCTAGTAGCTACCACATTGGACACCTTGGGTGAAAGCCTATTTGGCAGCCAGGAACCCTTGGTGAGAACACTAAAGTGTCAGACACAAGAAAGAAAACTGGGATCCTATCTGGCTGCAATTCTGTTTTGTTAAATAATTATGGATATTAGAATACTCAGGCTTTAGAGGGTTCTCTCCACCTGGTAAGTGGGGATATGCATTTTAGGAGTGGTGGAAAGAAAGAAGACAATTACACTTTCCTCATTGATTTCTTGTAGAATTGAATTCTTTATTTTTGTTAAAAAATATTTTAGGAATGTGGTTAGCTTATACCTACATTATGTGACAGCACTATAACATCCCATCTTTCAATTACTGTGTTTTACTGCATGCAGAAACTAAAAAGTGATTTTAAGACATGGGTTGAGTGTTTAATTAGGAAAAAGATGATCAAAATGGATGATTAATGAATCATGGACTTAGAGGGAGCTATCTCATAAGTATATCCATTACAAACTGGCATCTTAGGGAAGCCACATATATATTTTCAGGACAGAAGCATGACATTGTGCCTTGTTTTGTGGACTGATTTACTTCAGAGCAAGAGAGAAGGGACAGTCAGCCAGGTGATGACAGTGCCATTCTCAGCTCTCACCCTGGTCCTCTGAGGATCCTGCCCATTTTTTTAAATGAAAGAATTTTCTGATGATATGAGTATATCAGTGAGCTCATTTCAATCTAAGTATATAAGCATGTTGACTGTTACCCTAGTACAAATTACTAGGACTTATATCATGTTCTAGCTCCAAATATTTTAAGCAATGAAGATGTCCCTACCCTCATCCCCCAATTACACCTCCCCCGCCCCGAATTCCTCCCTACCACCAGTATTAATTGGGTGAATAATTCAATGGCTGCCAAAATTTGCAGAAAACAAAATAGAAATCTAATGAGACTGGCTTGTGTTAAACCAATTTTTAAATGATAGTAATTAAGAAAGTTTTCATATAGGAAAGGCTTTGTGTAGATTGAAATGTTAAAAGCCACCACCAGAAACACAAGGGTCTTATGCATAAAGGATTCTCTTTTTGCTGTCTTCAAATCACTCTGGCCAGTGTTTGAACAGGGAATGCTAACACAGTGGCCCACCCTGGAGTTTGCCCCACTCCACCACTGTCCTGTTGAGTTCACCTCCAAGAGGGCCTTGCACCAGAGCTGCAGCCTCTCAGGCTGTCTGCAAACAGACGCCAGACCATCTGCCCTCTCGCCTTCCACCCAAACACAGCTGCTGGGCTCCATCCCAGCTTTAGCCATCTGGGAGAGGAACAAAGAGTCCCCTCTCCTCACTCTCCTCCTGGATGCCCAGGGAAACTGGGGAGTCTTGGCACCCTCTTGGCCTCAGAGAGGAAGGGAAAATGAAATAAGCAGCCAGAACCTCCGAAAGTGGCAGGCAGCTCCTCCTTCTGGTTGTCCAAGTAAATAAAATCCTTCATTTATGCCCGAAACATGTGTTGAGGTCTTGCAAGTTTCATGCCCTGGACCAAGCTCTGGGGGCTTGAGGATGAGACGCAGTGCTGGCCTCTAGGTGCTCACATTCTGGTGAGGACAATGGACATGCACACAGCCAAGTTTACTTTCAGAAGGAGAAGTGAAGGGGTTGAAGGAACCCAGCAGACAGATGCTTGATGCAGGCGGAGGAGATCAGAGAAGTCTTTCAACAGGAGGTGACATCCAGTCTGACATCTGTAAATGAATCCACATTGGGTACCAGCAAATCAGAATGAGGAAAGGCTGGCCCACGTGAGAAATGTGTGGAGCCCTGCCTGGTAGTGTGAAGTGTATGAAAGAGGGAGATGATGAAGGAAGAGGCTGGATAGGGAGAGCCAGATTCTAGAGAGCCTGGATGCCCATCAGAGAAAGAGAGGTAAGGCAGTCTGTGGCTGTGCATGTGGGAGGGTCACAGTCACTGAAAAGGAGTATGTCAGCCATGCCTCTTTCCCCTCTTTCCCTCTCCATAGGTGCAGGTGCTGCTTACCAGGCCCTATATGTCAGAGGCCAATGGCTGCTGACTTTCTTCCTTTTATTAAAGGGAAAAAACGGTGAAGTCCCTTTCTGTTCCAATGTCCTTCATTCATTCTTGGCCTCCTTAAAGTGCATGGAGTTCATAATTTTAAGAGCACGCACAAAGAATCAGAAGCTGAAAAGAAGGGATCGAAACTGGATCCTTTTAGAAAAGCAAATGGTAGTGACAACCTGATTTATCACAGAAGAGGAAACAAAAGATGCCCCAGCTCTATCTCTTAGATTTATGTAATGAACTTGATACTGGCTCCAAGAGTAATAACCTGAGGTCCGGCTCACTGCTTAAACCTCAGTTTCTAATCATAAAAAATACTTCCAAAGCACTTCATTATTTGCAGATTTGGACACTTTTAGCAACGTGAGGCATAGTATCGATCCGGCAGCTACAGTAAAACTCTCTTTAAGAGAGTTAAATCTGTTTAAGTTACTAAAACTTATACCATTACTTTTCTTTCTCAGTGATGAATCTTAATTTCCATTCTGAGTTCTTTCTTACTTTTAACACACAAAAAAATTTAAATTACAACTGCTAAAAATAACCATGGGTAGATTTTCTATTCCTTGTCTTCAGTTTCTCAGCCCCTGTATCACTGCTGCTTTCCTCTGAGGAGGGTTGTTTGGGTTTATTTGGTAGGTTTTTTAAAAATATATTTTTTCTATTCATTTAATTCTTGCATTTTAGAGCATCTTTTGCTATTAATGTTACTCTAAATTAGATATTATAACAATAGTATATAAGCTTGTTAGTTCAGCTTATTCATAATTTTTTATATGAAAAACTGATCAGCAGTTTTAGAAGGCATGATAAATTAATATTATAACCTTCCAAACAGATTGATGAAGGACCCAAGTATTACCATTTAGTGTCTTTGTTGGGAAAGTTTTTTTTTCCTGAGTTATTCCCATATTTTAAGAGAGTAAAAGGGAGTATTTTCTGAATGTCAATCTGTTTTTAAAATTCATGCTGTTTTTAATCCTCTGTGCATTGAATCCAAGAGCACTGATCTTTGTAAAGTCCCTTCACTTCTCTGGGCTTCAGTGATTGTATTATGAAAGAAAGCAGGAGAATTAAATGATAAGGTCTCAAGAGTTTTAATGCTCTATAGTTTCCTTATTTAAATGCTGCTTCCTCATTCTGTTTAATAGAGTCTACACTCTTTGCTCCTATTGCAGTTCCCGAGTGTCCCAATGACCTGCATTCCCAGACATCTGCCTTTCCCCTCTCTGTGAGCTCTCTATTGTTGTGGTCCTTGAATCACAGTCTTTCAGCCAGAGAACCCTCAACACAGTTTGCCCTTCAAGAACCAGCATACTTTTGTTGGCCCAGAAGGGCAAGTCACATGACTTTTCTTCGCTTGTCTGGAAATTGCTCAGTCAAAAGATTTCTCAGCATTTCTTTCACTTCATTTATTCCAGATCTTTCAAATCCCACTTTGTTCTCATGCTCAGAGTTTCAGCAGATGGTCTTCCAAAAGGAAAAATATGTTGTGCTGTTGAATTCCCCTCTCTTATATCCGTCACTTACCTATTCTTGAAGGCTTTTTCACATCCTACCCTCTTCATATATACATATATATACTTTTGAAGTAGTAACCTTCTCAACCACAATTTCTCATTTTTTGTGCTTGAAATATAAACTCTCAAGACAAATTCTGCAGGCAGCACAGTGCTGCACCTTCAGATAAATGTTGAAGTTTTTGTTATAATAGTTGTACTTGTTTTCCATTAAAAACAAAACATAAAGAAAATGTTTTAGAAGTTCCAAAATCCAGTTTTCTAGGAACAAAAAATAGAAGCACAAAATCAATATATTTTAGAGAAAGAAGAGTCCTTTGAGACACTGTGATAGAGTGTCCCCATTTTATAGATGAGAAACTGCCAGTCCGCAACTGGGAGGCTCAAGGTCACATTACCAATTGTAGTAGCATCAAAACCAAAAGCAGAGATGACAGCTGCCTCCCAGACCAGAGCTGTCTCTACCTAGATTTCTTCAACTGTAAAATGCAAAGTATAACACAACTGTAATTGAAGTACCCAGCATACAAGAGGATGTTGAAAGGTAAATGAGTTAATATGTGTAAGTACTTAGAACAGTGCCTGGCACAGAGTTAGTAGTGCTTTGTAAATGTTAGTCCTTATTAGCAGAAGTACTAAAGATCAACCTATTGTCCCATTGTGTAGATTTTGTCAAAACTATTGCATCTCTTTATTCTATGGAGTTTCTGTTTAAAATGTGGATGATAAGATTGGGCCCAAAATGATGATATTGATAAATTAATTCACCGACATAAAATGTAATAATAATTTTAAAATAAAAATAAAAGTATTCAGTCTTACAATGTGTTTTATAAAGTAATAGCATTACCAAGGGCATAAAGAAACGCTTCATAACCTGTTCTTTTTTTTTTTACCATATTTTTCAACTTTCAGTTTTATGATGATTTTCTCCAAAATATACATATCTTCCTCTATTTTCATTCCTTGGTATTTTTTCCCTTTCCACTTTTCCATCCTGATTAGTCTCCAGTAAGAAACAAATTTAGGGCCTTCTAGAGTTATAAAATGGCCATGTATTTGAAAGTAGCAGTCTGTCCTTCCTATAACCCAATAATGCTGTTTGTTCATCAAACATGCAACTTTGTTTTTAGTTATGTTATCTGCTCCCTTATCTCTCTGATATTTTCATTCTTAACCAAGAGTAGACAGAGGATACTAGTGAGAAATCTTCAAAGAGGAATGGCTTAAAATGAAAAGCTTTAAAATGTCAGTATGTCAATACACTTACAATGTAATGTTCATGGGATATAAATAGAAGGAGCAAGAGAGAGATGAAAATAACTAAGTTATTTGCAAAGTGGTTGTAAATGTGGTATACATTTAGAATTCCCTTTCAAATGTCAAGATTGTGAGAATATTTTAAAATGTATGACTGTTTCACATACGCATAATAATTTATATAGATCTTTAAGAACATCAGATTAATTCTGGGCTAAGTTTGGCCTTGATTGAAGTACTGGATTGCATATGTGCGTTTATTTTCCTGTTAGTCATATAACCTCATCATTTCTTCTGAATTAAAAAAAAAAAATCCATATACACCCAAAGACAGACACACACACACACACACACACACACACACACACACTGCACACACACATTTTATAAGCTTCAACCATGGACATTTTAGTAGGAACCAGTTTTTATTTTAGACACGGTTTCTATTTTAGGTCTTATTCAAGACTGGGTTCTCTTGAAAGCACTCTCTGAAATACACTCTCTGAGATGAAGGTTAGTGTGCAGGATGTTTATTCAGTAGTGCCTTTGGGATCAACACACTCATGAAAAGGGGAAAAGAAAGCATAGGGAGAAAGCCAGCCCACTGACCACTTGACAGCCTCAGTCAACCCTATGTGTAGCTCTGGAGATAAAATTGCACTTCAAAAGTGTCACACATGAGGTCAAAATGCTGGGCTTTTCTACTTCCACCTCTGTCAGTGATTGGATATGGGCTGCCCCTGGAAAGCCTTGTCCCTGGGTGAGTTTGAAGTGAATCCTAAAAAGGCTGACAGCTAAAGACTTTCAACCAACTTCCCTTCCAGCATCAGAGGCAACAGATCCTTCCTTTAAGACGTATCTGGGGAGCTCATCACTGAGACCACTACGATCTGGTCCTAACTGTGTGCACTTAGGCAGGTCACTTTCCCTCTCTGGGTTTCAACTTTATCTCCTACAGAAGGGCTGGTTCAGTTAAATAATCTCTAGGATTTTTTTTAGCTCTAAAAGTCTAAATTTTTAAAAATCAGAATAAATTTTTATTACTTCTATCTTGTCCTTTCAAATGTAGGGAATAATTCTATGTTATATGTATAATGAAAAGATGTACACATGCATACACATAGATGAAAAGTCTTCTTATTCCTTTTGTCACAGTAGGAGTTTGGCCAGAAAGTACAAGCAAGAGGAAAAGCTTAGATAAAAACTCCATTCTTGAGTGATGTTAAACGGCTACAAAAGGGCCATATAAAGTGTGTCTCTTGAATATAGAATACAAAAATAAGGTGGTTTTCTTAAGGCTTTAGATCTCTCTGCTTAACAGTGATGAGTTCCTCTCTCTCTCTCTCTTTCTCTCTCAATCTCTCTCTCAAATTATGGTGATTAGGCCCCATTGTAGGAGCATTAAGAGGAAAAAAGTACCCGTCTCATTTCTTTCTCATTTCTTCCTTTATCAGCCAGCCCACAGGATCTTCCACCTCCTCCCCAGATAGATTTTTCAAGGCTCGTGTGGGCATCTGCAGTGTGGAAACCAGATGGCAATTTTCTTGAATCTGCCTGTTCTACTTTAACTGTCTCTTTGCAAAAAGCTCCCCAAAAGAGTATGTTGCAGGTAGGGTCAGCATAAGAAAATGGTGGATTTAGGTCATTAAGGCTATTAAGTAGATGTGAAGACAAATTAAAGATAAAACTCAGTGTGGAGACTTTGAAGGGACTATTGTTGGGTAAAATATGCAACATGATGAAACATATTCAGAAAATAGGTTTCTGGTTTTTTTATTTGAGTTGGAGAAACAGTCACCCATGTGCAGGTAATGGCTGATTGGAAGGGGTAAGTTTTGATCTTTAGTAGAGCTTACCATTTTCTAGACTTTGGAGCATATCTTTGTCTCATGGTGAGACTATCAGGATGTATCAACTTGGTTCCTGGTTTTTGGTTGCTAAGAGAAAACGATTAGGGCAGCATTAATGGTGAAGAGTTGGAGAAATACTATATGATTTGGGGGTTTTCAAATGCCAGTCTGTAGGCTGGGATCAAGCTGGCTGCTTCAGAATAGCTTTGGGAACTTGTTAAAAATAGAGATTTCTGAAGCTCATCCTCAGAAATTTAGATATACTAACAAATTCTCCTGTTTGATTCTGGTATACAGTTAAGTTTAGAAACTACAGGAGTACTTAGAACATACCACTTAAGTCATTGGAATTCATCCATTATTCAAATATATGGTTATTAAACATCTTCTATGGGAAAGTTGCTCAGTTAAGTTCTGTGGGGTTTATAAATATATATAAGATGTAGGCTGCCTCAAATCCTTTGAATATAAGCAGAAGACTAGATAGGTAGGCAGGTATAGGTGACAGAAATCAGTCCATAGTCTAGTGAGATGAAGAGAATGGAATGGAGCTTGGATGTCAGGGGAAAATAAGCAAATGTTTTACACCAAGCAAGGAAAGAAGAAGGAGACGGCTTGGCAGATTTCCCAGGAATGATCCCTAGTTCAAATGTTCAAGGTTGGAGAAGACAAATATTAATATCAATGTCATAAGTTTGTAGAAAAAATTGAATGAAAATATGTATAGCACTTAACACAGTATGTGATAACTGTCAATAAATGATGGATGTTAATAATAGCAGGAGATTTCAAGCGCTATGGGCAAGCACTCTTTTTCAAAAATAGCTTTCCCTCTCTGCCTGTCAGTATTTCTTTTACTGAGTTTTGAAGTCTTATTGGAGAAGACTTTAATTGAAGAAACTATTTTGAAAGGCTTAAACTTTAAATAGTCTAAGAAAAAGAAGAAAAACAGGGGATAGTGGCCACACGGGAGGACAGGAGTCAGAAGGGAGTCGAGGTGGCATCAGGGGCTAAATTTCATATACCCAACATCATTGTTGTGGAAGCTGCCCTCCCAAAAGTGGGTCAGAGTCCAAGGCAGGTTGTGTAGCCTATGTGATCATTCGGAACCCAGTCCCCCTCCACCTAATGAGTCCTTCTTTCTCTCAGCAGCGGACAGATGGGGAAAGAGATTATAGAAAGGTTCTTCTCTTTCTTAACCACTTGGTTCTTAACAAAACTTTTGTGCTCACATTCCTTTGGAGAGAATCAACCATCTGGCCCACGTAGATGTAAGTGGGTGAGTGGGTGAGCGGGTGGGGGAGGCTGAGAAATGTAGCCTCTGGCTGGGCAGGAGGAAGCAGGATTGAGTCCTGAGAATGTGACAACACATTTATGAAAAGGAGTCAGAAACAGAGACACATAGGTTTGGCCAGAAAAAGGCTAACATCAAGAAACAGGTCAACGTATAGATGCTCCTCAAATAAACAAACTTTGGGGGGAGAAGAAAGGTGTTAAGCTAAGGAGAGGAGAAAGGAAAGTATTTGGGGAGCTCATAAGCTATTGAGAGTAGAAGATTTGGTCGAAAAGATGAAAAATTATACTAGAAGGTAGGGAGGCCAGGTATATGAGACTTGATGTCCAGATGGAAATTTGGTTTTCAGAGGTGTGACAAATAGTGGACCACCAGAGATTCATGTTTCCTCTGGCCAGCCAGAGGCCACAATTCACACCCTCCCCACTCCTTGCATATAGATGGCCTGTGGTTATGGTTCTCACCAATAGAATGTGAGCAGAAGGCTTTTGTAAAAGGTCAGGTGAGCCAAAGGGCTAAGAAGCACATGTATCTCCATATAGTCTCTCCATCTGCCAGTTGTTAAGAGGCTAAAGCAAAAGGAGCCACAAGGTGAAAGGGGCCTGGTCTCTGAATGATCACACAGAAGGCCATACAACCTGTAGTAGACTGCAATGTGAATGAGAAAGAAACTTTATTGTTTTAAGGCTCTGAGATTTTAGGGTTTATTTGTATCAGCAACAAGCTTTACTTGATATATATAAAAGGTCAGAGGAGATCTATGGGGAGCAGGGGCAATTCAAAAATCAAGGTGATGAGACCTTGAACTTCCTTCTCCCACAAATAAAAGACCAAAGGCTGACAAATACAGCTACCTCACATGCCTCTTTAGGCATTCACCAAGACTAAGTAAAGGGAAACTCCTTCCCCCACCCCACTTCTACACTAGGCTTCTGACACCAGACTTTTGAGAAGATTTTATTCCTCTTCCTTTAGACCTCCATCTGTCATCTTTTAAATTATTTTTATTCTAGACACAAATATTAGAGACTAGAAAGGACATTTGGTGTTCAGCTTAACTTTTTGGGAATAGAGAAGGGTAACAGAATCATTTAAACAGGTAAAAATCTTAGTTGTCAAGCAGAGGACAGTGCTACCATAAAAGAAATTTATTTCATCTCTGACCTAGGGGTGTGCTAAGGGAGGAGGTACTTTGGTTTGAGTAATTGTTGTTGGGCAGTAGGTGGGCAAAGCTGTGCTTCAGTTTCAATTTGAGAGGAAGAACTAGAGAAGAGTTGAGTTACCCTACCTGAAAATGTCAGGAAGAGAGTTGAAAAAAGGAAAAAAGGTGAAAAAAGAGTGACTATAAAATTCTGAAATTTCAAAAAAGTTTGTGGTGGGGAGCATTACAAATGTTCTCAGTTATGGGGAGGGAGATTCTACTGCTACCTCTATGAAGCACTGTTCCATGTTAAACTATCTGGCCACTTCTATGCAAATGCCTCTTTCCTCCAAAATTTCTGGTGAAGGTCTTCACACAAAGACCTTTTTTGGGAGATTTTTCAGGAATACCCAAAGAAGGATTAGAGTTCCACAAATAAGTTAACGAATTGTGGAACAGGGACATTTCGCAGGATGGGAGAAGACCTATAAACAAAACTGATCCAGATGGAGTTTGAAACCATAGGTGACTATTCATTCCACAAACATTTATTGAGCACCTATTATGGGCCAAGCATTATTCTAGGACATGGGACAATGCCTTGAACAAAATGGACAACTCACAAAAGGAATTCGCAATCTAGGGGAGTGACAGACAATACATAAATGAACAAATAAATGAGAAGACAAAGCAGGAGATGTGATGCTGAATGGATAGTGAGGAATTTGCAAATATCTTAGAGGGTGAAGGTCTAGGTCTCCCAAGAGCAAAATGACTCCAGTACATGTAGGTTACAGACCAATCTTTTACTCATTTGTCCTGCTAATTCTCTTCCTTTTCTCTGCGATGGTGCAATGTTATTTTTCAATGAACAATAAACATGTGTTAAGCCCTTCTTTGTATGTTATGGAAAGATATTTCCTATTCAGAAGGATAAAATCAAGATTCTAGCTGAAGAAGGAGTATTCATGGATTCTGATTCCCTGGGATCCATAAAGAAAAGGCAGTAACCCGCCAAATTGAAATGATTTGATCTCATGCTTGTCTAGAGGCAGAAGAATAAAGCTTACTAGAAGACTTCTTAAGCGCCTTAGCTGTCCTGGGGGAGAGATGCACTCCATCCTCCCCCAGAATGAAGACGTCTGGATTTCTTTCCTAGTGGACAGAAGACATGTCCTTGTGAAGCTGGCAGTGCAAGGGTACCAGCTCACGGTTCTAGGAAATTGCTGAGCCCCTGCCGACTGCTGATCTGCCAGCAAGAGTCAAGAGGGAAGGAAAAGGAGGAGCTCCATCTAGTGTTGTTACAGAACCAGACTCAAGGCACCTCTAATGATTTATCAGTGAGCAAACACACCTCACTCTTAGATACAGACAATAGAATATTAGTTACCAGAGGGGAAGGAGGTGGGGGAGGGCAAAATGGGTCAAAGAGGACAGACATATATAGTGACAGAAATAAACTAGACTTGGCGGTGAGCACACAATAGAGTATACAGATATTGAATTATAATATTTTACCTGAAATTCATATAATGTTACCTCAATAGTATATCTAATATATATTAGATACTATGTAAAAACACATATATAATATATAATATAATATAATATAATATAATATAATATAATATAATATAATATAATATAATATAATATAATATATCTATTACATTATTATATATAATATAATCTCTCTCTATATATATGTATATATATTTTTTTTTAACAGAAAAGCCAGAGTTGCTGGGTTGTGGGAGTTGAGCACAAAGTAAAAGCTGGACTTCACCTTTGGCTGGGAATTGACCCGAAAACTAAGAGAAGACTAAGTTTTTTTAAATTCTTACTTATCAGTGACTACACATAAAATATTTCCTCGTAGAAGGGCAAAATTCACCACTATGTGCAGACTCGGTTGTTATAAAATCAAGGCCTGAGGACTTACCAACATTCAGAGAAATCTGAGGAGACACACAAATTGTACATATTTGACTTTCAAATCATTTGTACATATATTTGCAACCGATGGGCCATAAGTTTGCATATGTTCAACGTTCAACGTTAGTATATAATGACAAACTATTTTCCAAAGTGGATATAATGATTTACTCTCTTATAGTCTCCAAATCTTGGTATCATCAGCCATTTTCATTTTCGTCATTCTGATGGGTGTGGTTGTGATATTTTATAGTGTTTTAATTTGCATTTTTCTTCTTAGTACTGAAGTCAAGAGCTTTCCATATATTTCTTGGCTATTTGGATTTCCTCCTTTGTGAGTTACCTGTTCAAGTCTGTTTATAATTTTCCATAATCTCTTTTTTCTTAATTAGTAGTACCAGTTTTTTAAATATATGTATTATAGTTAAGAAGCTTTTATTAGTTACATGTATTGAGATATATCCCCTTATCATGGCTTGCTTTTTCATTCTCTTAATAGTGTCTCTGGATGAACAGAAGTTCTTAATTTTAATTGGATCCCATTTCTCTTTTATAATTTCTGTTTTCTTCGTAATGATTTTTTTACTTTTCAGTTACAGTTGGCATGCAATATTATATTAGCTTTAAGTGTACAACATAGTGATTAGCCGTTTATATAAGTTACAAAGAGATTACCTCGATAGTACCCATCTGACACCACACATAGTTATTACAGTGTTATTGACTATATTCCCTATGCTATATTTTCATCCTTGTTTACATGACTGTTTTGTAACTACCAATGTATACTTCTTAATCTCTTTCTCTTTTAACCCATCTACATCTTTCTTCCCATCTGGCAATCATCAAAATGTTCTCCATATCTATGAATTTGTTTCTGTTTGTTTGTTTGTTTTGTAATTTAGATTCCACATATAAGTGAAATCATGGCGTTTGTCTTTCTCTGACTTACTACACTCAGCACAGTACCATCTACTCATGTTATTACAGATGGCAAAATTTTGTTCTTTTTTATGGCTGAGTAATAATCCATTGTATATATGTACCACTTCTTCTTTATCCGCTCATCCATTGATGTACATCCAGGTTGCCTTTATTACATAACTATTGTAAATAAGGCTGCAATGAACATATGGATTCACATGTCCCTTTGAAGAAGTGCTTTCGGTTTCTTCGGGTAAATACCCAGAAGTAAAATTACTGTTTGTTTTTTTGTTTCCATTTTTATAAAATACCTTTTTCTATCCCTTTACTTTCAGTCTGTGTGTGTGTTTCAATCTGAAGTAAGTCTCTTGCAGGCAGCATATGTAAGGGTCTTATTTTCTTATCCATTCAGCCATCCTTTCTTGATTGGAGCATTTAATCCATTTACATTTAAAGTAATTATTGATAGATATGTACTTATTGCCATTTTATTATTTATATTTTTGATCTTTTTTCTTCTTCTTCTTAAAGAAATTTCACTAACATTTCTCATCATACTGGTTTGGTGGCGATGAACTCCTTTGGCTTTTTCTTGTCTGGGAAGCTCTTTATTTGTCCATTGGTTTTAAATGATAGCTTTACTATGTAGGATAATCTTTGTTGTGGGTCCTCGCTTTTTATCACTTTGGCTATTTCTTGCAAGTCCCTTCTGGTCTGCAAAGTTTCTGTTGAAAAATCAGCCGATACTCTTATATGAACTCTCTTATAGTTACCTAACTGCTTTTCTCTTACTGCTTTTAAGATTCTCTCTTTGTCTTTAACCTTTGACAATTTAATTATGATATGTCTTACTATGGGCCTCTTTGGGTTTATCTTGTTTGGAACTCTCTGCACTTCCTGGGCTTGTATCTCTATTTCTTTCATCAGGTTAAGGAAGTTTTCAGTCATTTCTTCAAATAGATTTTCAATTCCTTGCTCTCTCTTCTCCTTCTGGTACCCTTATGATGCAAATGTTGGTAGGCTTGATGTTGTTGCAGAGGTCCCTTAAACTCTCCCAATTTTTTTAGATTATTTTTTCTTGTTGCTGTTCTGATTGAGTATTTTCTGCCACTTTATCTTCTAAATCGTTGATTCGACCCTCTGCTTCGTGCAATCTACTGTTGATTCCTTCTAACGTAATCTTTATTTCCGTTATCGTAATCTTCATTTCAGACTGGTTCTTTTTTGTTTTCTATCTCTTTGTTAAAATTTTCACTGAGTTCATCTACTTTTCCCGTAAGTTCATTGAACATACTTATAAGCAGTGTTTTGAACTCTGCATCTGGTAGATTGCTTACCTCCATTTTGTTTAGTTCTTTTTCAGTAGCTTTGTTTTGGTCTTTCATTTGGGACATGTTTCTTTGTCTCCCTATTTTGGCTGCCTCTCAGTGTTTGTTTTTATGCATTAGGTAGAGTTGCTAAGTCTCCCAGTCTTATTAGAGCATCCTTATGTAGTAAGTATCCTACAGGGCCCAGGGGCACAATCTTCCTGGTCTTCTGAGCCAGATGCTCGAAGTGTGTCCCTTGTGTGGGTTGTGTGTGCCCTTCTCTTCTGTTGAGCCTTGCTTGCTGTCAACAGGATGGATTGACCCTCAGGCTGATTAGTTGTGAGGACTGGTTGGTGACTACAGTGGAGGAGCGGTTGTGCAGGGACTTATCCTACAGAGCAAGATTCACTTTAGCAGAGCTCTGGCACCAGCCCAATCTGTCTTCTGTGTGTGTCATCCTCAGATGTGGCCCTGGGTGGTGCTCAGTTCTGTCAGAAGCCAGCCACAGGGTGTGCCAGCTCCAAGGCCTCGTGGGAGGGGCCCCACCATAGGCCAAGTTTAGCTGCAGCCTCTACTCTGCCTGGGACCACCTGGCATGAGCCACCAAACAATCTGCAGATGGCTGCCACCCATGCTGGGCTTAGACGTACCTCGAGAGGCCAAGCCACAAACTAAGGCTGGCTGCTGTAAGTGCTAGCTTGGGTTGATGAAGGCTGCATGTCAGGAGGAGGGAGGGCTCAACAAAGAAACAATGGATTCTAACAGCACTTCTGTCTGGGAGAAAGTTGCCCTTATAGCCCTTGCCCTGAAGCCAACAATTCGGTTCATCCTCATATGTCCCTGGCACCATTCATGCTGCTGCCCCAGAACTGGAGCTCAAAGCGAGCTAGTCCATCAATGAATAAGTTTCTATGCAGGCCCTTTAAGAGAAATACCTGGGACTCCAGCCATCCTTTGCTATACTCAGCCACAATCTCCACTGGTTTTCACAGCCAGAAGTTGTGGGGACTTCTCTTCCTAGCACTAGAACTCTGGTTGGGAGCCTGGTCTAGAGCTGGTACTCCTTGCTTCTCTAGGGGAATCTCTGCAGCTGATAACCCTCCCAATTTTTAACCAATGCACATGGGTGTAGGACCAGCCCATTCTCCATCTTTGCCCCTCCTACCAGTCTGGAGGTAGCTTCTTCTGTATGTCCTTAGTTGTAGGACCTCTGTTCAGTGAGACTTCAGGTGATTCTCAATGATGGTTGTTCTGTAGTTTAGTTGTAATTTGATGGGGTCCTGAGAGGAGGCAAGCACCGCATTTACTTACTTCACCATCTTGACTGGAAAATCTATGGTTTGTGTTTTCTATATTCTATTTTAAAAATACTTCCCTAATTCTGGGAAAACATGGTGGAGTAAGAGACATTCTCAGGTCTCTCCCCTTGAAACAACAATAAGCTGAACATCTAAAACTCAACAAAAAACACCCAAACCGCACACCAGCACGTTTGAGCATGGGATCTGCGCATAAGAGCTAGCACAGGTCAGAACCCCTGGTGTAGGGCACTGGACTGAGACAAATAAAGAAGCTGCCTCTTGTAGCCACTGGAGCTCCATGCAGGAGGAAGAGGAGGGGTGAAGGTGTGGCAACTTCCCAGATCAGACCTGTCTGGAAGTGATAGGACTTTTCTATGCAACCAGCAGCAGGGCTCAGTCATCAAAGCAGAAAGCAGAGAAGCGGGACATCAGAGAAACGACAGTTAATTTTTGCAACCCGGCCCGGGTTGCAAAACCGAGGCTGAGCTGCAGCCCCCAGTGCCCAACCCAGAGGGCTTCTCCCCTCAAACCCTCTGAGACTGGCCACCGCGGAGCACCAAGGGAATCTGAGCAAATGCTACCAAAACTGTTGCTAACACTGGCAAGGACTGAAACCGAGAGTAGCGAGTGTGATTAAAATCTACAAGAAAATGAAAGACCTAGGTTCTATATAAAGCAAGGATCCAAGAAGCTTAGACGCCACCTACTGGAAACCAAAAGAAAAGCACATTTTTTACAGCAGGCTAAAGAGAGACCTTTATATAACAAATCTTCTTTCTGGAAAAACATCAGAATACACTTCCATTAATGCCCAGGTGGAGAAATAGTTCATTAAACACCGAGGTGGCAAGGCATCTCAGAAAGAAAGAGAAAAAATCTCCAGAAAATGAGCTTACGGACATAGAAATATGTGACTTAAGTGACAGAGAATTCAGGATGGTACTTCTGAAAAAACTCAGTGAGTTCTGAAACGAGTCATATTAATAATTTCAGGAATTGAAAGAAAACTAGATGAGCTCAGCAAGGAGATTGAAACCCTCGAAAAGAACAGAATAGATCCTCTGGGGGTGGGAGTGTGCGGAAACACTGCAAGAGTTGAAAAATGAAATAGCAAGCTTGGGAAATAGAGTCGGCCAAATGGAGGAAAGGATCTGTGATAATGAAGACAGAAATCTAGAAATAAATCAGAAAGAAGAAGATAGAAACCGAAGAATGAAAAATAACAAAAGAGAAATTCAAGAACTAGCTGATGCCATCAGGAGAGGAAACATAAGAATAATGGGCATTACCAAAGGCGAGGAAAAGGAGCAAGGACTAGAAAGCATTTTCATACAAATAATACACAAGAATTTCCCAAATTGAAAGAATGAACTGGAACTTGGAATTCAAGAAGTCAAAAGGACACCCAATTATCTCAACCCAAAAAGGCCTTCACCAACACACATTGTATTAAAATTATCAAAAATCAATGACAAAGATAGAATTCTCAGGGCAGCCAGGGAGAAGAAAATGGTAACAGATAAAGGAAAACCCATTAGATTATCATTGGACTTCTCAGCGCAGACCTTACAAGTCAGAAAAGAATGGAATCAAATATATAACTATTAAGTAAAAATAACTAGCAGCCTAAAATAATGTATCCAGCTAAGCTCTCCTTTAGATATGAAGGAGAAATTAAGACCTTTTCAGACCTACAAAAATTGAGGGAATTCTCCACTACAAGTCTCGCACTACAGGAAATTCTGAAAGGGGTCAGCTCATCTAAAACAAAATAACAACAACAACAACAAAAAAACATAATTAGGAGTAAAGTGACTATCAGGCAAATAGAAGCAGAGGAGTACAACCCTTACTAAGAACAGGGCATTAAAAGCTTAAATAATAAGAAGAGAATTGCTAAAGCAAGATAGTAATGAATGTTCAGCATACATAGAAACAAATTGAGATAGCAATGACATAAAAGGAGGATTCAAAGATCCAAATTCACAAAGGGGAATGGAGATAAGGTGCACACAGAAGAAAAATGGATGACTATATAAATATAACTATATTTTTCAATTTTGCAATGGTAACCACACACCATAGAGTCAGAACTGAAGTATATAACAAAAAGAAAACAAGAAAAATCAGAGGCAAAACCCACAAAAGCCAACCAAAATAAAGAAAACAGAAACACAAGGACAAAGAAGCAATGGAAACATTGAACTACCAGAAAGCAAAAGATAAAATGGCTGTAAGAAGACCTCATATTTCAATAATTACCCTAAATGCAAATGGACTGAACTCACCAATAAAAAGGCACAGAGTTGCAGAATGGATCAAAAAACAAAACCCAAACATATGCTGCCTTCAGGAGACACATCTCAGCTCCAAAGACAAATATAGACTCAATGTGAAAGGGTGGAAAAGGATATTCCAAGCAAATGGCATTCAGAGAAAAGTGGGAGTAGTGGTACTGATATCAGACGAAATAGACTTCAAAATCAGAAAGGTAAAGAAAGATACTGAGAGACAATTCATAATGATAAAGGGAATCATGCACCAAGAAGACATAACACTTATTAATATCTATGCTCCTAATCAGGGAGCCCTGAAATATGTAAAGAAATTACTAACAGAACTAAAGGGAGAAATAGACCAAAACACTATTATAGTAGGGGACCTAAATATCTCTCTGTTAGATATGAATAGATCATCCAAACAGAAAATCAACAAGGAAATAACATCCTTGAACGACACATTAGACCAACTGCACATAATTGACATTTACAGAGCCTTTCATCTCAAAACACCTGCTTATACATTCTTCTCTAGTGCATGGGGAACATTCAGAAGAATCGACCACATACTGGGACACAGAAATAGCCTCAACAAATATACGAGGGTTGAAATCATACCAACCATATTCTCTGATCATAATTCTTTGAAACTAGAGATCAACTGCAAAAAGAAATCAGGAAGAACCACAAATATTAATCAGCATGCTACTGAAGAATAACTGGGTCAGGGAAAAAATAAAAATAGAGATGAAGAGATACATAGAAACAAATGAAAATGACAGTACAACATATCAAAACTTTTGAGACATGGCAAAAGCAGTCATAAAAGGAAGGTTCATATCATTACAGGCCTATCTCCAAAAACAAGAATGAGCTCAAATAAACACCCTATGCTTCATCTTAAAAAACTAGAAAAGGAAGAACAAATGAGGCCTAAAGTCAGCAGAAGAAAAGAAATCATCAAAATTAGAGCAGAAATAAATGACATTGAAAACAAACAAACAAACAAAAAAATAAATGCAACAAAAAGCTGGTTCTTTGAGAAGATTAATAAAATTGACAACCCCCTGGCTAGACTCACTAATAAACAAAATCAGAGATGAAAGAGAGGAAATTATGACTGATATCACAGGAATACAAAGGATCATGCAAAAATACTGTGAAAAGGTATATAATAACAAATTTAATAACTGGAAGAAATGGACCAGTACTTAGAAAAACAATCTTCCTAGAATGAATCAAGAAGATCTGGAAAATCTAAATAGACCGATCAGCAGTATGGAAATTGAAACGATCATCAAAAACCTACCAAAATGTAAAAGTCTAGGACCAGATGGCTTCACCAGTGAATTCTACCAAACATTCAAAGAAGATTTAATACTTATTCTCCTCAAACTTTCCAAAAAACTGAAGAGGAAGCATTAATTCCCAACTCATTTCATGAGGCCAATATTACTCTGATACCAAAACCTGGTAAAGATAACACACAAAAAAGAAAACTACAGACCAATATCTCTCATGAACACAGATGCAAAAATCCTAGCTAAGATACTAGCAAACCGAATACAGCAACATATTCAAAAGATTATACACCACGATCAAGTGAGCTTCA